>NC_037342.1:79885175-80198389 GCF_002263795.3 Bos taurus | reverse complement strand
CCACAGTTCAGAAGCATCAATTCTTCGGCACTCAGCTTTCTTTATGGTCCAACTCTCACATCTGTACATGACTATTGGAAAAACCATAGCTTAGACTTTGTGTTGTTTTAAACCACTAAAATTATGGTAATTTGTTGTAGCAGTGACAGAAAAATAATATACCCCTAATGGTAATCTTTTGCAAAACTGTAATAAAATATCACAACCAGATTATTGACATTGATGCATTCCATTGATTTTATCCAGATATCCCCAATCTGCCCCATACTCATTTGTGTGTATGTGCTTGTAATAATTTCTAAAGAATTTTATGGTCCACAGTGATCCTGTACTCACCATCACAGTCCAGACACTGAACAGCACAGACAAGAATCCCATGTGTTCTTTTACAGCACGACCTAACCTCACCGCACCCCTTCTTCACTCGCTCCTAATCCTGGTAACCATTAATCTGTCCTCGATTACTACATTTTTGTCACTTCAAATATGTTCTGTAACTGGAACTCACAGTGTACAACTCTGTGGTTTGGCTTTTTCACTCAGCATAATTCCCTGGAAATTAATCGAAGTTGTTGTGTGTACCAAACTTTCATTCACTTTTATTTTTGAGTGATTTCACTTTTTAGGAGGGTATCCCCTTGATGACAGAGCTTTAGGCTTCTGCTTCATGAACATGTGCTTAGTCTTCATCCCGTTTTGACCTCTAGCTACCCTTCCAGGTGGTTCTCTCAGGCTCCCAGGCTGCTATGCTAGGCTGGGAATAAGTCCTGGTTCTATTCCTCCAACTGCTTTGGAAAGAAGGTGAACAGGTTAATTATAGTATTATTTTCTTTCTTTCTTTTGAGCGATCTTGGTGCTCCTAAATCTCTTGCTAGAGACTATCTGGTTCAATTATGGGTGTCCCATGATTCTATACTAGTAAATGTTTACATGTAAATGTTTAAAATTTATGAAAATATATAAATGAATGCACAAAATACTGATTTATTTAAGAGTAGGGTTTATATTTTCTACTTCCCTCAATCTAGTCTTGAACCACCCAGCCTAAAGTATAAAGCTCATGTTTATGAAAAATACATGGTTATGCAACATCAGACCATTATTGGCCTACGTAATGTCAGAAAGGAGGGCTCTCTCTTGGACAAGGACTAATGACTGCTAACTGTTCGTATGTCAGAACTGATGTCAATGTCAGAGATTTTGCTGCTTTTGTTTATTTGTCATGGAGTTTATTTCCTTTTGGGATTTCTTTCACCTCTGTTGAAAGTGCAGCACTGTGTGACTGCATTTTGAGTGTTAATTCCTATTTGGCCACATAGACTTACACACGTGCACTAAATTCTTCTTTGCTTTATCATCTCCCTCCTACCAGCTTCATTGAGACATAACTGACAAAATTTGCATGTATGTAATTTGCATTTTGATATAGGTTGTGGCATGATCACAATAATTAAGCTCATTAATAAATCTATCACTCACATATTTTTCTTTTTTTTTTCTTTCATTCCTTCCTGTTTCTCCCTTCTCCCCTCACTCCCTCTATTCCTTCTTTCCCTCCTTCCTTTCTGTGGTGACAATGCTTAAAACATTTTCTCTAAGCAAATTTCAAGTATATGGTACTGTATTTTAACTATAGTCAAAACTCTGTACATTAATCTCCAATTTTCCCTCCAAGATCTCAGGACCCCCTCTGTCTGCGTTCCATGATTCTCAGTTACTGCCCCTGGTCTTTGAAGATACATGGGCCTGCCTTGGAGAGAAGGTTTCTTCCTTGATAGACAAACTCTTTGCTGGGCAGACTCTGGTTCTGCTCCACTGACTTCATGTTAGTGTTACTCTTTTCTTAGAATTTAGGAAGGAGAGTGTATTTGAAAAGATATATTTTCTTTTTCTTTTTTGCCCAATAATTCTTGTATTATTTAATAGTAAGTACGTTTTTTCTGGCCAGTTCATTAGATTGGCTGGTATTATTTTATGTGAAACCTGCTCTTTCATCTGGCTAACACGGCATCTTTAGAGTCATCTGAGGGTTTTGATCACTTAACCTGAATCTATTTACTAAAGCTCTTTTTTTTTTTTTTTCCCCTCAACAGTCTGTCTTCCTGACTCAGAGCACTCTTGGCCTTTTCATTTTCTCATTTAAATAAATGAATGATTACTGTCATTTTAGATCCATCTACATTCCAGGTTTTCTATTGCTGTGGAGTAAGATATACAAAAAGACACTTGCTCTTTGGAAAGAAAGCTATGAGAAACCTAGATAGCATATTAAAAAGCAGAGATGTCACTTTGCTGACAAAGTTCCATATGTTCAAAGCTATGGTTTTTCCAGTAGTCACGTATGGATGTGAGAGCTGGACTATAAAGAAGGCTGAGCGCTGAAGAGTTGAAGCTTTCAAACTGTCATGCTGGAGAAGAGTCTTGAGAGTCCCTCGGACTGCAAGAAGATCAAATCAGTCAATCCTTTAGAAAATCAACCCTGAATATTGGAAGGACTGATGTTGAAACTGAAACTGAAGCTCCAATTCTTTGGCCACCTGATGGGAGGAGCCAACTCACTGGAAGAGGTCCTGATGCTGGGAACGGTTGAGGGCAGGAGGAGATGGTAAAGGACAAGGAAGCACGGCGTGCTGCAGCCCACGTGGTGGTCAAGAGTCAGACCCAACCAAGCAACTGAAGAAAAACAACAATAATAGTCTGAGTTATAAGGCACTTTTCAAAGGAGTACATTTATTTTACATTTCAGATTATGCAATAATTGGAACAGAACCAATGAGAAGCCTCTATGTAGACAATTTAGGGAATGTGTTTAAATGAATAGGAAATTATGAACCTCAATTTTAATATGGATTGAGCTTCCCAGGTGGCACAGTGGTAAAGAATCTGCCAGCTAATGCAGGAGACACAAGAGATACAGGTTTGATCCCTGGGTTGTGAAGATCCCCTAGAATAGGAAATGGCAACCCCATCCAGTATTCCTGTCTGGAAAGTTTCATGGACAGAGGAGTCTGGCAGGATGCAGTCCATGGGCTCTCAAAGAATTGGGCACAACTAAGCACTTAGCAGCACAAACACAAAACTGGGGTTTTCTACTCTTTAAGAATATATCTGAAATATATTTGAAACACTATATACATTGTCAAGTCTATACACACTTTATATCTTATAATCTTAAAATAAGAGATTATATTATAAAAATCCCCTTTTCATGGGTAGTATGGGATATGGTCCTCAAACTAAAACCAAGAGAAAATAGGTCCGATGATATGTTGCTGAATTTCCTGCAGTCAAAGAAATTATCTACTGGACGTAGCATTGGGGCTTCCCTGGTCGCTCAGTCAGTAAAGAATCTGCTTGCAGTGCAGGACACCCGGGTTCAATCTCTGGGTCAAGAAGATCCCCTGGTAAAGGAAATGGCAACCCACTCCAGTATTCTTGACTAGAAAATCCTATGGACAGAAGGAACCTGGTGGGATACAGCCCATGGGGTCACAAGAGTTGGACATGACTTAGCAACTAAACCACAACCACAACCAAGATGTGAAGAAGTTGTCTACTTCAGAAATATTAAATAGTGGTCAAACAGCTATACTGGATGCTTTGATGTGCTGAATTTTAACACTTTGGATCCAATCTGAAAAAGAATTTTTTCCATATGACTTTTAGAGCTTCTTTTACCTCCTTATTTCTCAAACTATAGATCAGGGGATTCAACATGGGGATCACAATGCCATAAAATACAGAGGCCACTTTCCTATTTTCATGGGAATTATGCGAATAAGACTGTAAGTACATGTAAGAGAGGGTTCCATAGAAAATGGTGACTGCTGTCAGGTAGGAGGCACAGGTGGAGAAGGCTTTTTTCTTTCCTGCATTGGAAGAGATCTTCAGGATGGCAGCCAGGATAAACATGTAGGAAACGATGATGGCCAACACAGTGGATGTCAGATTAAATCCCACAAAGGCAAAAATTAGCATGATGTTGATGTCAGTGTTGGAGCAGGAGAGGGCAAGAACTGGAGGAATGTCACAGAAAAAGTGATTGATGGTATTGCCCTTGCAGAAGACCAGTGAAAATGTAAAACCTGTGTGCACAGATGCATTTATGGAGCCCATGATGTATGAACCAGCTACCAACTGGATGCAGACTCTTCGGGACATGATGGTGGGATAGTGAAGCGGGTTACAGACGGCCACATAATGGTCCACCGCCGTAGCAGCAAGGAGGTAACAGTCACCGGTTACAAATGTTGTATAAACCAATAATTGTACAACACAGCCCTTGAATGAGATTGATTTATTTTCTATTATGAAGTTTTGCATCATCTTGGGAGTGACAACAGAGATAAAACAGATATCAACAAAAGCCAAATGCTGTAGGAAAAAGTACATGGGTGTTTGAAGTCTGGAATCTATCTTGATGAGTAGGATCATTCCAATAATACCCACCATAGAGGTCCCATAGATGACCAGAAATACAGTGAAGAGGAAATACTGAAACTCATACTGGACACCAAATCCCAGAAGGAAGAATTCAGTCACTTCAGTGCTATTTCTTGATGTAATGAGCACAAAAAGTCTAGAAAAGACCAAGAGGGAGACCAAGAAAAGAAAAGAAATGGCTTGTTGAATAGAAAAGTCCCTTAACACTTTATGTCACTTTGCAAAAAATTATATTTTCATGGTAATCACTCACAACAGGGTTTATTTATTTCCTAAATTTCTTTCAATGTTTTTTATTTTATTTTATTTTTTTTTTTTATTTATTTTTTCTTTTTTTAATTTCAGATATACACATGCTCCCCATCCTGAACCCTCCTCCCTCCCCCCTCCCCATACCATCCCCCTGGGCCTTCCCAGCGCACCAGCCCCAAGCATCCAGCATCGTGCACTGAACCTGGACTGGCATCTCGTTTCATACATGACATTTCACATGTTTCAATGCCATTCTCCCAAATCTTCCCACCCTCTCCCACAGAGTCCATAAGACTGTTCTATACATCAGTGTCTCTTTTGCTGTCTCGTATACAGGGTTATTGTTACCATCTTTCTAAATTCCATATATATGCATTAGTATACTGTATTTATGTTTTTCCTTCTGGCTTACTTCACTCTGTATAATAGGCTCCAGTTCATCCACTCATTAGAACTGATTCAAATGTATTCTTTTAATGGCTGAGTAATACTCCATTGTGTATATGTACACAGCTTTCTATCCATTCATCTTCTGATGGACATCTAGGTTGCTTCCATGTCCTGGCTATTATAAACAGTGCTGCGATGAACATGGGTCATGTGTCTCTTTCCTTCTGGTTTCCTCAGTGTGTATGCCAGAGTGGGATTGCTGATCATAAGGCAGTTCTATTTCCAGTTTTTTAAGGAATCTCCACACTGTTCTCCATAGTGGCTGTACTAGTTTGCATTCCACCAACAGTGTAAGAGGTTCCTTTTCTCCACACCTTCCAGCATTTATTATTTTAACTTTTGATCGCAGCCATTCTGACTGGTGTGAAATGGTACCTCATATGGTTTGATTTGCATTCTCTGATAAAGAGTGATGTTGAGCATCTTTTCAAGTGTTTGTTAGCCATCTGTATGTCTTCTTTGGAGAGAAATGTCTATTTTAGATCTTTTGGCCCATTTTTTTGATTGGGTCCATTATTTTCTGGTAGTTGAGCTGTAGGAGTTGCTCTGTATATTTTTGAGATGAGTTGGATTTGCGCGTTGCTTTCATTTGCTATGATTTTCTCCTTTGAAGGCTGTCTTGGGTCACCTTGCTAATATTGCAGTGACTGATCCTCTACATAGAAAAACCCTAAAGACTCCACCAGAAATTACTGAACTAATCAATGTTATAGTTAAAGTTGCAGGATATAAATCAACAACAGAAATCCCTTGCATTCCTATACCTAATATGAGGAGAACAGAAGAGAAAATTAAGGAAACATTCCATTCGCCATTGCAACGAAAAGGAATAAATACTTAGAATATATCTACCTAAAAGAAACTAAAGACCATTTATAGAAACTATAAAAAACACTGGTGAAAGAATCAAAGAGGACACTATGATGGGAGAAATATATCAATGTTATTGGATGGAGAATCACTTGCTTGACTTACCCAAGCTATTTATACATCAATGCAATCCCTATCAAGCTACCAACAGTATATATAATACTAATATATATATATATATATGAAATAAGAGGACTATCTGGCTTTTAAAGAATATCAGTTAAAGGGAAGTACATTGTAAGGATAATGGTACAAAGATAATGGACCAAACATATGGTCATGAATGTCGCAAAAATTTCTCTCTCTAATTAAAAAGTTACTAATTTCAGGAAATTTAACTGGGATTAAAATGATTAAATGGCTGAGAAAAACTATAGGTTGCTGAAAATGTACATAAGTTGTGTTTGACTATTGCTTTACGAAACTATGGATACATGTTTAATTGTGTGTGTGTGTGTGTGTGTTAATTGCTCAGAAGTGTCTGACTCTTTGTGACTCCATGGACTGTAGCCTGCCAGGCTCCTCTGTCCATGGAATTCTCCAGGCAAGGAATATTGGAGTGGGCAGCTGATTCCCTTCTCCACGGGATCATCCCAAACCAGGGACTGAACTTAGGTCTCTTGCATCACAGGTGGATTCTTTACAGTTTGAGCCACCAGGGAAGCCCTTATCCTCACCGTGAACCTACATTCTTCACAAGCCAGATGGTCCTCTTATTTCATATATGTATCGGGGAAAGTACCCTCATCGTATCAGTAGCTCTAAGCCAAGCTATGCACCTCTCTACGTAAGATGATTAGTAAAAATGTACTTTCAGTGTTAGGAACGTTGCAAACTGACTTATGAATAGGTGGGAAACTGAGTGAGAGAAAAAATCACTTTATAAACTTATATATCTCTGCACTGTTTCTTTAGTTTAAAAAAATGCTTTTTTAAAAATATTTTTTTTGTTTTAAAACAAAGATGACCATTTATATTTTATGGATTAACTGATTTGCTCAGGCTTAAGTCTACCATTTTATACTTTTTTATGTGTCTTATTTCTGGCTTTTTGTTTCCATTTCTGTGAGTCACTTGAATTTTTTAAAGAATGTCACTTTTTAAATTTATTTATAGTGTTTTTTATCACAGATATTTATATAACTTTTTTTGTGGCTATTCGAGAGATTCTATCGTGTGTATGAATAGCTGGTCTTACATTTTACCAGCTTGAGTGAAATGCTCTATATATTGAGAATCACATTAGTTAGAATTAATCTTTCTAGTTCTACTGTCAAACATAGTTTAGAAATCTCAAGAGAAAGTCAATTTTATTTATTCATACTTTTCTCTTTCCTTGGCTTTCTTCTTTCTTACTGTTATAAGATATACTATCTAAACCCCAACTAAAAGAAAGAACTTGATTAGGTGCATAGATAAGAATGACACAAATGCTGTGTGTCAGAAACCTACTTCACACAGAACAATATACATGTGTTTCAAAGAAAAGGGAAAACATATGCTTGTTCGAACATCAGTCAAAAAATGAAAGACTGGCTATATTAATAGCAGATGAATAGACGTCACAGCATATAAAATTACCAGAGATAGTGCGATAGTGTGTAATGATAAAAGGGTTAAGCTACCAAGAAGAAATAGAAATCCTAAGGGTATGAGTACCAAAGAAGACAGATGCAACATATGCGATGCAAAAACTGATAGAACTGAAGGGAAACATAGACAAGCATAGTTATAGTTGGATACATTAGCACTCTTCTCCACACTTGGTAGAACAAACTAGACAGAAAACGATAAGACTATGAAAAAACTCAACAGCACCATCAAACAACTGGATTTAGTAGACATTTACCAAACATGCCATCTAAAAGAGAATATGAATTTTTTTATAGCACCAGCAGAATATATGTCAAGGTAGACCATATCCTAAGCCATTAAAAAAAAATCCTTTAAAAATTTAAAAGAATTGAAATCATGGTGTATCTTCCCTGAACATGATGGTATCAAACATGGTAGCTTTATCTACTATCTTTGCAACTTCCAGTGAATGCATTTTTATTCAGAATGACAGTATAAAAAGGAAGAAGAAAAAATGTAAAGCCTGCTTTGCAATGATGTGAGGTTCAAGGGAGCAAATTTATGTAAATTTATCCACACGAGGACAAGTATTAAATCAGTGTACATCAAATGGCCATCATAACCCATGCAAATAATACACTATGGGCATAGAATATTGATGCAGTGATTGATCAGTGAATTAAGTCATCCAATTATTTGTTCATTTATGTGCCTTCTCAGGCAACACTCAGCCCTACTGACTTCCCCTCACTCCATTTCCATTACGTCACCAGTGATGATGGGGTTCCTCCTGCCCTTAGGGCAAAACATGTTGAACTTTGACTGACCATGCCACCTGCCACTCCCCGCATGCAGTGCAGTGAGACATGGCTGATGTTGAAAAGTGAAATTTATTTTGTTTTACTTACACCAATGCTGCTCCCAGATTCTCTTTCTGCAACTGGTGGAGGCTGACTGCCAAGGCTCCCCGTGGGGTTCCTTCCTGACTGGGAGTTTATAGCTGGGGTTTGAGGGATCACTACTTGATCTCTTGAGAGTCTGAGCTTCTAGAGGCTGTGGAAGAACCGGAAAAAACAGCATTCATTAATTATTCTTTGCTGAATAAAAGTTCATATTTCCAGAGGGGACAAAATGTAATTTTGTCCTTTAGGGAGTTATTGGTTTCACTGTTGAAAGAGTTGCCCTGTTAGTAACAAATTACCTTCCTGAACTCTCTTGCTTTCTCCCTCTGTTTTGTCTTTCTTCCCTGTCTTCTTTCTTTCCTCTTCCCTCCGCTTTTCTCTCCCGGCGTTGTTTAGCCTCCATATGATTGTATTTTTAATAGTTTTTTTTTTAGTTGACATCTAATCTTTCCACATTGTGATCAGAAAAGATGCTTGAAGTGATTTCAACTTTTTTGAATTTACTAAGGCTAGATTTTGGGGCTTCCCTGGTGGCTCAGAGGATAAAGCGTCTGCCTGCAATGCAGGAGACCTGGGTTCAATCTCTGGGTTGGGAAGATCCCCTGGAGAAGGAAATGGCAACCCACTCCAGTATTCTTGCCTGGAGAATCCCATGGACAGAGGAGCCTGGTGGGCTACAGTCCGCGGGTTTGCAAAGAGTCGGACACAACTGAGAGACTTCACTTTCACTTTTCACGGCTAGATTTATGGCCCAGGATGTGATCTATCCTGGAGAAGGTTTCGTGTGCACTTGAGAAAAAGGTGAAATTCATTGTTTTGGGGTGAAATTTCCTATAGTTATCAATTAAGTCTAACTGGTCTGTTGTATGGAGAAGGCAATGGCACCCCACTCCAGTACTCTTGCCTGGAAAATCCCATGGATGGAGGAGCCTGGTAGGCTGCAGTCCATGTGGTTGCTGAGGGTCAGACAGGACTGAGGGACTTCACTTTCATTTTTCACTTTCATGCATTGGAGAAGGAAATGGCAACCCACTCCAGTGTTCTTGCCTGGAGAATCCCAGGGACGGGGGAGCCTGGTGGGCTGCCATCTCTGGGGTTGCACAGAGTCGGACACGACTGAAGTGACTCAGCAGCAGGAGCAGCAGCAGGTCTATTATATCATTTAAAGTTTGTGTTTCCTTGCTAATTTTCTGTTTAGTTGATCTATCCATAGGTGTGAGTGAGGTACTAAAATCTCCCACTATTATGGTGTTACTGTTAATTTCCCCTTTCATACTTGTTAGCGTTTGTCTTACATATTGCGGTGCTCCTATATTGGGTGCATATATATTTATAATTGTTATATCGTCTTCTTGGATTGACCCCTTGATCATTATGTAGTGTCCTTCTTTGTCTCTTTTCACAGCCTTTACTTCAAAGTCTATTTTATCTGATACGAATTTTGCTACTCCTGCTTTCTTTTGGTCTTTATTTGTGTGAAATATCTTTTTCCAGCCCTTCACTTTCAGTCTGTATGTGTCGCTTGTTTTGAGGTGGGTCTCTTGTAGATAGCATAGATAGGGGTCTTGTTTTTGTATCCATTCAGCCAGTCTTTGTCTTTTGGTTGGGGCATTCAACCCATTTATGTTTAAGGTAATTGTTGATAAGTATGATCCCGTTGCCATTTACTTTGTTGTTTTGGGTTCGAGTTAATAAATCTTTTCTGTGTTTCCTGTTCAGAGAAGATCCTTTAGCATTTGTTGGAGAGCTGGTTTGGTGGTGCTGAATTCTCTCAGCTTTTGCTTGTCTGTAAAGCTTTCGATTTCTCCTTCATATTTGAATGATATCCTTGCTGGGTATACTAATTGGGGTTGTAGGTCTTTCTCTTTCGACGCTTTAAGTATGTCCTGCCATTCCCTTCTGGCCTGAAGAATTTCTATTGAAAGATCAACTGTTATCCTTATGGGAATCCCCTTGTGTGTTATTTGCTGCTTTTCCCTTGCTGTTTTTAATATTTGCTCTTTGTTTTTCATCTTCATTAATTTGATTAATATGTGTCTTGGGGGTGTTTCACCTTGGGTTTTTTTTTTTTTAATTTAATTTTATTTTTAAACTTTACAATATTGTATTGGTTTTGCCAATATAGAAATGAATCCACCACAGGTATACATGTGTTCCCCATCCTGAACCCTCGACCCTCCTCCCTCCCCATACCATCCCTCTGGGTCGTCCCAGTGCACCAGCCCTAATCATCCAGTATCATGCATTGAATCTGGACTGGCGACTCGTTTCATACATGATATTATACATGTTTCAATGTCATTCCCCAAATCTTCCCACCCTCTTCCTCTCCCACAGAGTCCATAAGACTGTTCTATACATCAGTGTCTCTTTTGCTGTCTCGTAAACAGGGTTATTGTTACCATCTTTATAAATTCCATATATATGCATTAGTATACTGTATTGGTGTTTTTCTTTCTGGCTTACTTCACTCTGTATAATAGGCTCCAGTTTCATCCACCTCATTAGAACTGATTCAAATGTATTCTTTTTAATGGCTGAGTAATACTCCATTGTGTATATGTACCACAGCTTTCTTATCCATTCATCTGCTGATGGACATCTAGGTTGCTTCCATGTCCTGGCTATTATAAACAGTGCTGCGATGAACATTGCGGTACACGTGTCTCTTTCCCTTCTGGTTTCCTCAGTGTGTATGCCCAGCAGTGGGAATGCTGGATCATAAGGCAGTTCTATTTCCAGTTTTTTTTTTTTTTAATTTTATTTTATTTTTAAACTTTACAATATTGTATTAGTTTTTCCAAATATCGAAACGAATCCGTCACAGGTATACCTGTGTTCCCCATCATGAACCCTCCTCCCTCCTCACTCCCCATACCATCCCTCTGGGTCATCTCAGTGCACCAGCCCCAAGCATCCAGTATCATGCATCGAACCTGGACTGGCGACTCGTTTCATACATGATATTATACATGTTTCAATGCCATTCTCCCAAATCTCCCCACCCTCTCCCTCTCCCACAGAGTCCATAAGACTGATGTATACATCAGTGTCTCTTTTGCTGTCTCGTACACAGGGTTATTGTTACCATCTTTCTAAATTCCATATATATGCGTTAGTATACTGTATTGGTGTTTTTCTTTCTGGCTTACTTCACTCTGTATAATAGGTTCCAGTTTCATCCATCTCATTAGAACTGATTCAAATGTATTCTTTTTAATGGCTGAGTAATACTCCATTGTGTATATGTACCACTGCTTTCTTATACATTCATCTGCTGATGGGCATCTAGGTTGCTTCCATGTCCTGGCTATTATAAACAGTGCTGTGATGAACATTGGGGTACACGTGTCTCTTTCCCTTCTGGTTTCCTCAGTGTGTATGCCCAGCATTGGAATTGCTGGATCATAAGGCAGTTTTATTTCCAGTTTTTTAAGGAATCTCCACGCTGTTCTCCATAGTGGCTGTATTAGTTTGCATTCCCACCAACAGTGTAAGAGGGTTCCCTTTTCTCCACACCCTCTCCAGCATTTATTGCTTGTAGACTTTTGGATCGCAGCCATTCTGACTGGTGTGAAATGGTACCTCATAGTGGTTTTGATTTGCATTTCTCTGATAATGAGTGATGTTGAGCATCTTTTCATGTGTTTGTTACCCATCTGTATGTCTTCTTTCGAGAAATGTCTATTTAGTTCTTTGGCCCATTTTTTGATTGGGTCATGTATTTTTCTGGAATTGAGCTGTAGGAGTTGCTTGTATATTTTTGAGATTAGTTGTTTGTCAGTTGCTTCATTCGCTATTATTTTCTCCCATTCTGAAGGCTGTCTTATCACCTTGCTAATTGTTTCCTTTGTTGTGCATAAGCTTTTAAGTTTAATTAGGTCCCATTTATTTTTGCTTTTATTTCCAATATTCTGGGAGGTGGGTCATAGAGGATCCTGCTGTGATGTATGTCGGAGAGTGTTTTGCCTATGTTCTCCTCTAGGAGTTTTATAGTTTCTGGTCTTACATTGAGATCTTTAATCCATTTTGAGTTTATTTTTGTGTATGGTGTTAGAAAGTGTTCTAGTTTCATTCTTTTAAAAGTGGTTGACCAGTTTTCCCCGCACCACTTGTTAAAGAGATTGTCTTTAATCCATTGTATATTCTTGCCTCCTTTGTCAAAGATAAGGTGTCCATATGTGCGTGGGTTTATCTCTGGGCTTTCTATTTTGTTCCATTGATCTATATTTCTGTCTTTGTGCCAGTACCATACTGTCTTGATGACTGTGGCTTTATAGTAGAACCTGAAGTCAGGTAGGTTGATTCCTCCAGTTCCATTCTTCTTTCTCAAGATCGCTTTGGCTATTCGAGGTTTTTTGTATTTCCATACAAATTGTGAAATTATTTGTTCTAGCTCTGCGAAGAATACCATTGGTAGCTTGATAGGGATTACATTGAATCTATAAATTGCTTTGGGTAGTATACTCATTTTCACTATATTGATTCTTCCAATCCATGAACATGGTATATTTCTCCATCTATTAGTGTCCTCTTTGATTTCTTTCACCAGTGTTTTATAGTTTTCTATAAATAGGTCTTTAGTTTCTTTAGGTAGATATATTCCTAAGTATTTTATTCTTTCCGTTGCAATGAATGGAATTGTTTCCTTAATTTCTCTTTCTATTTTCTCATTATTAGTGTATAGGAATGCAAGGGATTTCTGTGTGTTGATTTTATATCCTGCAACTTTACTGTATTCATTGACTAGTTCTAGTAATTTTCTGGTGGAGTCTTTAGGGTTTTCTATGTAGAGGATCATGTCATCTGCAAACAATGAGAGTTTTACTTTTCTTTTCCAATGTGGATTCCTTTTATTCCTTTTTCTGCTCTGATTGCTGTGGCCAAAACTTCCAAAACTATGTTGAATAGTAATGGTGAAAGTGGGCACCCTTGTCTTGTTCCTGACTTTAGAGGAAATGCTTTCAATTTTTCACCATTGAGGATAATGTTTGCTGTGGGTTTGTCATATATAGCTTTTATTATGTTGAGGTATGTTCCTTCTATTCCTGCTTTCTGGAGAGTTTTCATCATAAATGGATGTTGAAATTTGTCAAAGGCTTTCTCTGCGTCTATTGAGATAATCATATGGTTTTTATTTTTCAATTTGTTAATGTGGTGTATTTCACTGATTGATTTGCGGATATTGAAGAATCTTTGCATCCCTGGGATAAAGCCCACTTGGTCATGGTGTATGATCTTTTTAATGTGTTGTTGGATTCTGATTGCTAGAATTTTGTTAAGGATTTTTGCATCTATGTTCATCAGTGATATTGGCCTGTAGTTTTCTTTTTTTGTGGGATCTTTGTCAGGTTTTGGTATTAGGGTGATGGTGGCCTCATAGAATGAGTTTGGAAGTTTACCTTCCTCTGCAATTTTCTGGAAGAGTTTGAGTAGGATAGGTGTTAGCTCTTCTCTAAATTTTTGGTAGAATTCAACTGTGAAGCTGTCTGGACCTGGGCTTTTGTTTGCTGGAAGATTTTTGATTACAGTTTCAATTTCTGTGCTTGTGATTGGTCTGTTAAGAGTTTTTATTTCTTCCTGGTCCAGTTTTGGAAAGTTGTACTTTTCTAAGAATTTTTTCATTTCTTCCACGTTGTCCATTTTATTGGCATAAATTGTTGTTAGTAGTCTCTTATGATCCTTTGTATTTCTGTGCTGTCTGTTGTGATCTCTCCATTTTCATTGCTAATTTTATTGATTTGATTTTTCTCCCTTTGTTTCTTGATGAGTCTGGCTAATGGTTTGTCAATTTTATTTATCCTTTCAAAGAACCAGCTTTTGGCTTTGTTGATTTTTGCTATGGTCTCTTTTGTTTCTTTTGCATTTATTTCTGCCCTAATTTTTAAGGTTTCTTTCCTTCTACTAACCCTGGGGTTCTTCATTTCTTCCTTTTCTAGTTCCTTTAGGTGTAGAGTTAGGTTATTTATTTGACTTTTTTCTTGTTTCTTGAGGTATGCCTGTATTGCTATGAACTTTCCCCTTAGCACTGCTTTTACAGTGTCCCACAGGTTTTGGGTTGTTGCGTTTTCATTTTCATTCGTTTCTATGCAAATTTTGATTTCTTTTTTGATTTCTTCTATGATTTGTTGGTTATTCAGCAGTGTGTTGTTCAGCCTCCATATGTTGGAATTTTTAATAGTTTTTCTTCTGTAATTGAGATCTAATCTTACTGCATTGTGGTCAGAGAAGATGCTTGGAATGATTTCTATTTTTTTGAATTTCCCAAGGCTACATTTATGGCCCAGGATGTGATCTATCCTGGAGAAGGTTCCATGTGCGCTTGAGAAAAAGGTGAAATTCATTGTTTTGGGATGAAATGTCCTATAGATATCATTTAGGTCTAACTGGTCTATTGTATCATTTAACGTTTGTGTTTCCTTGTTAATTTTCTGTTTAGTTGAGCTATCCATAGATGTGAGTGGGTATTAAAGTCTCCCACTATTATTGTGTTATGGTTAATTTCTCCTTTCATACTTGTTAACATTTGTCTTACATACATTTATAATTGTTATATCTTCTTCTTGGATTGATCCTTTGATCATTATGTAGTGACCGTCTTTGTCTCTTTTCACAGCCTTTGTTTTAAAGTCTATTTTATCTGATATGAGTATTGCTACTCCTGCTTTCTTTTGGTCCCTATTTGCATGGAAAATCTTTTTCCAGCCCTTCATTTTCAGTCTGTATGTGTCCCCTGTCTTGAGGTGGGTCTCTTGTAGACAACATATGTAGGGGTCTTGTTTTTGTATCCATTCAGCCAGTCTTTGTCTTTTGGTTGGGGAATTCAACCCATTTACTTTAAGGTAATTACTGATAAGTGTGATCCCGTTGCCATTTACTTTATTGTTTTGGGTTTGAATTTATACACCGTTTTTGTGTTTCCTGTCTAGAGAATATCCTTTAGTATTTGTTGGAGAGCTGGTTTGGTGGTGCAGAATTCTCTCAGCTTTTGCTTGTCTGAGAAGCTTTTGATTTCTCCTTCATATTTGAATGAGATCCTTGCTGGGTACAATAATCTGGGCTGTAGGTTATTTTCTTTCATCACTTTAAGTATGTCTTGCCATTCCCTCCTGGCTTGGAGAGTTTCTATTGAAAGATCAGCTGCTATCCTTATGGGAATTCCCTTGTATGTTATTTGTTGTTTTTCCCTTGCTGCTTTTAATATTTGTTCTTTGTGTTTGATCTTTGTTAATTTGATTAATATGTGTCTTGGGGTGTTTGGCCTTGGGTTTATTCTGTTTAGGACTCTCTGGGTTTCTTGGACTTGAGTGATTATTTCCTTCCCCATTTTAGGGAAGTTTTCAACTATTATCTCCTCAAGTATTTTCTCATGGTCTTTCTTTTTGTCTTCTTCTTCTGGGACCCCTATGATTTGAATGTTGTAGCGTTTAATATTGTCCTGGAGGTCGCTGAGATTGTCCTCATTTCTTTTAATTGGTTTTTCTTTTTTCCTCTCTGATTCATTTATTTCTACCATTCTATCTTCTAATTCACTAATCCTATCTTCTGCCTCTGTTATTCTACTATTTGTTGCCTCCAGAGGGTTTTTTATTTCATTTATTGCATTATTCATTATATATAGACTCTTTTTTATTTCTTCTAGGTCCTTGTTAAACCTTTCTTGCATCTTCTCAATCCTTGTCTCCAGGCTGTTTACCTGTGATTCCATTTTGATTTCAAGATTTTGGATCAATTTCACTATCATTATTCAGAATTCTTTATCAGATAGATTCCCTATCTCTTCCTCTTTTGTTTGGTTTGGTTGGCATTTATCCTGTTCCTTTACCTGCTGGGTATTCCTCTGTCTCTTCATCTTGTTTAAATTGCTGAGTTTGGGGTGTCCTTTCTGTATTCTGGCAGTTTGTGGAGTTCTTTTTATTGTGGCATTTCCTCGCTGTGTGTGGGTTTGTACAGGTGGCTTGTCAAGGTTTCTTGGTTAGGGAAGCTTGTGTTGGTGTTCTGGTGGGTGGAGCTGTATTTCTTCTCTCTGGAGTGCAATGAAGTGTCCAGTAATGAGGTATGAGATGTCTATGGTTTTGGGGTGACTTTGGGCAGCCTGTATCTTGGAGCTCACGGCTGTGTTCTTGTGTTGCTGGAGAATTTGCTTGGTATGTCTTGCCCTGGAACTTGTTGGCCCTTGTGTGGTGCTTGGTTTCAGTGTAGGTATGGAGGTGTTTGATGAGCTCCTGTCAATTAATGTTCCCTGGAGTCAGGGTTTGGACTTAAGCCTCCTGCTTCCAGTTATCGGTCCTATTTTTACAGTCGTTTCAAAACTTCTCCTTCTATATAGCACCATTGATAAAACATCTACGCTAAAGATGAAAAGTTTCTCCACCGTGAGGGTCACCCAGGGAGGTTCACAGCATTACATGGAGAAGAGAAGAGGGAGGAGGGAGTTAGAGGTGACCCGAATGAGATAAGGTGGAATCAATAGAGGAGAGAATGGGCTAGCCAGTACTCACTTCCTTATGTGCACTCCGCAACTGGACCACTCAGAGATGTTCACAGAGTTATACAGAGAAGAGAAGAAGGAGGAAGGAGACAGAGGTGGCCAGGAGGATAAAAGGGGGGAATGAAAAGGAGGGAGACAGATCTAGCCAGTAATCAGTTCCCTAAGTGTTCTCCACCATCTGGAACACACAGAAATTCACAGAGTTGGGTAGAATAGAGAGGGTTTAGGGAGGAGACACAGGCGACCTGGTGGAGAAAAAGGAGAGTCCAAAGGGAGAGAGAGCAGTCAAGCCAGTAATCTCACTCCCTAGTGAAAAATGAGTACTGAAGACTGGATTCTTAAAGGTACAAAATTGGTAACAAATACATAAAAGCAGAAATTAAAAATCTAGAGTAGAGTTTGGAATTTCAAAAATACAATGTTAAAGAAAAGAAGAAGGAAAAGAAAGAGAGAAAAAACAAACAACAAACAAAGTCGCAAAAATTATAAAGAAAATATAGGTACAAAATTGATAACAAATACCAAAAAGCAAAAGTTAAAAATCTAGAGTAGAGTTTGGAATTTCAAAAATACAATGTTAAAAAAAAGAAGAGAAAGAAAGAGAAAAAAAAAAAAAAAACTCACAAAAATTATATAAAAAAAATATAGGTACAAAATTGATAACAAATACCAAAAAGTTAAAATTAAATATCTAGAGTAGAGTTTGGAATTTCAAAAATGCAATGTTAAAGAAAAGAAGAAAAAAAGTCAAAAAAATTATAAAAAATATATATATGAAGTTTGCTTTAAAAAAAAATAGGGTCTTTTTTTTTTTTGCTAAGTAATAGTAGGTTATAAAATTGAAAATTAAAGGAATAATAGAGGACTTAAAATTCTTTAAAAAATTTAAAAGAAAGACAGAAAGAAAGAATGATCATAAAAATAGTAAAAATATATCTAGGACTTTCTCTAGTTTTGTTGTGGGTATTGTGGGTTCAGTTCATTTTCGGCTAGTTCCTTAATCTGACTTATATTTCTCAAGATCTATAGGCCCCTTCCTATGTAGTCGGTATTAACCACAGGGTTTTAATCTATTGCCTGTAGCTTCCAAGGCGGTTCCCTCTGTTATAGATTCTTCTGTTTGCTGGTCTCTTCAGTGTCTGGTTTCCGCCCTGACACAAAGGGGACGGTGGAGGACACTTTTTGTTTTTTTAGGCTCACTTGTTCAGTCATGCTGTGGGGAGGGAGGGATGATGCAAACAAATAACACTGGTGTGTGCTCACAGTGCCTCAGCCACACTGGGCCTGCCCTGCTCACGGCGCATGTAGCCTCCCTGCCCACACTGCTCAGGCTCTAGGCTGCTCCGCCAGGAACCATCTGTGTCCGGCCCTGGGCTGCTTGTACCTCCCAGGTCCAAGCCTCTCAGGTTCAGGCACTCGGGTAGTCCTCAGGGGCACAGACTTGGTTGGGCCTGCGTTTTGTGCCCTTCCCAGGTCCAAGCATCTCAGGTGATGAGGTGTTTGGTGAGCGTGACTGCTGCAACTTATCACCTCCCTGCCGCTCAGTTATCTAGGTGTATGACTGGCGCACCTTCTCAGGCAGATGTTGACCGTCCAGTCACCCAAGAAGTTTTAGTTAGCAAAGAAGCCTGCTTACAGTTTTATAGATAATGTCTCTCTGGGGCTGCGATTGCCCCCTTCCAGCTCTGGCTGCCTGTCACCGGAGGGGGATGGTCTCTAGCCGGCTATCTCTGTTCAGTCCTCTGTTCCGTGCGTGGGCCTGGCGGTGTCTTAGGTTAGGGCTGGCTTTCGCATGGTAGACATCCCACAGTCTGGTTTGCTAGCCCAAATTATTTCGCTCAGATAGCACTCCGGGTATTCAGGCCAGATCCTTACTCTAAGCAATGCAGCCCACGCTGCGCCTCCCTGCCCAGCCCCTGCTTGCTAGTGGCATGTGCAGGCGTCTGCACTGCTTCTCTGCTGGGGGAGTTACCATAGGGCTCGTAATCTGCGGTTTTTAATTGTTTATTTATTTTTCCTCCCTGTTATGTTGCCCTCTGTGCTTCCAAAGCTAGGCACAGATTCAGCAGTGAGAAGGTTTCCTGGTGTTTGGAAACTTCTTTCTTTTTAAGACTCCCTTCCTGGGATGGAACTCTGTCCCTCCCTCTTTTGTCTCTTTTTTGTCTTTTATATTTTTCCTACCTCCTTTCGAAGAGTTGGGTTGCTTTTCTGGGTGCCTGATGGCCTCTGCCGGCATTTAGAAGTTGTTTTGTGGAATTCACCTGGCGTTTAAATGTTCTTTTGATGAATTTGTGGGGGAGAAAGTGTTCTCCCCGTCCTACTCCTCTGCCATCTTAGCTCCTCCCTTGCCTTGGTTTATTCTATTTGGGACTCTCTAGTTTTCTTGGACTTGGGTGTCTATTTCCTTCCCCATTTTAGGGAAGTTTTCAACTATTATCTCCTCAAGGATTTTCTCATGGCCTTTCTTTTTGTCTTCTTCTTCTGGGACTCCTGTGATTTGAATGTTGGGGCGTTTAACATTGTCCCAGAGGTCTCTGAGGTTGTCCTCATTTATTTTAATTCTTTTTCCTTTTTCCCCTCTCTGCTTCATTTATTTCTACCATTCTATCTTCCACCTCACTTATCCTGTCTTCTGCCTCTGTTATTCTACTGTTGGTTCCCTCCAGAGTGCTTTTGATCTTAGTTATTGCATTATTCATTATGTATCAACTCTTTTTTATTTATTCTGGGTCCTTGTTAAACCTTTCTTGCATCTTCTCAATCCTTGTCTCCAGTTTATTTATCTGTAATCCATTTTGTTTTCAAGATTTTCCAATCATTTTTACTATTCTTATTCTGAATTCTTTTTCAGGTGTACTCCCTCTCTCTTCCTCTTTTGTTTGGTTTGGTGGGCATTTATCATGTTCCTTTATAAAGCAGTACATTTATTTTACATTTCAGGTTTATGCAATAATTGAAACCAAACATATGAGGATCCTCTTTGTAGACAATTTAGGGAACTTGTTTAAATGAATTGAAAACCATGAACCTCAATTTTAATATTGATTATATACAAAATTGGGGTTTTCTAATCTTTAAGAATATATCTGAAATAACTATATACTTTGTGATGTCTATACATACTTATATGTTAAATAATCTCAATAAAGTCCCTTTACATGGGTAGTGTGGAACATGTTTCTCAAACTAAGTCCAAGGGAAAAGTAGAGATGAGATGAGATGTTACTATGTTGTGTGCTCAGTCGCTCAGTCATGGTCAACTCTTTGTGACCCCATGGACTGTATGTAGCCTGCCAGGCTCCTCTGTCCATGGAATTCTCCAAGCAAGAATAATGGAATGGGTGGCCATTTCCTTCTCCAGTTACTATATTACTTTCACTCAAAGAAATTATCTGTTGAAGAAAGAAGCATTAGTTTAAGATGTGAGCATTTTCTATATTTCAAAATACCAAATAGTGTTTAAACATCTCTACTGGATGACTTGATGTGCTGAATTTTACAATTTGGTCCAACCTAGAAGAATTTTTTTTTTCCATATGACTTTTAGAGATTCTTTAACGTCCTTATTTCTCAAACTGTAGATGAGGGGGTTTAACATGGGAATCACAATGCCATAAAACATGGAGGCCACTTTCATATTCTCCTGGGAATTATTAGAATGAGGTTGTAAGTACATGTAAGAGAGGGTTCCATAGAAAATGGTGACTGCAGCCAGGTGGGAGGCACAGGTGGAGAAGGCTTTTTTCCTCCCTGTAGTAGAGGACATCTTTAGGATGGTAGTGATGATATTTCCATAGGAAAAGATGATAACCAACTCGGTAAATATTAAGTTAAATCCCACAAAGACAGCAAGTAGCATGATGTTGATGTCAATGTTGGAGCATGAAAGGGCAAGAATTGGAGGGACATCGCAGAAAAAGTGATTGATAGTATTACCCTTGCAAAAGGCCAGTGAAAATGTAAAACCTGTGTGCACAGATGCATTTATGAAGCCCATGATGTATGAACCAGCTACCAATGGGATGCAGACTCTTCGGGACATGACTGTGGGATAGTGAAGCGGGTTACAGATGGCCACATAACGGTCCACCGCCATAGTAGCAAGGAGGTAACAGTCACTGGTCGCAAATGTTGCATAAATCAATAACTGCATGACACAGCCCTTGAATGATATTAATTTGCTTCCTACTGTGAAGTTTTGCAGCATCTTGGGAGTGATAGCAGAAGTATAACAGATATCTACAAAAGCTAAATGTTGTAGGAAAAAGTACATTGGTGTTTGGAGTCTGGAATCTGTCTTGATGAGTAGGATCATTCCAATATTACCCACCATGGAGGTCACATAGATGACCAGAAATCCAGTGAAGAGGAAATACTGATACTTATATTGTGCACCAAATCCCAGTAGAAAGAATTCAGTCACTTCAGTGCTATTTCCTTCTGTCATGAGTAAAAAAGTCTAGAAAGGACCAAGATGAGGACCAAGAACAGACAAGAAATCTTTGTGATTTGTTGAGTAGTAAAAGGTCTTAACTCTTCATGTCACTTTGTAAAAAATAGATTTTTATGGCAATCACTCATAACAAGGTTTATTTCTTTCCAAATATTTCTTTCTATTTTCTTGATAAGAAACCACCACATAAAAGTAACATGTAAGCCTTGGATTCAGTTTTGAAACAAAGAAGTTTTCACAGACGAAGTTTCACTTCTAAAATCTGTGATTCTAGGAAACATAGATTAACATACATTTCAGATATCTAAAGTTTCGTAAAGCAATAGTCAAACATAATTACATACATTTTAAGCAACCTATAGTTTTCCTCAGCCATTTATCATTTAAACCTAGTTTTAGATCTCAAAATTAGTAGAATCTTAATTAGACAAAGAAATTTTTGAGATTTATTCATGACCATGTATGTTTGAGGCTCAGAAAATCTGTACCACTATTCTTACCATGCACTTCCCTATATATGATATTCTTCACAAGCCAGACAGTCCTCTCATTTCATATATATATCAGGGTAAAGGAGTCTCATGTAAATAACTCTAAGTCATCTATATACCTCCATACTTGAGGTGGCTAGTAAGGATGTGTTTAGTGTTAGGGGCTTCCATGGTGGCTCAGATGGTAAAGCATCTGCCTACAATGAGGGAGACCTGGGTTCAATCCTGGGGTCGGGAAGATCTCCTGGAGAAGGAAATGGCAATCCACTCCATGGATGGAGGAGCCTGGCAGGCTACAGTCCATGGGGTCGCAAAGAGTCAGACATGACTGAGCAACTTCACTTTCTTTAGTGTTAGGAATGTTACAGACTAAGCCTCTTACTGACATGAGCTCCTCTGAAGCTCCCATGTATGTTTGCTGAAATCTTTTGAGAAGTCAGCTCAGTGGGATAACTTTGTTGTAAGGACAAGAAACTATTCTCTTCAATTCACTGTTTAGAGTAGGCGGAGAATAGATAAGTTAGTGCAAGCTCCTCCCTCAGGTTAATCTGGTGTGAAATAGATGAAATGCAGCCCTTTTAAAGAAGCATCCAACCATAGATACAAGTATCTATTAGAGGAAGCTAGAATAGAGCAAGGGTCCACTTAATCTAGAATCTTGATAGGATAATTACTATTTCATTTACTATAACAACTTGACTTTCATCACTCTGAATTCAAGTGAAGTATAGATATGACATTAGTAAGACGCTTTTTCAAGAGCTAATGAAACTAGTCGAAGTCCCACCATTCTCATCTGACACAGAAAGTGAAAGTGAAGTCGCTCAGTCGTGTCCGACTCTTTGCGACCCGTGGACTGTAGACCACCAAGCTCCTCTGTCCATGGGGTTCTCCAGGCAAGAATACTGGAGTGAGTTGCCATTTCCTTCTCCAGGGGATCTTCCTGACCCAGGGATTGAACCCAGGTCTCCCACATTGCAGGCAGATGCTTTAACCTCTGCGCCAACAGGGAAGCCCTTAAAAACAAGAATATAGTCTCTCCTACAGACACAGAACTTCAGATCCAAGTACTAACATCAAAGATTTCAAAGGGAGGAAAGGAAGCCAGGTTGAAAGAAGAAGGGGGAGGAGGCGGGAGAGGGGGGCGAAAGGGGTGGCCTTACATATGTCTCCGGCCACCTACAGATATCCAGGCGTTATGGGACTTTCCCCTGTGCCTCCAGAGAAGGGAGGACTGGAACTCGGCCCTACCAGAAATCAGACCAGACCAGAACCAGAATTTGAGTTCTCTGCCAAGGGGTGATCAGTCTCTAATTCTCAGCTCAGCCTGAGGGCCCGTCGACCAGATTCCTGCGTCCAGGACTGTGGGACTAGAAAAATGGGGAAGGATAGGAAGCGTTAAGGAGAGGAAAGAGAGAGGGAAGGAGAGATAAGTCAATAAAGTCTCTTGTTCCTTACCCGTCGGGGCACTCTGGCCAGTTGTCTGTGTCAGGAGGAGGCCAGGGACAAAAGGGTCCCAGTTGCGGCCACTGGGTCTGGTCCATTGGCAGGCAAGCTGGCCCCTGAGTACCCCGAGTGGTCAGGATGTCAGTCTCAGCGAAAAAGAGTCCCCGCCAGAGTCGCCATTTGTTGCAGGAAGGCGGACCTCTTCCAGGGCCTGAAACTGGGCTCTTGTCTAACACTCGGAAATGAATTGTCTGAGGAGACACATGTGCTGACAAAGCAAGAGATTTTATAGAATGTGTATGCTAAGTTTGAGTTGTCTCAGCATGAAATTTTTTGCTTCATTTATGATGAAGGTCTTTGCTAATCAAATGATTGCTATGAAGAAAGGCCAACTGTTTGAGCAATTGGATGTGCTTAACCTCTGCTGGATCTCAGTGCTTCTGAGGATTCGTTTATGTTCAGCTTTGGGCTGTGGGAAGGAAACTGACAGATTTGAACTTGAATTTTTATCCTACCAATTAATAGAGAAAAAGGATATATCCCCCTTCAGCCTCAGTTCCTCTGCAACAAGGGTAATCCCAGAACTACTTAGAAGTTAATGATCTCCACTGAACCATCATTTACAAGAGCGAAAATTTGGAAATCAGGTTAACTAGCTCACATCAGATTCATATGATGGATCAGTACTCAGTCCTAAAAGGGTGAGATAAATATACACTCATAAAATTGTCCCTTTATATTATCAAGTGAGAAAAGTAAAATGTAGAGTAATAGGTAGAGTTTATAACCTTTTAAAAATCAAACTTTCTCTCATGCTTTCATTCTCTTTATTTCTTCAGGGAAAAAAGGTCAGGAAGAATACACAGCAAGCACTGAAAATATAAGTTTCAGTTAGGAAACAAAACTCTTTAATTTATCCATGGTTGTTGCATCGAATGAGAGAAAATCTCACTTAAACTTGTAAACTCAGCACTTTGCTTTCATTTTAAAAGGGGAAATTCATAACGTTGTTTTATAAATAAAGTGACTGTTTACATGTTATGGGTTTACTGATTAGCTAATGCTGAAGTCTGGCATTTTATATTTCATTTTCTGTCTTTTTCATTTCTGGTTTTGTTAATTTCCATATCTCTGGGCCACTTGAGCTTTTTTGAGAATTCTATTTTGACTTATCTATAGTTTTTTTTTTTTAATCACATATCACTGCATAACTTTTTTAGTGGCCACTCTAGAGGTTCTATTGTATGTACACACAGCTGCAGTTACATTTTACCAGTTTGAGCAAAATGTGGAGTACACTGAGAACAATATTAGTCAGTGTTAAACTTTTTGCTTCTATTGTCAAACATAATTTAGAAACCTCAATGTAAAGTAAATTGTATTTAACCATATTTGTGCTCTTTGCTTTCTTTTTTGTTGTTACAAGGTTTACTATTTAAACATGAAGTTAAAGAAATAATTTGTCAGGGTGGATGGAAACGCATAACACAATTAAATGCTGTGTCCCCAAACCTACTTCAAATGAAATGACATATGTATGTTTTAAGGAAAAGAAAAATTGTATACTTGTGCAAACATCAGACAAATGACAGACTGGCTAATCTTCATGTGTTAATAGCAGATAAAGGAGACTTTGTGGCATAGAAAGCTACCAAGGACAGTGAGAGACATCATGTAATGATAAATGGTAACCTACCAAGACGAAATAGCAATCCTAAGGGTTTTGTTGTTCTTTAGTTGCTAAGACATGTCCAACTCTTTTGCAACCCCATGGACTATAGACTACCAGACTCCTCTGTTCATGAGATTTCCCAGGCAAGAATACTGGACTGAATATTGCCACTTTATTTTCCAGGAGATATTCCAGACCCTGGGGTTGAACCTTTGCCTCCTGCATTGTGGGTGGATTCTGTACACCACAAGCCACCAAGGAAGCCATCCTAAGGGTATGGGCTCCAAACAAGAGAGCTACCATATATATGACGTGAAAACTGGTAGAAACGGAGGGAGAAATAGACAGGCACATAATTATAGTTGGGTACTTCAACATTTTTCTCCCAATGCTTGATAAAACTAGTCAGAAAGCAACAAGGATACAGAAAAACTCAATAATGACCCCAATTAACCAACTGAATGTAATAGATATTTACCAAACACTCCACCTAAAAGAGAATATACATTTTTTTCCAGCTCCGGAAGAATATATATGTATCATTCAATTATTTGTTCATTTGTATGCTTTCCCTGGCAATGCTCAGTCCAACTGAGTTCTTCCAGTCCACTTCCATTACATCAGTGGAAGTGAGGGAAGTCCTCCTGGTCCTGGGGTAGAGCACAGTGAAGTTCTGGCCCCTTTAATTCTGCCACTTTCTGCACACACTAGGATGATACATGGCTGATGTTGAAAATGGGATTACTTTGTTTTACTTACACCGATGCTGCTTCCACATTCTCTTTCTGCAACTGGTGGAGACTGACTGCTCACCACATCTCTCCATGTGGTTTCCTTCAATCTGGGAGCTTATAGCTGGGGCCTGAGGGATCTCTACTGGGTCCCTTGAGAACCTGAGCTTCCAGAGCTGTGACACAATTGAAACAACAACAACAGCAACAACATTCATTAGTTATTCTCTGATGGATAAAAGTTCATATTTCCCGAGGGGAGAAAATATGATTTTGTGTTACTGCCTTTTGGGATTTGGTTTCTTTGTTAAGAGCCCTGAGTGTTAGTTGCTCAGTCGTGCCTGGCTCTTTGCGACCCCATGGACTGCAGTCCACCAGGCTCTTCTCTCCATGGGATTTTCCAGGCAAGGATAATGGAGTGGGTTGTCATTTCCTTCTCCAGGGGATCTTCCCAACCCAGGGATCGAACCTGGGTCTCCTGCACTGCAGGCAGATTCTTTACCCACTGACTTACGAGGGAAGCCCCATTGTTGACAAATTATCATACCTCCCTTCCTTTTTCCCTCACTGGTTTTCCCTTCCTCCTTGTCTTCCTTCTCCCCCCTCCCTTGTTTCCTTTCCTTTCTTCCTTTCTCCCACCTGTCTCCTTGCCTTCCTTTTTTTGGGGTGGTGGTGGTGGTGGTGGTGAGGTGTATAATAAGCCATTCACATGGTTAAAAATGCAGATGTACCAAAGTGCATAGCATAAGACACCACTCCCCTCTATCCCTTGATTCCCAATCTCTAGTTTCCCTCCCTGGAGAACATCACTGTCCCTACTTCTTTATTGTTCCAGATTAGCCTTGCATTGCATTTGCAAACATATCAATATTATATTCTTTATTCCTCAGCTGTACAAATGAGTGTATCACTCACATTTTTCAGTGGCCTGCAGTTCACATAATATTTCTGGGTGATCTATATGGAAAGGGAAATCTCACTCTTACCCTGTTGTATAGTATTTCATGGGACAGCTGCATTGCTTAATATGTTTAACCAAACTCTCTTCCCTATTAGTAGATATTTAGATGGTTTCCAATCTTCTCTAAAAAACATACAATACATATATTAGTGTGCATAAGTGTGAACTATATCTCTAGGATTGAAAGATATTTAGGAGAAGAACCTCCAAGTCAAAGGGCATGAACACTATAAATGTTGATAGGTATTGCCCAAGTGTCCTTCAGAACAAGGTTCTGTCCATTTAAATCACATCTAGCAAATCTAAAGTGACTATTTCTGTATATCTTCTCTAACAAAATACTAAGAAATGTTATTAAACTTTGTCACTGCGATACGTAGAGAACAGTAGAATTTAGTTTTGTTTGCAGTTTTCCACTACAAACCAGACTGAGCAACTTTTTCAATGTCCAAGAAAGATTAGTATCTCCTTTTCTGTGAGTTATCTGTTTATATATGTTGCCCTGTTAAAAATTTTTGATTTTACGATGATGTTTGGAGTCAAGAACTCTTCCTTGTAAAATCTTCAAATATTTATTTCTCAATATTAACTATTTAATACTGTTGTTGTTCAGTTGCGGAGTCATGTCTGACTCTTTGTGACCCCATAGAGTGCCACATGCCAGGCCTCCCTGTCCCTCACCATCTCCCAGAACTCACTGAAGTCCATGTCCTCTGAATCGGTGATGCCATCCAACCATCTCATCCTCTGTTGCCCTCTTCTCCTTTTGCCTTCAATCTTTCCCAGCATCAGGGTCTTTTCCAATGGGTCTTTGTCTGATTCTGCCACTAGCTCTGTGATCTTGGGTGTGTTATTTACGTCCTGAGTCTTAACTTCCTCACTTGTAAAATGAGGACAATGAAAGTGCCTACTTCAGAAGGGTTGTGAAGGTTTAAATAAAATCAAGCTTGCAAAGCTCTTAATGCTCATTAGCTAGTCTTTAAACCCTTGCCTTCAGACAATTTACAGTTTGAGGCCATGGAAATGAAACTAACTTTCAAGACCAACATTGAGTGGCAAATACTGTGAACAGGAAGTCAGTTCAATTCAGTCTCTCAGTCGTGTCCAGCTCTTTGTGAGCCCATGAACCACAGCACACCAGGCCTCCCTGTCCATCACCAACTGGAAGAGCAGGGGGCAATCCAGGAGGATTTCCTGTAAGAGTGAGGTGTGTGCGGAGCACGTGGGAAGGGTGGGAAAGCAAATGGGACAACTTAAGGGGACTTGGAGGTGGGAATCAGATGGGTGTGCTTTTTGGACAGAGAGGAGTTTAGACTGCCCAGTGGGTAGGAAGAACTGCCAAGTGGTCCAGGAGATGGGGGATTATTGTGCCAACTCTGGGAGGTCCAGTGAGAATCTCGCAGGGCAGACACAGCCTGTGTGGGCAAGAGCCTCACAGTCCTAGAAACTGCTCATGGGCTCTGATTAAAACTTGGGTGCCCAGGGAAGCTGAAATGTTCTGCCTTTTTATCAAACCCCAATTGTATTTCTTGGGGCTGCTTAGTGGTGGGTCTCATCCCTGTGTCTCAGTTCTGTTTTACCAAGTGAGGAATCCTGTCCCCTCCCTCTCTTCCCTGGTCAGAAAAGCAACTGCAATAATTTTTCAGAGATTACTTTGTCAACCAAGGTCTGTCTAGTCAAGGCTATGGTTTTCCAGTAGTCATGTATGGATGTGAGAGTTGGGCTATAAAGAAAGCTGAGTGCCAAAGAATTGATGCTTTAGAACTGTGGTGTTGGAGAAGACTCTTGAGGGTCCCTTGGACTGCAAGGAGATCCAATCAGTCCATCCTAAAGGAAATTAGTCCTGAATATTTATTGGAAGGACTGATGCTAAAGCTGAAACTCCAGTACTTTGGCCACGTGATGTGAAGAGCTGACTCATTGGAAAAGACCCTGATGCTGGGAAAGATTGAGGGCAGGAGGAGTAGGGATGACAGGGGATGAGATGGTTGGATAGCATCACTGACTCAGTGGACATGAGTTTCATCATGGACATGAGTCCATCACTGACTCAACGGACATCACCAACTCCCAGGTGGACTCCGGGAGTTGGTGATGGACAGGGAGGCCTTGAGTGCTGCGGTTCATGGGATCGCAAAGAGTTGGACACGACTGAGCGACTGAACTGAACTGAACTGAACTGAATTGTGGGAAGACTGGTGTAACGTAACCCCTGCCCAGTGTGCAGACACTGAGCAGCGTCTTCTTGGCCAGATGGCACCCATTCCCAAGTGGGGCCCTTCTTGCCATAACATCAGCAAAATGCTTTCCATTATTCCTGGAATTGGAGGAGGGTTAACCTTCCACAAGCAGTGCTTCTCTCCTCATTCTGAGGAGATTATTATTACTACAAATAATTACAGGATAATTATTTTGTAATGATGACATATAACAACCCTGGAAATCAGATTATTCTTTCTCTCTAGCATTTGTTACTGGTGCTGTTTGTTGTTGTTAATGTTTGTGTTTCATGACTTTTCTGAATGAATCCTGTAAAAATTATATTCCTTTTCATGTATGCTCATTGCAGTGTCTCTGCTCTGTTACTTTAGTGGTCGGCTTGTAATTGGATAAAGATTTACTGAAATTCCTGGAAAAATCTCCCAGTCCTTACAACCAGCTCTGAGTGTATGTTGGGTTATGCAACCAACCCTCAGTAAAAGTAGTTTATAATGTCATCTTAGCCTTGACTTCCTGCTTAAGTATGGCTTTAGGATTAGCTAGAGTTCATGTCTAAGATTTTCCTAAGTCTTTCTTTTTTTTTTTTAAATATAAATTTATTTATTTTAGGTGGAGGTTAATTACTCTACAGTATTGTATTTGCTTTGTCACACATCAACATGACCACCACAGGTATACACGTGTTCCCCATCCTGAACCCCCCTCCCTCCTCCCTCCCTGTACCATCCCTCTGGGTCTTCTCGGTGCACCAGCCCGAAGCATCCAGTATCATGCATCGAACTTGGTCTGGCGATTCACCTCATACATGATATTATGCATATTTCAATGCCATTCTCCCAAATCATCCCACCCTCTCCTTCTCCCACAGAGTCCAAAAGACTGTTCTATACATTTGTGTCTCTTTTGTTGTCTCACATACAGGGTTATCATTACCATCTTTCTAAATTTCATATATATGCATTAGTGTACTGTATTGGTGTTTTTCTTCCTAAGTCTTTCTTGAAAATGAATGTAGCCCTGGGACAGCTCACAGTCCTACAAGACAAGATGGTCACAGTCTTGTAATTCTCAGGAATATATTGGAAGTTTTTCATACCCTTGTGAAAATTTCATTCTCTAGCTTTTGTTTTTAGGCTTTTTGGTTTTCCTATTGTTTGGCTCAACACTTAGCTACATCTGTAAGCAGCTGCAGCGTTAAAGTATGACTTCATATTTCTTTAAACAAATGCACTTGGGGGAAAGTCTCTTTACATTGAATGAACTTTCAGTTAGGTCAAATAATGATAGTTTTGCTAGGGAGGTCTTCCAGGGAGCAACCCTATGGGTAAAATATCACTATTATTAATCCATAGTTGGTTGAATCCACTAATTTAGAAACTGCAGACATGGAGGGGAGACCACAGAGTAGTTTTCAACACAATTTTTTTGAGAAGAATAATTTCATTATGAGATTGGTTAAGTATTATTGTTGAAAATCTGCTGATCATATATTTGTTGATTTATTTTTTCCCCTCTATATCTTTTCAACTTGAGAGAGTCAATTCCTAGGCAGGTTGATAAGAAGTCGGGGGGTCTCCAAGGAATGAGGGGTCTGGAATTCTCAATGAGGTGGAAAGGACAAACGTTTTTTCCCCCTACCTTCCTTAGTCTTAGTCACATAAAACGTTTTTATCTTTAAGCCTCCAACTGATAATTACACAACAAACAATTCAGTTTAAACTCTGTATTAAGGATTATATAACAACAATGTATCCTGTTTGAGGACAGTTTCTCCTTCCTGAAAACCTTCTGGCTAATCCTGTTATCTGAAAATGTAAATTACAGGAATGGGTCTAGTAAGATCCAGACATTCTTTTAATTTTTTGTAATAACTAATTAAAAAGTATACAACTCCCTTGCTAACACTAGCAATGCCATGTTAGCCATGCCGTGTGGGGCCACCCAAGACAGACGGGTCAGAGTGGAGAGTTCTGACAAAACGTGGTCCACTGGAGAAGGGAATGGCAAACCAATTCAGTATTCCTGCCTTGAGAACCCCATAAACAGTATGAAAAGCCAAAAATATAGGACACTGAAAGAGGAACTCCCCAGGGCAGTAGGTGCCCAATATACTACTGGAGATCAGTGGAGACAAAATTCCAGAAAGAACGAAGACAAGGAGCCAAAGCAAAAACAACACCCAGCTGTGGATGTGACTCGTGATGGAAGCAAGGTCCAGTGCTTCCAGCGTAAAGAGCAATATTGTATAGGAACCTGGAATGTTAGCTCCATGAATCAAAGCAAATTGGAAGTGGTAAAACAGGAGATGGCAAGAGTGAACGTCGACATTTTAGGAATCAGCGAACTAAAATGGACTGGAATGGGTGAATTTAACTCAGATGACCATTATATCTACTACTGTGGGCAGGAATCCCTCAGAAGAAATGGAGTAGCCATCATGGTCAACAAAAGAGTCCGAAATGCAGTACTTGGATGCAGTCCCCAAAACGACAGAATGATCTCTGTTCGTTTCCAAGGCAAACCATTCACTATCACGGTAATCCAAGTCTATGCCCCAACCAGTAATGCTGAAGAAGCTGAAGTTGAATGGTTCTATGAAGATCTACAAGACCTTTTAGAACTAACACCCAAAAAAAGATGTCCTTTTCATTATAGGGGACTGGAATGCAAAAGTAGGAAGTCAAGAAACACCTGCAGTAACAGGCAAATTTGGCCTTGGAGTACAGAATGAACCAGGGCAAAGGCTAATAAGAGTTTTTCCAAGAGAACGCACTGGTCATAGCAAACACCCTCTTCCAACAACAAAAGAGAAGACTCTACACATGGACATCACCAGATAGCCAACACTGAAATCAGACTGATTATATTCTTTGCAGCCAAAGATGGAGAAGCTCTATACAGTCAGCAAAAACAAGACTGGGAGCTGACTGTGGCTCAGATCATCAACTCCTTATGGCCAAAGTCAGACTTAAATTGAAGAAAGTAGGGAAAACTGCTAGACCATTCAGGTATGACTTAAATCAAATCCCTTATGATTATATAGTGGAAATGATAAATAGATTTAAGGGACTAGATCTGATAGACAGAGTGCTTGATGAACTATGGATGGAGGTTCGTGACATTGTACAGGAGACAAGGAGCAAGATCATCCCCAAGAAAAAGAAATGCAAAAAAGCAAAATGGCTGTCTGAGGAGGCCTTACAAATAGCTATGAAAAGAAGAGAAGCCAAAAGCAAAGGAGAAAAGGAAATATATACCCATCTGAATGCAGAGTTCCAAAGAATAGCAAGGAGAGATAAGAAAGCCTTCTTTAGTGATCAGTGCAAAGAAATAGAGGAAAACAATAGAATGGGAAAGACTGAAGATCTCTTCAAGAAAATCAGAGATACCAAGGGAACATTTCATGCAAAGATGGGCTCAATAAAGGACAGAAATGGTATGGACCTAACAGAAGGAGAAGATATTAAGAAGAGGTGACAAGAATACACAGAACTGTACAAAAAAGATTTTGACGACCCAGATAATCATGATGGTATGATCACTCACCTAGAGCCAGACATCCTGGAATGTGAAGTCAGGTGGGCCTTAGGAAGCATCACTACAAACAAAGCTAGTGGAGATGATGGAATTCCAGTTGAGCTGTTTCAAATCCTAAAAGATGATGCTGTGAAAGTGTTGCACTCAATATGCCAGCAAATTTGGAAAACTCAGCAGTGGCCACAGGACTGGAAAAGGTCAGTTTTCATTCCAGTCCCTAAGAAAGGCAATACCAAAGAATGCTCAAACTACCGAACAATTGCACTCATCTCACATGCTAGCAAAGTAGTGCTCAAAATTCTCCAAGTCAGGCTTCAACAATATGTGAACCATGAACTTCCAGATGCTTAAGCTGGTTTTAGGAAAGGCAGAGGAACCAGAGATCAAATTGCCAACATCCATTAGATCATCCAAAAAAGCAAGAGAGTTCCAGAAAAATGTCTATTTCTGCTTTATTGACTATGCCAAAGCCTTTGACTGTGTGGATCACAATAAACTGTGGAAAATTCTGAAACAATTAGGAATACCAGACCACCTGACCTGAGTCTTGAGAAATCTGTATGCAGGTCAGGAAGCAACAGTTAGAACTGAACATGGAACCACAGACTGGTTCCAAATAGGAAAGGGAGTATGGAAAGGCTGTATATTATCAGCCTGCTTATTTAACTTATATGCAGAGTGCTGCTGCTGCTGCTGCTAAGTCGCTTCAGTTGTGTCCGACTCTGTGCAACCCCATAGACGGCAGCCCACCAGGCTCCCCCGTCCCTGGGATTCTCCAGGCAAGAACACTGGAGTGGGTTGCCATTTCCTTCTCCAATGCATGAAAGCGAAAAGGGAAAGTGAAGTCGCTCAGTCATGTCCGACTCCTAGCGACCCCATGGAGTGCAGCCTACCAGGCCTCTCCGTCCATGGGATTTCCCAGGCAAGAGTACTGGAATGGGGTGCCATTGCCTTCTCTGTAACAGGCATCTAAAGCCCTGCAACTTTGGTCTTCATTAGAGATTTTTTTTGGGTCATTCTAGACTTTTTTTTTCTCTTTCCAAATGGATGTGGTGCTTTTTTTTTTAGAGGAAGGCTGCACTATCATGACTTTCTTGTATGTTAAATGCTCTTTAATCTCCTCTCTGCTACCTTTTGGCAATCAACATTCTTTTAGTAAAAAAAAAAAAAAAATCTAATTTCATTAGGTTCTCAAATACAGTTGGATATTGTTGATTTCAGTGTTCTTCTCTTATTTTAAATGTTCTTTGTTCCCCAAATTAGCTATCCACTTTATTGTTATTTTTAGCTTTGGAGAATGCTGCTGTTGCTGCTGTTAAGTCGCTTCAGTCATGTCTGACCCTGTTTGACCCCATAAATGGCAGCCCATCAGGCTCCCCTGTCCCTGGGATTCTCCAGGCAAGAACACTGGAGTGGGTTGCCATTTCCTTCTCCAATGCATGACAGTGAAAAGTGAAAGTGAAGTTGATCAGTCGTGTCCGACTCTTAGAGACCCCATAGATGGCAGCCCATCAGGCTCCCCCATCCCTGGAATTCTCCAGGCAAGAACACTGGAGCAGGCTGCCATTTCCTTCTCCTCAGAGAATGAATTCTTTCATTTATTATTTCTGTCATTTATGGGGTTTTCAACATCAATTAAAAATAATCGCTACTCTCTTCTCCTTTCTTTAATATTATTTTCTGATGCCTTGAAATGTATACTTACTTAATTTATCATTATTTCCTATTTATTAACTCAAATATTTATAAAGTTATAAAAATTTATTTGAACACCTCTTATAGTTTGTAATGTCATGGTTTGTAAAATATTATTTTATACATATTTTTCAATTTTGTTTTTAACCAACCAAAGTGTTGTTTAAATGAGAATTTCAGTTTTAAGTGGTAGAATTTTAGGTGTTTTTAACTTCAAGCTTTACTTTTAAATTCTAGATCTACTTCTTTAGATCAGAGAATATTTTCTACACTATTTCTGATTTTTGGAGTCCATTGTATTTCTGTAATTCTTTCTGGGACATATAAAAAGGACATAGGAAAGAATTAAAAAAAAAAAAGGAAAGAAAGAAGAAAGGGAGGGAAAGAGGAAGGAAAGAAAGAAAGAGAGAAAGAAAAAGAAGGAACAAAGAAAGATATTTGTCTGATTTCAAGTTATTTTGAAAGGGGAAAATCAGTTCTTCCAATAAACCAGACTGTGATGTGTCTATCACAGTATCAATAGCCACAAAAAACCAATTAGAAACAGCGTTTCTAACTGGATTCCCTCAGTCTACAAGGAAACTGTAAAAAGACTAAGAAATCTCTAAGTATCTGCTACTTTCTCACTATAGCTTTTCCTACTTTATTCTTTGCACCTCTTGAGCACTAATTACTGAGATGCCCAGTTGCTGATCTTCTTTTTGCTGGTAACTAAATCTAGAGAGTACCTGCTTCCTTATTTCATACTTGGATTTGTTAAGCAAAGCATGTATTCTATAAAAAGCCCATTCCCACTTATTGAGATGTCTATAGCTTCTGTGGAGTGAGCTAAAGAAGCAAAATAAACCTAAATTTTGATTTTAGGTGTGTTTGATTGGTAGGCTTCCACAATATAGAGTTTCTGTATGTATTTACTCTCATTAATTATATCAAATAGTTTTTCTGTAACTTTATTAAAATTTTTTTTTCTCAACTTGATCTTTCATGAACTGGGAGAGGTAAGTTTAACATTTACTATTACAGTACCATTATGCTTTTTTCATCCATGCATTTTGTGATCTTTCACCTTGTAAATAATAAGGTGATATTATTTAATATACAGGTTTTTCTCATGAATATAGCTACACAAAGTTCTCTATGCAAGGTATTTAAAGATATTACATTAAAGAATGTTTGTATAAGGAGACTTATCAAAATATTAAAACTTAGAAGCACCTCTGTCTTCAGAGATGATTCAGGGTGGTAAATATAAACATCTCTCCTTTCCTCTCAGAAGAGGATTTGCTTACACTTCGGGTGAAGATAAGGTTTCTCTCTGCAAAGCAAATATGAGCAGGTCACCGGCAACCTTAAGTAATATCAGAGTTTCATAATTTTGGGCTTTCTTTCCCAGAGTGCAGAAAAATGCACCCTGTTGCATGGGCTGGTATTATCTGGTTTCTTTTGATACTGTTTGTGTTAGAACTGGATCCATATCGCTATGCTTCTATGCTCGTAATTCAGTCCACAATTTGGAACTTCTGGAAACATTGAAGAAGGCAATGAACTCTCATCCTATTGTTACAACATCCTATGGTTTAACTGACGAGTGAGATTGAAAGAAGTATAATAAATGATCTCAAGTCTTTTTTTTTTTTTTTTTAAACATGCTTGTCAACAGGATGGGTGTGTAATTAATTCTTTTTTTCCCCCCTCATGTTCAAGCTCAGGTATAACTTCTTCCGTTCAACCTCAACTCCTCCAACCTCAAGGCCTCACTTGTGGGTAAATGAGTCCATTCTGTAGCACCAAATTATTCATTGCATGTTATATATGTGCAAGATGGTATTGCTGGAGATTCATGTTATATTTAAAATACAATTTTACCAAAATGAACTGATATGATCTGCATTTGCCTGACTCCTGTGTCAGCTTCCTAGCTGGTTAGAGAACATACACAGAAAGGACAGATACTACTTCATAATGTCTGCATATGTATGCAGATTCACTGAAGGGGTTTTCCCCCTTACCTTTCTGCATGTTTTCTCAAAAAATGGCACTTTCAATTATTCTTTATAAAAGTAAAATAGCTTAGCTATAGACTCACAGCTAGAGTAATAGTACCAGACACTAAAAAAGATCTTTGTCCTGAGATTTTTTTATATTATACATATAGAGGGTATTTAAAAATTTTATACACTTTATTTTCTTGTTCTTTTTTAAGGGCAGGTGTTTGAAAAAAGGGCTCATCAAAAGGTTCAAAAGGAGTATCAAAGATCTTTTCAGACACTTTCAAGAAACACATGAATTAGAAAATTGTTTAATCACAAGATGTTTTCATTAAATTTCAGATCCATTGATATAATTAAAGAATGCCTTTGGAACTCATGGGCTTCCCCAGTAACTCAGCTGGTAAAGAGTCCTCCTGCAATGCAGAAGACCCCGGTTCCATTCCTGGGTTGGGGAGATCCACTGGAGAAGGGACAAGCTACCTACCCCAGTATTTTGGGGCTTCCCTGGTGGGCTCAGATGGTAAAGAAACCACCTGCAATGTGGGAGACCTCGGTTAGATCCCTGGGTTGGGAAGATCCCTGGAGAAAGAAATGGCTACCTACTCCAGTATTCTGACCTGGAGAATTCTATGGACTGTATAGTCTATGGGATTGCAAAGAGTCAGCATGACTAAGTGACTTTCACTTCACTTGGAACTCACAAATATTTGAAACACCTTCTGCTGTTGAAAAATGAGAGAATTGTTCCTTGCTTGTTGAATCATACTGAGTTAGTAATTGATGTTCAGTCTAGGAACACTTTTTTCCAATCCCTTTTAGGGCTTCTCTTACATCTTGGTTTCTCAGACTGTAGATGATAGGGTTTAACATGGGAATCACAATCCCATAAAAAATGGAAGCCATTTTTTCTTGCTCTTGAGACTCTATGGTACCATGATGCACATACATATAAGAGAGTGTTCCATAGAAAATGGTGACAGCTGTCAGGTGGGAGGCACAGGTGGAGAAGGCTTTTTTCCTCCCTGCAGCAGAAGAGATCTTCAGGATGGCAGACAAGATAAACATGTAGGAAAAGATGATGACCAATATAGTGAATGTCAAGTTAAACCCCACAAAGGCTGCTAGTACCATGATGCTGAAGTAAATATCGGAGCATGAGAGGGCCAGAATTGGGGGTTCATCACAGAAAAAGTGGTTAATTTTATTGGATTTGCAAAACTTCAGTGAGAAAGTAAAGCCTACATTGACAGAAGCATTCAGGAAACCCATGAAGTATGAAGCAGTTAAGAGTTGACTGCAGACTCTCTGGGACATGACAGTTCCATAGCGAAGTGGGTTACAGATGGCCACATAACGGTCCACTGCCATAGCCCCCAGGATGTAGCAATCACTTGTTGCAAAGGTGCCATAGACTAGCAACTGCACCATACATCCGAAGAATGAGATGGAATTTTCAGTGCTCATCAAATTACGCAACATCTTGGGAGTGATAGCAGTGGCATAACAGAGATCAACAAAAGCCAAGTTTTGGAGGAAAAAGTACATGGGGGTGTGAAGGGAAGAGTCAGTCTTGATGAGTAGTATCATGCCAATGTTACCCACCAAGGCGACGACATAGATCACTAGAAATACTATGAAGAGGACATGCCAAGACTTGTGTTGACCAGTGAATCCCAGGAGAATGAATTCAGTTACTTCAGTGCCATTGTTTTGTCCCATGGCTTGTAATGATTATCAGCTGAAAAGTTGCAAAGAAAGAGCAGAGAAAGCTGACTATTGTGATTCTTAAATTCTAGAACTGGAAAGAGTACAATATATAACTTCACAGTAGGGTCAGAGAATAATTTCCATGACATAATTGACTTAGATATTTAAAGGTTGAACCTTGATATTTGACTGAGATATTTTTAGTTTGGGGATGTTGTGGATCAAAGAGCATCTGTGTTCTCAAAGTGCAGAGTGATGGGTATTTCATAAGTACATCAATCCAGGAACAAATGAGATATACATAAAGAAATACTCTAATTATTCTTTCTTTTATGCTCCCTATACTTTAATTGGGCATCCCAGCTTGCTCAGTGCGTAAAGAATCTGCCTGCAATGCAGGAGACACAGGAGACATGGGTTCAACTCCCCTGAAGGAGAGCGTAGCAACCAACTCCAGTATTGTCTGGAGAATCCCATGGACAGAGGAGCCTGGTGGGCTACAGTCCATGGGTCACAAATAGATGCGACTGAAGCAACTGGGCATGCAAGCATGCTCATATACTTTAATTAGAAATTCTAATTGGTTTAATTACTAATCATTGTATTTGAAATCCATAGAATTCTATATGATCTTGTTTACACTCATCTTTGTATTTTTCCTTTTATCCTTTTCCTTTCCTTAGCAGCTCTTCTCTACTATGATGGTCTCAATGAAATTGTAGAGTTCCTTATGGAAGTGTCTATCACAGCATTTATGGTTGGTAAAGGATTTATTTCTTTATAAAATTTCCAATCTGTTGTGATCCTTTACTTTTGTAAAAAACAACGAAAAGTTCTCAGCATTGTGAACATTTTGTGATCGTTTAAGCACCCGATCTCACTTTCAGTAGTTGCCCCATCACAGACTAGAGACAGAGAGTCCAAGGATGGGTGCTGGTCCATGGATCACACACTGAGTAGCACTGCTCCGTGGTGTCCATGCATCCTAATTTACCGGTGTGCTTTCCTAGTGATGGATAGCAGACTGCCTACCACTTGTCTCCACTCCAAATAACCCAGAGTGAAATTTTTGTAGGATGTGTTCCTAGAGAAAAAATTTTTGATCTGCAGGCATACTCATATTTAACTTAATCAAAGTTTTTCAGATCACTTTCCATAATGGATATCCCGATGTACAGTCATACTATTCATGCATGGGGATTCCCATGTCCTCACTTCCTAGTGAAAATTTGTTATTTTCCTAATATTTTTCTGCCAGGAAAATAGGTATAAAGTGTTGCCTCATTTTTATTCATTTATCCCCTTTAATTACAAAAATGTGATTATTGTCTATTATTCTTCTTAGACTAGGGGGTTTCTATTGTCTTGTAAATTGCCTATTTATATTATTTATAAATCCTTCTATTGATTGATTTTATATGTTCTTTGTTTATCTAAGATTTGAATACCTTATCAGTTTTTGCCTGAAAAATTTTCTCACATTCTATCATCTATTAATTTTTCTTATCCTTTAGAAAACAGAAATTCTTAAATTTAAAATAACAAGTCTTCATTTATTTGCCTTATGCTTGTTCGTTTGAAGGGTAAACTTAATTTCCCAGTTCATTTCCCCAGGATAGTAAAATGCGATAATAAAACCTTTTTCATTTTAGGTTGCTGGCATATGGTGTTTATGGCACATCACATTTTATATCATATATATAATTTGATAAATCTTATTCGTGTTTTCTCAGTATTTATTTTTTTAAAGAGGCAGCAGGAAAACAGGATAGAGTAATAGTAGTCACTGTGTGTCTCACTCTGTGTGTATGTGCAAAATATTTAAATATTTTAAAAGCATTATGTGATTTGACTTTTATTAAACATTTACAGATAATAGACCCAGTATATTACAGGTAACTTCTACCAAACATTTTTGAAACGATTAATTCTAATATTTATTTATGTAAATTTGTTTGAAACACATACAAATATCAAAGAATTAGTATCCAGTGTAAGTAATTTCTATAAATTGCCCCATGGGAAAAATTCACAAATGAAATAATCGGGACAATTGTAGAAGGGAAACTTATATGGCAAATAGGAAAATGTCACATATAACAACTCACCAGTAATCAGATATGTGTATATTAGTACTGCCTTGAAATAGAATTCTACACTTCTCAGTCTAAAATGCAAAGTTTAGGTGAGAATGTAGACTCACATATTTCTGATGTGAAGGTAAATTAGGATAGCCACATTGGAGACAAGTTTGGAAATATTAATGAAATTAAACACATACCTCCCTTTGGTCCATAATTTCCATTTAAGTCGCTTCAGTTGTGTCCGACTCTATGCAACCCCATAGACGGCAGCCCACCAGGCTCTGCTGTCTCTGGGATTCTCCAGGCAAGAACACTGGAGTGGGCTGCCATTTCCTTCTCCAATGCATGAAAGTGAAAGTGAAGTCTCTCAGTCGTGTCCGACTCTTCGAGACCCCATGGACTACAGCCTTCCAGGCTCCTCTGTCCATGGGATTTTCCAGGCAAGAGTACTGGAGTGGGGTGCCATCGCCTTCTCCATTATTAGTACATACTTTACACCAAATATGTAACTGAGCCTCCAATGAAAATAATGATGACTAGGCAGCTTGCCGCAGTTGATCAATACATAGTTCTGTATATGATCAATGATTGTAATGGTGTCACTCTAGTTATGGGAAGATGCAATAAGAGGGAATGTTTTCCTGGACCATAGAAGACAGGTGTCCAGAGATCTTTAATTATAAGACTGAGTCCAGTAATAGCACACTGAATGGTCTATCAGCAAAATCTTCTCTGGAACTAGGAAAGAGCCTTAGCAGTGTGCATGGAATGGTCATGAAATGCCTCCCAAAGTACAGTTGAATTTATGACCATTTGGAGAACCTATTGTTGGAGATATGTCTCCAGGACTTGGAAACGGCAAACCTGAAAGAACAACACTTGGACAGTCTCTGCAAGGACTGACAAGTTTATTTCTGCAGTCAAGCCTTTTTATAGGAGCCAGGAATAAACAGCTTAGAGCATACAGCCAGCAGAACATGGACAAGGCTAGGATATAATCAGTAAAAGATACTTCAAGGAACAGCGCATTCTTAACGACCCATGTATTTATCCATGACCCATTTTCTGAAGCAACGTCTTTAATGTTTAATTGTTAAATCTAGGCGCCGAGCATAGCCAAAGGCAGGAAATGTTCTTCAGCAATCAGTACAATGCCTGGGTACTTCTGTCCCTTCACCATTTTCTGATGGACTTTCTCCTTCAAGGCTATTTAGCACTGTGCCTCCCAACACCTATCAACTACAGACTGGCACTGCCAAGGGCATTTGCCATCTGCCTCCACAATTTCCGCAGATTGAATCCTGTGCTCCTGCAGCTGTTGACCTTGGATGTGCCCAGAAGGGAGTTCAGGGTGGATACTCAGGCATTCTGTGCTCCAGGAAAACTGGTAGGACAGGTCTTTAGGCAGATAGATATTTTCAGGAACCGATTTCATGTCTGAATCCTTGCATCTCCATATATCTAGGAAAGCACTAAATCCCTTCGTGATGACATCAGCTCCTCATGACAAGCAGAAAACCTCTTATAAAGTAAGTTCTCGATTGTGGTGAACTCCTCCTTCACCAAAAACATATATATTGAGCTTCCCCCACTACCTCTTTGGAGCAGCTTCTCAGAACTATCTAAGGTGCTGTCTCCAGGACCGAAGCCCTTATTTTGCCTCAAATAAAACTTAACTCACACACACACACAAAGTACATATTCTAGACAAATTAATGACCACATAAACAAAGATATATAGGCACACTAGACTTGTAAATATGTGTACATATGAATGCATACACAGAAGAATGTTCATAGCAGCATTCTTGAACTCAGGAAAAATAAAACTTTTATTAATATTATTTTAAAAAATAATATTAATAAACCAGTGAGAATTCAGTAAACTGGTGCTGTGACATTTATGTAGATGTATTTCTGAAATGGAAAACTGAGTAATAAAAAGCAAGTTGCCAAACTTAGATGGTGGCTACATGAATAACTCATTTGAAAAAACCCTGATGCTGGGAAAGATTGAAGGCAGGAGGAGAAGGGGACGACAGAGGATGAGGTGGTTGGATGGCATCACCGACTCAATGGACTTGAGTTTGAGTAAACTCTGGGAGTTGGCGATGAACAGGGAGGCCTGGCGTGCTGCAGTCCAGGGGGTTGCAAAGAGTTGGACACGACTGAGCGACTGAACTGAACTGAACTGACATGAATGCTTGTTATATTATTTTAAATATACTTTTATGCACCTTAAATATTGTGCAATGACAGAAGTTCCTCACAAAACCCCCACATCCCCATACATCAGTAGAGGGCTCCTTCCTCTGGAGTCAGTAACTCCAGACAGAGCTGTGCCTCCACAGATGCGATGGTCAGTTTGGGATAAGAAGGGGCCTTTAGTGGTGGGGATGGAGTGTATCAAACCAAACCCCACGACTGATGTTGACAATCTGGCTCTTTCAAACATCTTGAGAAATGAACACAGTGGGATAACTCTGCAGTGAAGGAACAAGAAACAATTCTCTCCTTTCAACTGAGTGAGAGCTAAAGGCCAGTAAGTATGTGAGTTGCCTCCTCAGGTAAATTTACTGTGAAATAAATTAAATGCAGCACTGTCACGGAGGCTTCCATCCGGTAGGTGAAAGCGCTTGTCAGAGGAAGCAAACATTGATCATAAGTCCACTTAACTAGAATCTTGATGAGATAATGACACTTGCTGTGTTAATTACTTAGAATTCAAATGAAATGTATGCCATGACATTTTCCAAGTTATGTAAAAATCAGTACAAAGGCACACACACACACACACACAGACATACAAGAACCTAAGTTTCTGAACATGCTTAACCTATTCTGAGACCTGCTGCTTTGCAGCTTCATTTGTATTCAGGACTATGCAGTAGAAAGGACCTGAGTTTGAACTCTAGTCCTACAACCTCACAGAGAAAAATGATGTAAGTCTACCCCTCAGCCTCAGTTTTACTTTATATAAAATTGGGATCACAGAATTACTTATAAGGTATGAGACTCATTGCAACACCATGTACAGCAGCAAAAGTTTGGAAACAGAGTTAAATAAATCAGAATAGATTCATACCATGAATCGTGGGTTTCCCCTGTGGCTCAGACAGTAAAGAATCTGTCTGCAATGCAGGACACCCAGGTTCAGTCCTTGGGTTGGGAAGATCTCCTGGAGAAGGGCATGGCAACCCACTCCAGTATTCTTGCCTGCAGAATTGCATGAACAAGGAGCCAGGCAGGCTACAGTCCATAAAGTCACAAAGAATCAGACACGACAGAACGACTAACACTTTCAATTTTTCTTTCATGAATCAATATATAAGTCCAACAAGCATGAGATAAATACATACCCTTATGGAAAAGTGTTCATATCAGAATGCCAAATGAACAAACCAAGTTGCAGAATAGTATGTAAATCTGGACTCTCTTAAAATAATACTTTTTTGTTTTGAACTTACCCTCCTTTAGCTAATTTTCTGTATTTATCCATGAAGAGGCTCTGGAAGGATTCATGCCAAACTTTTAATTGTTATCCTTGGGTGTGGGAGTAGATAGAGGAGGTCTTTAAACTTCAGCACTTTTTCATTTTAAAATAACTTTGTTTTATATGGTGAATGTGACTTAAAGTGATGTGGTTTATATAAACTCTCCAGCACAGGGCCAGCCATTGAATGGGCACTCAAAACTGGTCATAACACATGCAAATAACACACTAAAGTCATGTACTGCTGACTACTAATCATACATTCATTCATTAAATCTTTCACTCAATTGTTCATTCATATCCTCGGGCAATGCTCAGCCCAGTTCAAAGATCCCTTACTCCAATTCCACTGTGTCATCAGGGATGAAACCTTTATTCTAGGTCTCAGGGTGAAACTTACTAGAACTTTGACCCTTTTGTTCCACCATTTCCAGCACATACTGGGATGATACATGACTGTTTGAAAGATGGGCTGTGCTCTGATCTACTTACATGAGAGTTTCATCCAGATTCTCGTTCTGCAACTGGTACAGGCTGTTTGCCCACCAATGTCTCTGTGTGCCTCCTTCTAACTGGGGAGTTTAAAGCTTAAGCCTAAGGGATCAACACTTGCTCCCTTGAGAACCTGAGCTTCCAGGGGCTGTAATGGAATTAGAATAAACAATGTTCAGTAGTCATTTCTGCTGAAGAACATTCAAGCTTTCTCTAGAGAAGATACATTTAATCATGTTACTGTCACTGGGGACTTTTCTTTGTCTGTGTGTTGTCCTGTTACAGAACAATTCCTTTAAAAATTTTTTTATTATGAGTCAGGTTGAACAATTTTTATTATGCCTAAGAATATGCGTTCACTTCTAGAAAACTGGTCTCATCACCAAAATCAGAAGAAAGCCCAAACTGATATAAATTTATAATCAGACAGAGTTACTACTATTTGAATACATTTTTTGTATTACCACTTTGACCATTTTTTTTAATTTGAAGGAAAAACTGACTCGGATCTCTTTTTTTCTAATAATGTTTACATTTTAAAACGAGCCCTGGATAAAGACACTCTTCTCTTTCTTTCGGTTACACTTTGTACCATGAGAATGCTTCAGTTAACAATCTGTGGAATAAGAGATTTTGAGTAGTCCTTGGCTATCAGGCTGCTAGGGTTACATCTTTAATCAGTGAAAGGAGAAAGCTAGATTCAATGAGTCTGTAACTTCTTGTTGAAGGGAAATGATTGGCAAAGGCTGGTGAACTGACATTCAATATTCCTCATTTTGAGTAGACCAAAATCCAACTTATTTTTGGCTGTTACTTTTGCAAAAAAGACTCATTTTTCCTTCATAGTAATAGTTTGGGAGTCAAGGTTCATTTTGTGATTTTCTCAGTCCCTTCCACATGCTGGTTGCCTCACAGTCTAACCTGTCTGCTCTAATGCTAGGCACTACACTTCTCAAATCAGGAAAAAGGATCCCGGAGGGCAGGGTGACAACTGCATACACGCTCTTGGTCAGGAAGACAAAAGCTTTCCCCAGGTCCAGCAGACTTCTGTGTACATCTCACAGAGCTCTGACTCTGGGTCCTGCACCACATGTCCTCCATTACTCAATTTCAGTGCACCTGTGGTCAACAGCTCTGCCGGTGTTACTAGTGGCAGGTTTCCTAAGGTATATCCCTGCTTCCCTGCCTCAGGAATATCTCATAGGCCATGGAAGACATTGAGTGACCATCAAGCTGTGGGGGAGGAGAAGGGAATAACTGGCTCACCAGAGGGACAGGTGTCTGGGACGTGTTACATAGTTTAGTAAAATCCCTCGTGTCACTGAGTTGCAGTCTCCTGGGTGTCAGACAGCTGATATATTCATCCTTTCTGTGCTTTGGTCCTTCTATATGTCATTCTTCTTGCTCCCTCCCTGTGCTGCTTGGACAGTTCTCTCCCAAAAGTTCAGTACACTGCATAGTAGGAGGGAACTGTCCCTGTAGGACGGCTGTCAGTTCAGACAATGGCAGACAGGTCAAGGGTCCTCAGAGCCACTCTCACTCACTGCTGTTTAGTCACTAAGTCATGTCTGATCCTTTGTGACTCCCTGGACACCAGCACACCAGACCTCTCTGTCCTTCACTGTCTTTCAGATTTTGCTCAAACTCATGTCCATTGAGTCGGTGATGCTATCCAACCATCTCATCCTCTGTCACCCCCTTCTCCTCCTGCCCTCAATCTTTCCCAACATCAGGGTCTTTTCCAGTGAGTTTGCTCTTCCCATCAGGGTGGCAAAGTATGGAGCTTCAGCTTCAGCATCAGTCCTTCCAATGAATATTAGGGTTGATTTCCTTTAGGACTGACTGGTCTGATCTCCTTGCACTCCAAGGGATTCTCAAGGGTCTTATCCAACACCACAGTTCAAAAGCATCAATTCTTAAACCCTCAAACTTCTTTATAGCCCAACTCTCACATCTGTACACGTCTACTGGAAAAATGTTAACTTTGACGAGACAGACCTTTGTTGGCAAAGTGATGTCTCTGCTTTTTAATATGCTGTTTAGGTTTGTCATAGCTTTTCTTCCAAGGGGCAAGTATCTTTTAATTTCATGGCTGCAGTCACCTTCCACAGTGATTTTGGAGCCCAGGAAACTAAAATCTATTTGTAGCTGGCTACATATTAGGGGTCTCCACAGTCATCCTCTGTTTTGCTAATTCACTAGAACGACTCAATGTCATGGACTGAATTTTCATTCTCAGCTGCCAAATTCTATTTTGAAGCCTTAACCCCAGGGTGATAGGTTTAGGAGATTGGGCCTTTTGAATGTAGGTAAGTCATGAAGATGCGGACCAAATGAAGAGGTCTATCACCCTTAAAGGAGACCCCGGAGAGTTCTCCAGTTCTTTTCCCACTCTATGAAGACACAAGGTCGGCTCTCTGCAACCCAGGAGAGGGCTCTCACCAGACTCCAACCTTGCTGGCACTCTATCTCAGACTTCTAGTCTCCAGAACTGCTACAAGTAAGTTTCTGTTGTTTAGGAGCTACTCGGTCTATGTAAATTTCAGTACAGCCTGAACTAACACATCTGGAATTCACTGTACATATAATTACAGTGTTACTACAGCAAAAGGATACAAATAATAACCAGCCAAAAGAAGATACATAGAGGGCAAAGTCTGTCAGAGTTGCAAACATGTAGCTCCCATTATCCTTAGGGATGCATCACCCCTCTTGGGTGTCAACGTGTGGCAATACACATGGAGTGTGGCCAGCCCGGCAGCTCACCTGAGCCTCTGGTGTGCACAGCTCCTTTCTGGGCTTTGTGTCATTGCTCATGTGGCTGACCCCTATTTCCCCATCACTCTTGGAGTTTCAAGGGTAATAACTTTAGTCTCCAGTTCTTCTGGATGTTGGAGCCATTAGGGCACATCCCAAGCTCCCATCACATATCACGTTGTTACGACTGTCCAGTGTTCAAAACCTCCAGGCAAACAAAGATGCTTCTAGGGAAGGCATTTCAGGGACTTTGAGTTGACCTCCTGTAAGGTGAATCCTAATGTCAGACCTTTCTGCAGGTAAGGTTAATTCTTCATCACACACCCCCACATATATTACCTTTACCCAAGGCCATATCTCAGGAATGCTAACTAAAACACATACCATTCTAGCTACAGTAGAAAATGGACAGTAGAATATCTATTTACTGGATGCATTACCTTCTATATGGGTTCTTTTTAGGTAGGAATAAGAGGAAAATGGACAGTGGATAGGAGAACAAGTATATTTTGCCCCAGCTACTGAATACATGTAAGGAATGGTGCATAGATTCTTTAAGTTCTGTAGGTATCTTCTCCAGGTCATTCTTGATCATAACTTTTATGTGTGACACTGTATATTATTCCATCTTGGTCTAGACTAAAATTTTCTATAAAGTTAGGCATCTTTGCTAACTCTTGATTTCCAATTTTGGTTGAACAATTGAACCTTGATCACAATGTCTTAGAGACAGGTGCTGGATTCCTGAAGCCTTATGATATGTTACAAGAACAGTTAGCTGTTCTGCACTGTAGCTAGCATTCTTTCTCATTGCACTGACCATAGTTAGGTTTTTTTGTGCATTGTCTGTTCATTCTTTTAGTAAACATTTCACAGACACCTAATATATTCCTGCACTATTAGGTACTGTTGTCAAAATAATGATCAAACTGCAAATTATCATTGATCTACAGAGATTAAATTTAAGTTCTTCTCATATATATATATATATATATACACACCTATGGCAGTATGAAAGAATTGATCAGCAAAAATATACATATATTTTTAAAGTGTTATTAAAATATAGTTGGTTTATAATGTTGTATTGGAAGGACTTCATTGGAATCAGTCCTTCATTGGAAGGAATGATGCTGAAGCTGAAACTTCAATACTTTGGTCACCTGATGTGAAGAACTGACTCATTGGAAAAGACCCTGATGCTGGGAAAGATTGAAGGCAGGAGGAGAAGGGGACAACAAGGATGAGATGGCTGGATGGCATCATTGACTCAATGGACATGAGTTTGAGCAAGCTCCAGGAGTTGGTGAAGGCCAGGGAAGCCTGGCATGCTGCAGTCCATGGGGTTGCAAAGAGTCAGACATGACTGAGCAACTGAACTGAACTGAATGTTCTATTAATTTCTAGTATACAGCAGAAGTGATTAAATTATATATATTTATATTCTTTTCCATTATGATTTAATCACTGGATAGTGAACAGAGTTCTGTGTGCTATCCAGTAGGACCATGTTGTCCATCCATTCTATATATATTAATAATTTGCATCTCCCAAACTCCCAACCCACACCTCTCTACAATTCCTTCCCCTTGGCAATCATATCTGTTCTCCATATCTGTGAGTCTGTTTCTATTGCATAGATATGTTCATTCCTGTTGTATTTAGATTCCACATGCAAGTGATATCATATGGTATAAAAAGTAATTACTCCAGGCAGTAACAAGTTGAGTAGGTTGTAAAAATGACTGCAAATTCTTTCCTTCAATGCAGTCTCATCATTTCAAGGTGATGTGTCAGATCCTTTCACTAAATGGTGGAGTCAATTCCTCTGACTCCTTAAATCTGAGTTGGCCATGTGACTTGCTATGGCCAATGTCATATCAGAAACTGCAGCAGAATACTCACGACTTGGATATGCTTGGCACTCAGTGTAATTAGTTTATGCCCAAGCAAGAAGGACTTATTCCTTATTGATTGTAGAGCTTCTTTTGCTTCCTCATTTCATAGGCAGTAGATAAGGAGGTTTAACATGGGGTCATAATGCCACAAGATAAGGATACTTTTCCGTATTCTTCAGAGTTGATAGATTTAGGCTGTAAATACATGAGAGAGGGAGCTGCAAAGAATGATGAGAGCGGTCAGGAGCAAGATGCCTGTGGCAGAGGACTTTTTCTTTCCCCATAGCAAAGGACAAGCTCAGGATGGTGAAAGATATGTGTATATGAGAAAACAAGTACCAACACAGCTCAAAATGAAGTTAATATATAGAATAGATTAACATTTCACTAAGTGTATTTTTAATGAGTCATTGAAATGATTATAGATTTACTTGCAGCTGTAAGGAGTAATACAGTGAGATCCTTTGTTTAGTTTTCCCAGATTCCTCTTGGGACAGGCAGAGTAACAGTTCCCAAAGATCTTCATATCCTAATACTTGGAATCCATAAATCTGTTAGGCTACATGGCAAACAGGAAGTAAGGTAGCAGACAGGCTGACCTAGAGCTGGAGATATTATTTTGAATTTTCCAAGAGTCTTTAAAATTGGAAGAGGGAGGCAGAACATTGACAGTCAGACAGAGATTTGAAGATGCTGTGTGATGTTTGTGTTGAAGATGAAGTAAATGGTTATACTCAAGGAATACAGGTGGTTTCTAGAAATTGAAATGATCAAGAAAGTAGATTTTTCTAGAGTCCCTCAAATGAACACAGCCCTGCTGACACCTTTATCTAGAGACCCATTTTTACTTTCTAACTTCCAGAACTCTAAGAGAATATATTTGTGTTGTTTTAAGTCATTAAATTTGTGGTAATTTGTTACAGCAGCAACAGAAAACTAATACACCCCTAACGGTAGCATTTTACAAAACTACATTATTAATATTACAAGCAGGATATTGACCTTGATGCAGTCCACTGATTTACTCAGATTTCTTCAATCTGAGTGTTTGTGGTAAATCCTATTACCATTTTATCACCTCTCTAGCTTCCCTTGTTCACCACTACAATCAAGATACTGCACACTTTCAACTAGGCTCTACCACAAGGCTTCTTGTAAATCACCTTGATGGGAACAGACCTTCTGTTTGGTTAAAAAAAAGAGTCCCCATGAGCATTTCTAACTACCACCCTGAATTCACATGAGTTTGGAATTGAAATTTGCATTATTAGGAAATAAATTAACAGAACCTTGTGCTGGGTTGTGAATACCTTAGCTATCTGGCAGAAACAAAGTCAAACTATAATGAGTAATATAAAAATATTCCAGATTTTCTTAAGATTCCTGCAGGTAAAATCAGTTAAAACATAGTAATTAATATATACATATATTTAAAAAAAGTTATCCTGAACAAAGCTAAGCAGAAACAACAGATAATACAATAACACAGGGCTTTGAATATTGGAATTACCAAGTACAGAATATAAAATAATACATTTTTAATTATTTAAATAAATTAAAAAATTAAAATAAAACTGTCTCACATTACCAAAAGCACTTAGTGCTGTGCTGTTTCTTCAGTGCTGACTGGGAGACGCTATGGACTGCAACCCGCCAGTAATAATATAACACAGAAGTGAGCAGAACAAAATACTCAAAGTGCTGAGAGAAAATAATCACAGTCTAGAATTGCACATCCATGGATCAATTAACAAAGTGGGGCAAAAGCATCATCTGAAAGATATTATAATTATCACAAATGATTGAATCCTTAATCTGAGAACAAAATACCTACAAAAGATATTTTTGGGACAAGTAGGGAAATTTAAATAATGAGTACACAAGAGACCATGTTATTTTGTGCGTGCTCAGTCTCTCAGTCATGTCTAACTCTTTGCGACCCCACAGACTGTAGCCCACCGTCCATGGGATTCTCCAGGCTAGAATACTGGAGTGGGTTGCCATTTCCTTCTTCAGGGGATCTTCCTGACCCAGGAAATGAATCCATATTTTCTGTGTCTCTTGTATTGGCAGGCAGATTCTTTACCACTGAACCACCTGGGAAACAATATTAAATTCCTTTGACAATAAAACTTGGTTATAATAGACATTTTCTTTGTAGGAGATAAACGCTGAATCAGATCAGATCAGAAATCAGATCAGTCACTCAGTCGTGTCCGACTCTTTGCGACCCCATGAATCGCAGCACGCCAGGCCTCTCTATCCATCACCAACTCCCGGAGTTCACTCAGACTCAATGTCCATCGAGTCAGTGATGCCATCCAGCCATCTCATCCTCTGCCGTCCCCTTCTCCTCCTGCCCCCAATCCCTCCCAGCATCAGGGTCTTTTCCAATGAGTCAACTCTTCGCATGAAGTGGCCAAAGTACTGGAGTTTCAGCTTTAGCATCATTCCTTCCAAAGAAATCCCAGGGCTGATCTCCTTCAGAATGGACTGGTTGGATCTCCTTGCAGTTCAAGGGACTCTCAAGAATCTTCTCCAACACCACAGTTCAAAAGCATCAATTCTTTGGCGCTCAGCCTTCTTCATAGTCCAACTCTCACACCCATACATGACCACAGGAAAAACCATAGGCTTGACTAGACGAACGTTTGTTGTCAAAGTAATGTCTCTGCTTTTGAATATGCTATCTAAGTTGGTCATAACTTTCCTTCCAAGGAGTAAGCGTCTTTTAATTTCATGGCTGCAGTCACCATCTGCAGGGATTTTGGAGCCCAGAAAAATAAAGTCTGACACTGTTTCCCCATCTATTTCCCATGAAGTGATGGGATCGGATGCCACAATCTTCATTTTCTGAATGTTGAGCTTTAAGCCAACTTTTTCACTCTCGTCTTTCACTTTCATCAAGAGACACTTTAGTTCTTCTTCACTTTCTGCCATAAGGGTGGTGTCACCTGCATATCTGAGGTTATTGATATTTCTCCCAGCAAACTTGATTCCAGCTTGTGTTTCTTCCAGTCCAGCGTTTCTCATGATGTACTCTGCATAGAAGTTAAATAAGTAGGGTGACAATATACAGCCTTGACGTACTCCTTTTCCTATTTGGAACCAGTCTGTTGTTCCATGTCCAGTTCTAACTGTTGCTTCCTGACCTGCATACAGATTTCTCAAGAGGCAGATCAGGTGGTCTGGTATTCCCATCTCTTTCAGAATTTTCCACAGTTTATTGTGATCCACACAGTCAAAGGCATTGGCATAGTCAATACAGCAGAAATAGATGTTTTTCTGGAACTCTCTTGCTTTTTCAATGATCCAGTGGATGTTGGCAATTTGATCTCTTGTTCCTCTGCCTTTTCTAAAACCAGCTTCATCTGGAAGTTCATGGTTCACATATAGCTGAAGCCTGGCTTGGAGAATTTGAGCATTACTTTACTAGCGTGGGAAATGAGTGCAATTGTGCAGTAGTTTGAGCATTCTTTGGCATTGTCTTTCTTTGGGATTGGAATGAAAATGTACCTTTTCCAGTCCTGTGGCCACTGCTGAGTTTTCCAAATTTGCTGGCATATTGAGTGCAGCACTTTCACAGCAACATCTTTCAGGATTCGAAATAGCTCCAGTGGAATTCCATCACCTCCACTAGCTTTGTTCATAGTGATACTTTCTAAGGCCCACTTGACTTCACATTCCAGGATGTCTGGCTCTAGGTGAGTGTGAGTGATGACACCATCGTGATTATCTTGGTTGTGAGGATCTTTTTTGTACAGTTCTTCTGTGCATTCTTGCCACCTCTTCTTAATACTATCGCATAGCACAGGTCAAAATGCCCTTTCCCTTCAAGGGTAAGTGTCACTACAAGATTGTCTTGTCGCTCTGCTAGCTGTATTGCAGACCGCCTTAGGGACCATCATGGCTGCCAGAGAGAAGGAAGCTTTGTTTCCTCTACCAGTTTGAAATACATTTCTTAACAAATTCAGTGATATATCTGACCTATGTTTGTTTTATATTTGGCAAAACTAATACAATATTGTAAAGTTTAAAAAAAAAAAAAAAGGCAGAGATATTCCCTTACTGACAAAAAAAAAAAAAGTCCTTCCTATGAATCTTCCTGAAGATTAAGCATTTTTGCAAAACATCAGCTTAACTGATTATTAAAGCCTTAAAAGGTAAGTTTAAAGATATGACCACAATATGTTGACAAAGAAGTTTAATAAGGTTTGCTGCGATAAAACTAGAATTATGGCTGATAGATTATACCAGAACATATCTACAATTCAGAAACTTTATATAATTTCTAGAACTTCTACAGTAATAACATTTACCCATACAGTATAATCTTAGAAAGTTTACCACTCCTTGGACAATATATTAAATGTAATTCAACATACCAAATAAAATTGATTAAATATTGCTCCTTGAGATGCCTTAAAAAAAAGTGAAAGTCACTCAAGGGCACCCTAACAAACCTCGAAGTTAGCTGGAGGTCAAAGGAAGTTTAATTAGCATTTGATATTTGGGAAGTTTGTCAAAAAGTTTTAAAACACTTGGTCAAATAAGATCATCGATCACTGTAAGACCTTAAAAATACAGTCTAAAGGCTAAGTAAATTATGGCACAAAATCTGGTACTCAGTAAGTACTTAATCAATGGATGACTAAAGGATAAATGCAGTGAGATTAGTTAATACTGCCATCACCTATGTCTTCACTAGAAATCTTGTAAAATACTTGAGCCCAAATTCCTCCAAGTTGCTCCTCCCAATGTGAATCTTTGTGGTTGAAGGTTTTGTAGGAAACCTGAAATACTCATAACTTTAGGCTCAGAGGAGCTTCCTCCGAAAATACATACTGGTATTATCTCATCTTGGGAGATTAAATCTCTTTTGAGATACAGCATTTTTATCTAGTGCTGGCTGCATGGAAACTTCCCAGAAGTATAAGCTTCTGGAGCACTGCTTATTCTGGCAACAAAAGAGAAAGTCTTAATTAGTAGAATATAGGCAACTATTTTCTAACAAGGAGGCACATCTCAGAACTGTATGTCAGTACAGCAGTACTGAACTGTGATGCTGAAGCTGATGGTGATCTCCTTAGGAAAGCAGTCTCAACCTTAGGGACAACTGCTCTTTTAAAGCAAAAAGACCAGCATCTGACACCGTTTGTAAGTCTAAACATCCCACGCTGTTAGTCACTGCAAGATTGATTCCTGGTCGAATGTTTGTCTTTTTTCTATTATAAATTTTATAAATGAAGAAAATTTTAAAGAAGAAAATAAAATCACTAGCCACTCAAAGAGAGTCAGCATTAAAATCTGGAGAATTTCCCTCTTGTCATTTTTCTATGTATATTTTAGAATAACTATATTTCTGTATTATATGTAAAGATTTTACATTTTGATATTTTTCCAACTTAATATGATAATACACCATTTCTCCATGTTTTTTTTGCAAGTTATCCATATATATTAGCAAAATCCTATTACCTAAGTTTAATTTCATCCTGACCATGCATAAAACTCATTTTTTACTCAAAACATATATACTACTTCCCTACTATATACTGATAACTTTTTCCTTTATTCTTAGTAGGTTTAATTACATATTTAGATTAGAATCCTCAACTCTTAAACACCTTAATTTTTATTGAAAGCCAGGAGGAAAGTAATTGTGAACTGTTTTTCACACCAGCATTTTCTGATTGGAAACTTAGGCTTTAATTTTCCTCTCCTAAGAAGGCAAATGTTGCTGTGAATAAAACTTAGATTTGTGGTAAATCCAAGTGGTAAACTTAGTTTTGCCTAGCAACCAATGTTCCAATATTTTATCCTACGTGAAATGACCCAGACAGTCAATTAATTATTGCCATTTAACTCAGTTCAGTTTCAAGTTACCAAAATCTGGAGAGGTTATTTTAGATAGACTTAATGTAAAGCTGAAACTCAAGTACTTTGGCCACCTCATGCGAAGAGTTGACTCATTGGAAAAGACTCTGATGCTGGGAGGGATTGGGGACAGGAGGAAAAGGGGATGACAGAAGGTGAGATGGTTGGATGGCATCACCGACTCGATGGACTTGAGTTTGAGTGAACTCTGGGAGTTGGTGATGGACAGGGAAGCCTGGCGTGCTGCGATTCATGGGGTCACAAAGAGTCAGACATGACTGAGCGACTGAACTGAACTGAATGTTTCATCATATAAAGGTTTTGATATTTTCTTGCTGATAAATTTTTAACAGATATAAGGTCCTATTTGACATGTAACAAACCTACATACAATAGTGTTACAATTAGCAAAACAGCAAACTTAAGCTAGCAATACCAAATATCAGTTTGGTACTAAATATTTCCCAAATCACGAGGACTTGAAATTTTTTTTGGCCTTATTTCTAAATACTGCAAAGTATTTAATTTGTAAGCACTTACTTTTGAATTAGTTAAATAGAGCTCATTTGCAAGTTAACTCAGAAGTTTTATAGCCAAAAATGGTCCAGTTCTGGAGACTGAAACTCAAGTAGCTGCATTCAGGAAACAAATTTGAGTTTCCCATAGCTGGCACACTTATATACAAGACTAACATACACAAAGAACAGAATCTAATTCCTGCAGTATAAAAACAGAAGGGTGAATTTCAACAATTTCTTCAATTTTTTTAAACAAAGATCTGTCTTTTTAACAACAAACAACATTCAAATGGAAAGACAGGGAATCATGAACATGTGTGGTGGCAATTCACCTGGCAAACACAAAGCCAAACTAACAGTTAGAATAAGTTAAATTTACTTAGCTTCATGCTTTCTTCTAGAATTATTTTTATTTTCTTAGAGTCAGAATTCTGAAAAATAGTATTTCCACGAGCCAGCTTTCTCCAACTGCATACACACAAAAAAACAAGTTTTGGAATTTCCAAAGTTTCATCTTAACCAATTTTTTCCCTCTGGAGTCTAAAGAATATAGTGACCAAGCAATGTTTAAAAGCTTATTTCTTACACAGAAAGTGAAGAGGAACTAAAAAGCCTCTTGATGAAAGTGAAAGAGGAGAGTGAAAAAGTTGGCTTAAAGCTCAATATTCAGAAAATGAAGATCATGGCATCTGGTCCCATCACTTCATGGGAAATAGATGGGGAAACAGTGGAAACAGTGGCTGACTTTATTTTTCTGGGCTCCAAAATCACTGCAGATGGTGATTGCAGCCATGAAATTAAAAGACGCTTACTTCTTGGAAGGAGAGTTATGACCAACCTAGATAGCATATTCAAAAGCAGAGACATTGCTTTGCCAACAAAGGTCCGTCTAGTCAAGGCTATGGGTTTTCCAGTGGTCATGTATGGATGTGAGAATTGGACTGTGAAGAAAGCTGAGCGCCGAAGAATTGATGCTTTTGAACTGTGGTTTTGGAGCAGACTCTTGAGAGTGCCTTGGACTTTAAGGAGATCCAACCAGTCCATTCTGAAGGAGATCAGCCCTGGGATTTCTTTGGAAGGACTGATGCTAAAGCTGAAACTCCAGTACTTTGGCCACCTCATGCAAAGAGTTGACTCATTGGAAAAGACTCTGATGCTGGGAGGGATAGGGGGCAGGAGGAGAAGGGGATGACAGAGGGTGAGATGGTTGGATGGCATCACTGACTCGATGGACTTGAGTTTGAGTGAATTCTGGTTGTTGGTGATGTATAGGGAGGCCTGGCGTGCTGTGATTCATGGGGTTTAAAGAGTCAGACACAACTGAGGGACTGAACTGAACTGAGTGATTGTATAACAACAGTGTATCCTGCCTGAGGACAGTTTCTCCTTCCTGAAAACCTTGTGATTAATCCTGATATTTTAAAATGTAAATTATGGGAGTGGGTCTGGTAGGATCTTTCTATTGTTAAGTTCTAATCCTGTTATCCTAAAATGTAAATTGTGGGAGTGGATCTGGTAAAATTTTCACAAACTTGAGACATTCTTTTGATTTATTGTAATAACTAATTAAAAAGTATATAATTCCCTTGCTAAAGACTAGCGAGGGGTGGGGCACTCTCCATTCCCCCTTCTGAGGTCTATATCAGAGGCTTTCTCTGTCCCTTTTTCACTTTAATAAAACTTCTGCCACACAAAACTCTGAGTGATCAAGCCTGGTCTCTGGTCCTGAAGCTAAACTTTCTGCGGATATCACAAATCCTACATCGTTCACCATAAGCTATCAATACCTGGTGTTGTCACACGCAAGCTCTATTATTCAAAGATGTCTCAACTAGCCAATGCTAGTACTGATTCACACACATGCAGCATACACATAACAAGCATGGTCCCACAGACAAAAGGACAAACTGAGTGGCTCAACGCAAACACATATACACACAAACACAAACAACAAATAAGCTGTAGTTGCACATACAGAAAATCAGAAAGCTGTAGTCTAAAATTCCACTTCCGCTCCCAGATGGAGGTCTCCAAACAGTGGCTCAGCTCTCAAAGGAGAACAGACGCAAAGTAGCTCACTTCCTGCAATGGAAGCAGCCCAGATGGAGTGGAGAGAATTCCCAGCCTGCACTAGCTGGAGTCACTTACCCCAGGTGACACCAGATGTGGACTATAGTTCTGGACATTTCTCTGCCCGAACAGCCTCATGCTTTGGGAGAGCCGGCACCTGTCCTGGAGAGTCCTTCCCAGTTCCCGAGAGCAAAAGGAACTCCCGCAGCTGCTGGGCATTTGGGAAAGGGTGGCCTCCAGCCAGGGTCAACCTGCCCCAGGCACAAGTGTCCTACTGCAGTCGCCATAAATAGTTACTGAAAACACAAGTTCATGTGCCCGATGCACAGTGAGGCCAAACACTAAACCACTGGAATTTGGAACAGAGAAAGGTTGATTACAGGACCATGCAAAGAGTTGGGTGGCTCATGCCCTAAGACCCCCAAAGTTACTAAAGCTTTCAGCAAAGCCCTTTTATTTTTTTATTTTTATTTTTTTAATTTTATTTTATTTTTAAACTTTACAATATTGTATTGGTTTTGCCATATATCAACATGAATCCACCCCAGGTATACACGTGTTCCCCATCCTGAACCCTCCTCCCTTTTAAAAACAAGAGGGGAGGGAGGGTTGCCATTAGTTGTTGCAAACTTGTTGGTGTCAGATCCTTTGTTCTCGAAGTCAGCTCATGGTCAAGAAACGATGTTTCTGTAACTCTCTACCAAATGAATGTTATGCTTTGTCCTGCCCAGAAAGGGTAAGATCCCAAGGCATAATTTCACCCTCCAATGTGCCGGTCCAGGTGAAGAGGAGGCAGATATCTGTCGGCAGTTCCCTCAGGGCCAGGTCCCTGGACTCTGCCCAGCTGTCACTGCTGAGGGAGCCAGGGGCCCAACCCAACTGGTCCTCACGTTCATCAGGCCACCACAGGAGAGACACAGACGGGACCTAGGCAGACTGCCACTGCTAATCAGGTAGCCGCGGCCATGACAGGGGAGAGGTTCACCGCTTCCTCGAGGCCTGGGTCAAGCCTGGCCAGTGGCCTTGGTGAGGCCTCTGACACCCTACAGAACACAGCCTGTCCTCTGGCCCAGCGGGCCCAGGACTGCTTTAGCTGGAGGGCCTTGGGGAGAACGCCGGGCTCCGCCCCACACCTGACTCCCGCCTCCTTTGGGGAGAATGCTAGGCTCTGCCTCTCCCCACCCTGCCCGCCTCCCTGGGGAGAATGCCAGGCTCCGCCCCTCCCCTCACTGCCCGCCTCCCTGGGGAGAACGCCAGGCTCCGCCCCTCCCCTCACTGCCCGCCTCCCTGGGGAGAACGCCAGGCTCCGCCCCTCCCCTCACTGCCCGCCTCCCTGGGGAGAACGCCAGGCTCCGCCCCTCTCCTCACTGCCCGCCTCCCTGGGGCGAGGAACGGCCAGGCTCCTGCCCCTCTCCCTCACTGCCCGCCTCCCTGGGGAGAACGCCAGCTCCGCCCCTCCCCTCCACTGCCCGCCTCCCTGGGCGAGAACCGCCAGGCTCCGCCCCTCCCCTCAATGCCCGCCTCACCTGGGGAGAACGCCAGGCTCCGCCCCTCCCCTCACTGCCCGCCTCCCTGGGGAGAATGCCAGGCTCCGCCCCTCCCCTCACTGCCCTCTTGGTGACACCCACTCCACCATCGTGTCGTCCCTTCACTGTCCTTTCCAAACCGTAGGCTGCTTGTGGGAGGGGCCCTCCGCTGCGCTGTCAGTGGCCGAGCAAGACCCGCTGCTTGGGAACAGGCTGAGGATAATGACCACTGCGATGGCTGCCTTGCTGAGGGCTGCACTCCCTGCCGTCTGTTACAGTGTGGCTCCAGAGCCTTCACCCAGGCCACTCACTAGCCAGTCCCAGGCCTGAGGAAGCGGTGAACCCTCTCTTCCAGCCCTGTCCCTGTGACCTAATAGCAAGGCATCCTGCCTGTGTCACGGTCTGTGGGAGCCCACCTACCCCGCGTTGGCAGCCTGAGGAGCCAGAGGGCCAGTCGGGTTGGGCCCCCGGCTCCCTCAGCGATGACAGCTGGGTGGGATCTGGAAACCTGGCCCTGAAGGAACTGTCAGCTGAGATCTGCCTCCCGTTCACCAGGACCAGGGAATTGGAGGGTGAAAGTTGGGCCCTTCCTTGTCAGAAGCGAGAATAGCATTCATGTCATAGAGAGTTACAGTGACATCATTGCCTGACCGTAAACTGACTTCAGGAACAAGGATTTGACACCAAGAAGTTTGCAACAACTGGCCACGCCCCTCCCTCAACTTTCCTATCAAAGGGCAGTGCTGAAAGCTTTCAGTGACTATGGGGTTCTTGGGCATAAACCACTCACCTCCTTACATGAACCTGTAATCAGTCTTGCTCTGTTCCAAACTCCAGCGTTTTAGTATTGTTTGACCTCACTGTGCATTGGGCACATGGACTTGCAATTTGGTAACAGGAGGTGGTCGTGACCAAGGACCCAGCACCAACCTCCGCTGGACAGGTTTCTGAGGGCTGAAGAGGGCGATGGAGGACCAGCGGGGACACCCTGGAAGAGACTCCTTCCCTTCCAGCTCGGCCACGGGCAGCGGCAGGTTCTCAGCCAGGTGGCTGGGGCCTGGGGGAGGCCCTTCTCCAGCAGGAACCTGTCCGGGGCCACATACTGCAGGTGGAATATCTCGCGGTCACCTGGCAAGGTCTGGTCACAGGCACGCCACATGAGGGAGACTGAGAGGCCATGGTGCTGGCTGTCTCAGCCCATTCTTCCTCCAGTTTTTTCCTTCCACTCATCTTTACTGGGGCGTGCCTCATGGCAGTGGTAGTAGTGGGGGAGGAGGGTGCTGGTTCTCCAGTAGCTTCTCCAGGACTAGTGAGAATGAGCCAAGCAGGCCTCTTACCCTGGCTGCATACCCTGGCCTCAGGCCTGGCCTGGCCTGTGGCTCCTCAGGGAGCTTCTTGTTGCCCCTTGTATCCTGCTGTTGGAGCACTGGACTTGCAGCTGTGGATGCTGGCAGCTGGCACAGGCTCCCAAAAGCCCCCTTCCCTGCCTTCCACAACCCCTCCTCTCTCCTGCTCATGCTTCCTGCTGCCCTTTCTGCATTGGACATGTCCATAGCCATCTTAATTTCTTCTTTTTCTTTTTTTCTTGTTCATTTAAAAAAATTTATTTATTTTAACTGGAGGCTAATTATAGTTTCTATTTTCCTCTTAAATGTATAGTATTCTTGTCTTAATAAAATTGTCAGCTCTTTGAGAGTGAAACACTAGTGGGTCCATATTCCGTGTGCCTGCAGTGTCCCTTAACCACAATACAAGGTTTTCCATTGTTGCATGTTGGATTGTCTGAAGTCCTCCAAATCCTACTCAGTTGGATAGTGCTGGTAGCTTTTTACCACAGAAATTCCAGCAGGTCTGGACTTTGTATCCTCTGCAGGACTACTCTGAGATGTGTTCAGTGCTTGAATAGAAAAGCAGCAGTCCTTGAAGAACAGGTATTTATTGAACAGGCACTCAGGGCAGGTTTGGTGCTGGAGGTATAACAAATTAGTCCAAAACCACTGCTCTCAAGGACCTGATGATATTTTCCCACTCTCTTTACACTTTATAAATGACAAGGGTATACTTACATTCATTCACTTACCAGATTTTTATGTTAAAGCTTATATTCCAATGAAATCAGATAACAAATAATTTCATATGTTGTTGAAAACTATGAAGGAACCAAAAACAGATTAGTGCTTAGGGAATTATAGGTTCTCCTGATGAGGGAGGAACAGGGATTCTGTGCACAAATTGGATTGGATGGAAGGAGACCATGAGAATAAGTAGATACCTGTCATGCAGATATCTGGGAGATCCTAGGTAGCTAGGACACTGAGTTCAACTGTGCTGATGATGGAAGAAAAGGGTAAATAATGAGAACAGTTAGGAAGCTGATGCAGTAGCCCATGAAAACTGATCAGGGTAGGCAAGGTACTGACTCTCTAACATATTGACTCTTTATAACCCCAAATAATTCCTTGTATTTCATTAAATTACCTATGAATAAAGGAGGTACTCTCTAGAAAGGAAGGAGCAAGCTCATGATCAGAGAGTAAGTGAGAAATAAATGTTGTAACTATTAAGAGAGCCCAAGTGTAGGGCTGGAAATTTCACATTGTGGTTTAGGGCAGCCTTACTCTCTCATCTCTTCAGCTCTGCCTAGTCCTTCTCCAACAAATCATCTGGCAGAATGCAAATTCTTTTAGTGTAAGCCAATATTTGTACCAGTGAGAAGTAGACCTAAGTCACTCTTTGTAGCCTTTTTCAATTGACTGAGCAGAGGGTTCCTAATTACAGACTTAGAACTCAACATTCTAACAACTAAGATCATGGCATCCAGTACCATCACTTCATGGCAAATAGATGGGGGAAAAAATGGAAACAGTGACAGACTTTGTTTTCTTGGGCTCCAAAATCACTGAGGGTTGTGACTGCAACCATGAAATGAAAAGACACTTGCTCCTTGGGCAAAAAGCTATGACAAACCTAGATAGCATATTAAAAAGCAGAGACATCACTTTGCCAACAAAGGCCCATATAGCCAAAGCTATGGTTTTTTGAGTAGTCATGTATGGATGTAAGAGTTGGACCATAAAGAAGGCTGAGTGCCAAAGAATTGATGCTTTTGAACTGTAGTGTTGGAGAAGACTCTTGAGAGTCCCTTGGGCAGCAAGGAGATCCAACCAGTCTATCCTAAAGGAAATCAGTTCTGAATATTCATTGGAAGGACTGATGCTGAAGCTGAAGCTCCAATACTTTGGCCACCTGATGCGAAGAACTGACTCATTGGTAAAGACCCTGATGCTGGGAAATATTGAGGGCAGGAGGAGAAGGGGGTGACAGAGGATCGTCAACTCAGTGGATGGACATAAGTTTGAGTAAACTTTGGGAGATGGTTTGGGACCAGGCAGTCTGGCATGTTGCAGTACATAGGGTCTCAAAGAGTTGCACAGTACTGTTGTACACAACAAAAACAAGGCATGTTTTTTTATTTATTTATTTTTTTGTTAGGGGTAGACACCATATGGAACAGAGAGCATCAGAATGACAGCTGGAGTCTAGACAGCAATTACAAGCAACTTTTGGAATGCTTGTCATGAGAAGATAGATTAACTAATTATTATTAAAACATTTATTGAATACCTGGTCAGTGCTAAACACTGGACAGGGGCTGGTGATAAAATGGTGAGTAGCAGCATACAGGGTGGCGACTGCCCTCATGGAGTTTTCAGTGTTCAGTGGGCACATAGGCAGAAAACAAGTTGTATTAGTGAGGTGCACAGGACACAAGGTCTTGTAAAATGAAATTTAACCTGGTCAGTTAAATCTGGGAGGCTTTCCAAAGAGAAATCTATGCTTATATTAATAAAGTAATAGAAATTTACTTTTATTATTTTTTTATTGAGATATAGTTTATTCATAATATTCTGTTAGTTTCAGGTGAACATCACAGTGCTTAAGAATTTTTATAGTTTTTTTGGTTGCTGTTGTTTAGTTGTTAAGTTGTATCTGGCTCTTTGTGACCCCACACGCCTTAGCTTGCCAGGCTCCTTTGTCCATGGTATTTCTCAGGCAAGAATAATTGAGCCGGCTGCCATTTCCTCCAGGGGATCTTCCCAACCCGGGGATCAAATCTGCAACTCCTTCACTGGCAGGCAGATTCTTTACTGCTGAATCACCAGGGAAGCTCTTTTACAGTTTATAGTCCATTAAAAGTTATTACAAGATAATGGCTATGATTTCATGTGCTATGCAGTTTCCTTGTTCTTTATCTGGAAAATTGTTTTTGAAGGCCTCTGAAGAGCCAAGGCAAAATACACTGAAGAAATGAAGTTGAAGTGAAAGTGAGGGAAAAACCTGGGACACTATTTCATAGTCATACAGGCAGCTGTGTTCTTTGAACAGAAGTTTGTTACCATCTCAGGGCCTTTGCACCTACTTCTAATGATGCTGCTCATTAAGACCTCATGGCAGTCTTCTTCACATCCTCACAGTCACTTTTTCATAATCCACTTATTGAAACTAGTCCCTGCTTATCACTCTCTCACACAGCCTTTTGTTTTCTTCATTTGTGATGATCTTGGTGTTTCTTCCATTTACTTTTCTTAATGACTTTTCCCCCCCATCTAGATTGTATGCTCCAAGAGCCCAGGCCGCTGCAACTCTTGTTCATGTCACCTGGCCTGAGTCTGACACATGGTAAGTGATCAATAAATACTGCCAAGTGAGAGAGAATGAAGGAGTTACGTACATCAGTAATCAAAAAATAGAGGATAAATGCATGCACAAGAAGGTTTATTCTGTTTTGAGTTAATAATTTCTTTTGCACAATGTTAACCATGTTATATTCCCTTAACATAGCAAAATTCCCATAAAACTCCCTCAAAGATGAAACTGTTACACAATTCTTTATTGAAGACAAGAAATGAACTTTGTTGTTTACGTAATCTGAGGTTTAGTTTTAAAAAGCCTCTGGAAATTTACTTTGAAGCACATAAAAAGGATAGAGTAATGGATAGAGAGGTAGATGGATATAAAATAAAACAAGTTTACTAAAAATGTAACTTCAAAATTTTGATTATGGTTAGAAAGATGTTCATTGTAAAATCCTTTCAACACTGCACATTTTCATAAATGAAGTTTAGAAAGAAAGGGTATCTGAGTGTTCCTCCTCTCAACAGAATTTATGTTTAATCTTTATTGATGTTAATAAAGCACATTAAATTTTTTATATTTCATTTAGTACTTTCTGTATCTTTAGGGTAGATGATTAGCAGGGAAATAGTCAAGAAAATCCTTTACAATATACTGATTAAGCAACAAGTGATATAATTCTATTTGGCATGATTTCCAGGAGAGAACTGTGTACTTACATGATTGACTGGAAGCTTGGAAAACTAGAGCCCATGGCTCTCTACTATTCTTCCAGCCTGAGATCTGGCTGCTGGTTCCAGGGGACTGAGTAAAGTCAGAAGTGGAAGGTGATGCCCAGGTGTTATCTGTTGTAACAGGAGAAATAATTTTCTCACTTGTGACTCACAGTACTCTCATCTAAGGAAATGTGCCCTTGTCGTCATTAAAATGGTTCAGTGTCTTTCTGTCCCTTGAGTCTATTTGACTTTGTGGCTGCTCTTGCTGTTGATGGGGCCAGGATGGAAGGAACCCTAGTTGCATTAATAACAACAACCATCATCTGAATGGGTGTTCCTGGCTTATGAAAGTATTTCTATTTGCTTACTTTATTCAGCTGTCCCAACAAAGCTATGATGCAAATAGGCCAGGTAATATCATGCACCCCACCTATTTTACAGATTGAGGCAATGTGTGAGAGACATGGCCAATTTCATGGTAGGGCATTGAGGAGCTGAAATTAGGACTGAGGTTCCCGCCTTCTAATCCAGTCGGTCATCCTTACTTCATGCCCAACTGAAAATACAACTTCTCGCTGCCAGAATGTTTCACATTTGGAAAAGAGTGAAGCTTTGGAGGAAATAGGATATCAGGGAAAATCCATGTGAAGGTAGCCACAGGTAAGGTGAACTTTCCCCGGGTTGAATTCATGCCATGTCACCACCAAAGCTCTGATCCATTTCTCCATTCCATTCTTCCATGTTTAACGCAGTGTCTCTCCCTTGAAAAGTTAAATCTCTGCTTGATTCTCCCCCAGTGAATTTCTCTGAGCTGGATAATACTCTTAGGATGGGAAGTAGTCAGTCAATGGGGACTGTTTCCATGCTTGTCGCATGTTCCTCCAGTCTTCCCCTCCCCACGTGCCTGTTCTTGCTGAGGTGGAAAGATAACTACCTTTGTGCTTATTCCACCAGCTCCCAGGAAGCTTATGCTTGCCAATACCTATGAGCATCTACCAAGCAGTGAGTACTGAGTTGCACTCTTCATGTGTGGAATGGGTGTCATTCCATTTAACCCTCACAGCAGCTCCACAGGGCAAGTCCTATAATTAATCTTATTTTATAGATAAAAACATGCTACTTTGGGAGGCCAAGCAACTTGCCTGATGGCACAGGTAGGAAAGGGTGTGCCCTTTCCAAGTGTGTCCACTGCTCACGGCTTGTAATACCACTTAATTCCCTTTATTTTTGGTTTCTTGGTATGAATGTTAATGAGCATTGACTATGGAATCAGAGATCCCTGGGTCTGAAACTCTACTCACCCTTTCCTACCTATGCCATCAGGCAAGTTGCTTGGCCTCCCAAAGTAGCATGTTTTTATTTATAAAATGAGGTTAATTATAGGACTTGCCCTGTGGAGCTGCTGTGAGGGTTAAATGGAATAACACCCATTCCACACATGAAGGGTGCAAACTCAGTACTTACTGCTTGGTAGATGCTCATAAGTATTGGTAAGAATTTTAATAATCCAGAGTTAAAATATAAAAGTACTCTTCATATACTTGCTAAAATTCATCTTACTATCTGGGCTTCCCCAGTGGCTTATTGGTAAAGAACACGCCTGCTAATGCAGGAGATACCGGTTCAATCTCTGGTGGGGAAAATCCCCTGGAGAAAGAAATCTTACTGTCTAATTAGAAGAAATAACATTTACACACAGCTTTTTCTTCCTCCTTCCTTCCCTCCCTTCCTCCCCCGCTTCTCTCCCTCTTCTGTCCTTCATTTCTTCCCTCCCTCCCTCCTTCTCTCTTCCTCCCAGGCTTCCCTTTTTCCTTCTGTCCTGTAGACTGAAAAAAAGGCACAACATGAGAGCTGTGAGTTAAGTTTTACTGGTGGCAAAATGAGGACTATTGCCCTGGAGACAGGATTTCAGGTAGCTCTGAGAAACTGTGCCAAAGAGGAAGCAGGGGGGCGGTCAGTATATACGTGGTTTGAGTGAAGAAGGTACATGCCGTCAAGCACACATTTTGGCGGAAGCTTGCTGCTAGTCACAGGGATCAGATGTCACTATTAATGATCTTAGTGTTTTTCTCAGATGTGAGGAGATGCAAGATTTGGGCTCATAAAATCTTCTCTTGGAAATATCTAACTATCTGAGTAACCCTTCTGCCAAATTTTCCCAGAACACAGTGCCTGATTCCTTATCTCCTCCCTGAATTCATTTCAGCTCATGTTGAAGGTCAGCAGCTGCAATGGCTCATGATTTATTCCTTGTAGAGGTAGCAGGCAAGTGCCAGAAGTTGACACTTCATTTTTCCTATCCTCCTTCCTATCCTCACCTACCCCCTTTCTTCCTCCTTCCTTATTCACGTCTTTACTGAGCATCTCTATCATGTGAGGCAGTCGCTAATCTCATGGATGGTGCAGGCTACCATAGAAGACAAATTATTAAAGTAATTACACAAATGGATATAAGATTATATCTCTAGTAATTACTACAGAGCTACATAGTATATCACAGGAGGCCTTGACTTAATAGGGAAGCTTCCCTGAAACTGTTACCAAGCAAAGGACTCACTGCTTGATGTGCATAAAAGCCAATACTATATATACTCAGTTGTTCAGTCATGTCCAACTCTTTGTGATTCCATGGACTGTAGCCCACCAGCCTTCTCTGTCCATGGGATTTTCCAAGCAAGAGTACTGGAGTGGGTTGCCATTTTGGTACCAGCTTTTGAGAAGTTTTATTTTGAGGCTCACTGGCAAGGAGATGGGATCAGGCCTCAAATCTGTGTCTTTGATCTGGGGTCTGGTTAAACTTTTATGAATTAATGGTGGCTGGGTTGGTCTGCACAAATGCTGGTGGGGCAGGTTGCCATTAGTGAGCTTTGGAACATGGTCATCTATAGTAAAATGTGGTTCAGGCTTCAACTTGGGATCCTCAAGGACCATGGGCCCTTCACTTCTAAAAGGATTCTGGCATTCAAGTTTCAGCCATGCCCTGATCCTTTGATTTCCTGGGGGTGTGGTGGGTCCTTTGGTTCTGGATGTTGTTTGAGGTCAATAGTTCTCTCCTCTGCACTCACCTTGGCTGCCTGGCTTGCATTTGGTTCTCTTGTCTTTGTTTGTTTGTTTTTGTGTGTGTGTGTGTTTTATTTTTTTTAATTTTATTTTATTTAACTTTACAATATTGTATTGGTTTTGCCATATATCAAAATGAATCTTGCACAGGTATACATGTGCGCCCCATCCTGAAACCTCCTCCCTCCCCATACCATCCCTCTGGCTCGTCCCAGTGCACCAGCCCCAAGCATCCAGTATCGTGCATTGAACCTGGACTGGCGACTCATTATATATGATATTATACGTATTTCAATGCCATTCTCCCAAATCAGCCCACCCTCTACCTCTCCCACAGAGTCCATAAGACTGTTTTGTACATCAGTGTCTCTTTTGCTGTCTTGTACACAGGGTTATTGTTACCATCTTTCTAAATTCCATATATATGCATTAGTATACTGTATTGGTGTTTTTCTTTCTGGCTTACTTCACTCTGTATAATAGGCTCCAGTTTCATCCACCTCATTAGAACTGATTCAAATATATTCTTTTTAATGGCTGAGTAATACTCCATTGTGTATATGTACCACTGCTTTCTTATCCAGTCACCTGCTGATGGACATCTAGGTTGCTTCCATGTCCTGGCTATTATAAACAGTGCTGCGATGAACATTGCGGTACACGTGTCTCTTTCCCTTCTGGTTTCCTCAGTGTGTATGCCCAGCAGTGGGATTGCTGGATCATAAGGCAGTTTTATTTCCAGTTTTTTAAGGAATCTCCACACTGTTCTCCATAGTGGCTGTACTAGTTTGCATTCCCACCAACAGTGTAAGAGGGTTCCCTTTTCTCCACACCCTCTCCAGCATTTATTGCTTGTAGACTTTTGGATAGCAGCCATTCTGACTGATGTGAAATGGTACCTCATAGTGGTTTTGATTTGCATTTCTCTGATAATGAGTGATGTTGAGCATCTTTTCATGTGTTTGTTAGCCATCTGTATGTCTTCTTTGGAGAAATGTCTATTTAGTTCTTTGGCCCATTTTTTGATTGGGTCATTTATTTTTCTGGAGTTGAGCTGTAGGAGTTGCTTGTATATTTTTGAGATGAGTTGTTTGTCAGTTGCTTCATTTGCTATTATTTTCTCCCATTCTGAAGGGTGTCTTTTCACCTTGCTTATAGTTTCCTTTGTTGTGCAGAAGCTTTTAAGTTTAATTAGGTCCCATTTGTTTATTTTTGCTTTTATTTCCAGTATTCTGGGAGGTGGGTCATAGAGGATCCTGCTGTGATGTATGTCGGAGAGTGTTTTGCCTATGTTCTCCTCTAGGAGTTTTATAGTTTCTGGTCTTACGTTGAGATCTTTAATCCATTTTGAGTTTATTTTTGTGTATGGTGTTAGAAAGTGTTCTAGTTTCATTCTATTACAAGTGGTTGACCAGTTTTCCCAGCACCACTTGTTAAAGAGATTGTCTTTAACCCATTGTATATTCTTGCCTCCTTTGTCAAAGATAAGGTGTCCATAGGTGCATGGATTTATCTCTGGGCTTTCTATTTTGTTCCATTGATCTATATTTCTGTCTTTGTGCCAGTACCATACTGTCTTGATGACTGTGGCTTTGTAGTAGAGCCTGAAGTCAGGCAGGTTGATTCCTCCAGTTCCATTCTTCTTTCTCAAGATCGCTTTGGCTATTCGAGGTTTTTTTGTATTTCCATACAAATTGTGAAATTATTTGTTCTAGCTCTGTGAAGAATACCGTTGGTAGCTTGATAGGGATTGCATTGAATCTATAAATTGCTTTGGGTAGTATACTCATTTTCACTATATTGATTCTTCCAATCCATGAACATGGTATATTTCTCCATCTATTAGTGTTCTCTTTGATTTCTTTCACCAGTGTTTTATAGTTTTCTATATATAGGTCTTTAGTTTCTTTAGGTAGATATATTCCTAAGTATTTTATTCTTTCCGTTGCAATGGTGAATGGAATTGTTTCCTTAATTTCTCTTTCTGTTTTCTCATTATTAGTGTTTAGGAATGCAAGGGATTTCTGTGTGTTGATTTTATATCCTGCAACTTTAGTATATTCATTGATTAGTTCTAGTAATTTTCTGGTGGAGTCTTTAGGGTTTTCTATGTAGAGGATCATGTCATCTGAAAACAGTGAGACTTTTACTTCTTTTCCCATTTGGATTCCTTTTATTTCTTTTTCTGCTCTGATTGCTGTAGCCAAAACTTCCAAAACTATGTTGAATAGTAATGGTGAAAGTGGGCACCCTTGTCTTGTTCCTGACTTTAGAGGAAATGCTTTCAATTTTTCACCATTGAGGATAATGTTTGCTGTGGGTTTGTCATATATAGCTTTTATTATGTTGAGGTATGTTCCTTCTATTCCTGCTTTCTGGAGAGTTTTCATCATAAATGGATGTTGAAATTTGTCAAAGGCTTTCTCTGCATCTATTGAGATAATCATATGGTTTTTATTTTTCAACTTGTTAATATGGTGTATTACATTGATTGATTTGTGGATATTGAAGAATCCTTGCATCCCTGGAATAAAGCCCACTTGGTCATGGTGTATGATCCGTTTAATCTGCTGTTGGATTCTGATTGCTAGAATTTTGTTAAGGATTTTTGCATCTATGTTCATCAGTGATATTGGCCTGTAGTTTTCTTTTTTTGTGGGATCTTTGTCAGGTTTTGGTATTAGGGTGATGGTGGCCTCATAGAATGAGTTTGGAAGATTACCTTCCTCTGAAATTTTCTGGAAGAGTTTGAGTAGCATAGGTGTTAGCTCTTCTCTAAATTTTTGGTAGAATTCAGCTATGAAGCCCTCTGGACCAGGGCTTTTGTTTGCTGGAAGATTTTTGATTACAGTTTCAATATCCTTGCTTGTGATGGGTCTGTTAAGATTTTCTATTTCTTCCTGGTCCAGTTTTGGAAAGTTGTACATTTCTAAGAATTTGTCCGTTTCTTCCACGTTGTCCATTTTATTGGCATATATTTGCTGATAGTAGTCTCCTATGATCCTTTGTATTTCTGTGTTGTCTGTTGTTATCTCTCCATTTTCATTTCTAATTTTTTGATTTGATTTTTCTCCCTTTGTTTCTTGATGAGTCTGGGTAATGGTTTGTCAATTTTATTTATCCTTTCAAAGAACAAGCTTTTGGCTTTGTTGATTTTTGCTATGGTCTCTTTTGTTTCTTTTGTATTTATTTCTGCCCTAATTTTTAACGTTTCTTTCCTTCTACTACCCCTGGGGTTCTTCATTTCTTCCTTTTCAATTGCTTTAGGTGTAGAGTTAGATTATTTATTTGACTTTTTTCTTGTTTCTTGAGGTATGTCTGTATTGCTATGAACTTTCCCCTTAGGACTGCTTTTACAGTGTCCCACAGGTTTTGGGTTGTTGTGTTTTCATTTTCATTCGTTTCTATGCAAGTTTTGATTTCTTTTTTTATTTCTTCTGTGATTTGTTGGTCATTCAGCAGCGTGTTGTTCAGCCTCCATATGTTGGCATTTTAAACAGTTTTTCTCCTGTAATTGAGATCTAATCTTACTGCATTGTGGTCAGAAAAGATGCTTGGAATGATTTCAATTTTTCTGAATTTACCGAGGCTAGATTTATGGCCCAGGATGTAATCTATCCCGGAGAAGGTTCTGTGTGTGCTTGAGAAAAAGGTGAAATCATTGTTTTGGGATGAAATGTCCTATAGATATCAATTAGGTCTAACTGGTCTATTGTATCATTTAAAGTTTGTGTTTCCTTGTTAATTTTCTGTTTAGTTGATCTATCCATAGATGTGAGTGGGGTATTAACGTCTCCCACTACTATTGTGTTATTGTTAATTTCTCCTTTCATACTTGTTAGTATTTGTCTTACATATTGCAGTGCTCCTATGTTGGGTCCATATATATTTTTAATTGTTATATCTTCTTCTTGGATTGATGCTTTGATCATTATGTAGTGACCTTCTTTGTCTCTTTTCACAGCCTTTGTTTTAAAGTCTATTTTATCTGATATGAGTATTGCTACTCCTGCTTTTTTTGGTCCCTATTTGCATGGAAAATCTTTTTCCAGCCCTTCACTTTCAGTCGTATGTGACCCCTGTTTTGAGGTGCGTCACTTGTTGACAACATATGTAGGGGTGTTACTTTTGTATCCATCCAGCCAGTCTTTGTCTTTTGGTTGGGGCATTCAACCCATTTACGTTTAAGGTAATTATTGATAAGTATGATCCCGTTGCCATTTACTTTATTGTTTTGGGTTCGAGTTTATACACCGTTTTTGTGTTTCCTGTCTAGAGAATATCCTTTAGTATTTGTTGGAGAGCTGGTTTGGTGCTGCTGAATTCTCTCAGCTTTTGCTTGTCTGAGAAGCTTTTGATTTCTCCTTCATATTTGAATGAGATCCTTGCTGGTACAGTAATCTGGGCTGTAGGTTATTTTCTTTCATCATTTTAAGTATGTCTTGCCATTCCCTCCTGGCTTGGAGAGTTTCTATTGAAAGATCAGCTGTTATCCTTATGGGAATTCCCTTGTGTGTTATTTGTTGTTTTTGCCTTGCTGCTTTTAATATTTGTTCTTTGTGTTTGATCTTTGTTAATTTGATTAATATGTGTCTTGGGGTGTTTCGCCTTGGGTTTATTCTGTTTGGGACTCTCTGGGTTTCTTGGACTTGGGTGATTATTTCCTTCCCCATTTTAGGGAAGTTTTCAACTATTATCTCCTCAAGTATTTTCTCATGGTCTTTCTTTTTGTCTTCTTCTTCTGGAACCCCTATGATTCGAATGTTGTAGCGTTTAATATTGTCCTAGAGGTCTCTGAGATTGTCCTCATTTCTTTTAATTTGTTTTTCTTTTGTCCTCTCTGATTCATTTATTTCTACCATTCTATCTTCTAATTCACTAATCCTATCTTCTGCCTCTGTTATTCTACTATTTGTCGCCTCCAGAGTGTTTTTGATCTCATTTATTGCATTATACATTATATATTGACTCTTTTTTATTTCTTCTAGGTTCTTGTTAAACCCTCCTTGCATCTTCTAAATCCTTGTCTCCAGGCTATTTATCAGATAAATTTTGATTTCAAGATTTTGGATCAATTTCACTATCATTATTCGGAATTCTTTATCACGGAGATTCCCTATCTCTTTCCTCTTTTGTTTGGTTTGGTGGGCATTTATCCTGTTCTTTTACCTGTAGGGTATTCCTCTGTCTCTTCATCTTGTTTAAATTGCTGAGTTTGGGGTGTCCTTTCTGTATTCTGGCAGTTTGTGGAGTTCTTTTTATTGTGGCATTTCCTTGCTATGTGTGGGTTTGTACAGGTGGTTTGTCAAGGTTTCTTGGTTAGGGAAGCTTGTGTCGGTGTTCTGGTGGGTGGAGCTGTATTTCTTCTCTCTGGAGTGCAATGAAGTGTCCAGTAATGAGTTATGAGATGTCTATGGTTTTGGGTTGACTTTGGGCAGCCTGTATACTGGAGCTCAGGGCTGTGTTCCTGTGTTGCTGGAGAATTTGCTTGGTATGTCTTGCCCTGGAACTTGTTGGCCCTTGTGTGGTGCTTGGTTTCAGTGTAGGTATGGAGGCATTTGATGAGCTCCTGTCAATTAATGTTCCCTGGAGTCAGGGTTTGGATTTAAGCCTCCTGCTTCCAGTTATCAGTCTTATTTTTACAGTAGTCTCAAAACTTCTCCTTCTATACAGCACCATTGATAAAACATCTAGGTTAAAGATGAAAAGATTCTCCACCGTGAGGTTCACCCAGAGAGGTTCACAGCATTACATGGAGAAGAGAAGAGGGAGGAGGGAGTTAGAAGTGACCCGAATGACATGAGGTGGAATCAGTAGAGGAGAGAGCGGGCTAACCAGTAATCACTTCCTTATGTGCCCTCCATAACTGGAGCGCTGAGAGATGTTCATGGAGTTATACAGAAAAGAGAACAGGAAGGAAGGAGACAGAGGTGGCCAGGAGGATAAAAGAAGGGAATGAAAAGAGGGAGACAGATCCAGACAGTAATCAGTTCCCTAAGTGTTCTCCACCGTCTGGAACACACAGAAATTCACAGAGTAGGGTAGAGTAGAGAAGGGTTAGGGAGGAGACACAGGCGACCTGGTGGGAAAAAAGGAGAGTCCAAAGGGGGAGACAGCAGTCAAGCCAGTAATCTCGCTCCTTAGTTAAAAATGGGTACTGAAGACTGGGTTCTTAAAGGTACAAAATTGTTAACAAATACCTAAAAGCAAAAATTAAAAATCTAGAGTAGAGTTTGGAATTTAAAAAATACAACATTAAAGAAAAGAAGAAGGAAAAGAAAGAGAGAAAAAGTAAAAGAAAAAGAAAAAAAAGTCGCAAAAATTATAAAGAAAATATAGTTACAAAATTGATAACAAATACCAAAAATCAAAAGTTAAAAAATCTAGAGTAGAGTTTGGAATTTCAAAAATACAATGTTAAAGAAAAGAAGAAGAAAAAGAAAGAGAAAAAACAAAAGCAAAAACAAAGTCACAAAAATTATAAAGAAGATATAGGTACAAAATTGATAACAAATACCAAAAAGCATAAATTAAAAATCTACAGTAGAGTTTGGAGTTTCAGGAATACAATGTTAAAGAAAAGATGAAGAGAAAGAGAGAAAAAAAATGTCACAAAAGTTATAAAAAAAAATATAGGTACAAAATTGATCAGATCAGATCAGATCAGTCGCTCAGTCGTGTCCGACTCTTTGCGACCCCATGAATCCCAGCACGCCAGGCCTCCCTGTCCCTCACCAACTCCTGAAGTTCACTCAGACTCATGTCCATCGAGTCAGTGATGCCATCCAGCCATCTCATCCTCTGTCATCCCCTTCTCCTCCTGCCCCCAATCCCTCCCAGCATCAGAGTCTTTGCCAATGAGTCAACTCTTGGCATGAGGTGGCCAAAGTACTGGAGTTTCAGCTTTAGCATCATTCCTTCCAAAGAAATCCCAGGGCTGATCTCCTTTAGAATGGACTGGTTGGATCTCCTTGCAGTCCAAGGGACTCTCAAGAGTCTTCTCCAACACCACAGTTCAAAAGCATCAATTCTTCGGCACTCAGCCTTCTTCATAGTCCAACTCTCACATCCATATATCACCACAGGAAAAACCATAGCCTTGACTAGATGAACCTTTGTTGGCAAAGTAATGTCTCTGCTTTTGAATATGCTATCTTGGTTGGTCATAACTTTCCTTCCAAGGAGTAAGCGTCTTTTAATTTCATAAATACAAAAAAGCTAAAATTAACAATCTAGAGCAGAGTTTGGAATTTCAAAAATACAATGTTAAAGAAAAGAAGAAAAAAAAAAACGAGGTCACAAAAGTTATAAAAAATATATATATGAAGTTTGCTTTTTTAAAAAATGGGTCTTTTTTTTTTTTGCAAAGTAATAGTAGGTTATAAAAGTGAAAATTAAAGGAGTAATAGAGGACTTAAAATTTAAAAAAAAATTAAAAAAGAAAGAATGATCATAAAAATAGTAAAAAAAAATATATAGGGCTTTCTCTGATGTTGTTTTGGGTATTGTGGGTTCAGTTCATTTTCAGCTAGTTCCTTGTTCTGGCTTATATTTCTCAAGATCTACAGGCCCCTTCCTAGGTAGTCAGTACTAACCACGAGGTTTTAATCTATTGCCTGTCGCTTCCAAGGCAGTTCCCTTTGTTATAGCTTCTTCTGTTTACTGGTCTCTTCAGTGTCTGATTTCCTCCCTGATACAAAGGGGGCGGTGGTGGACACCTTTTTTTTTTTTTAAGGCTCACTTGTTTAGTCGTGCTGTGGGGAGGAGGGACGCTGCAAATAAATAAGACTGGCATGTGCTCGCAGTGCCTCAGCCACACTGGGCCTGCCCCCGCTCACGGTGCGCGTGTACCCTCCCTGCCCACACTGCTCAGGCTCTAGATTGCTCTGCCAGGAACCATCCGTGGCTGGCCCTGGTCTGCTTGCACCTCCCAGGTCTAAGCCGCTCAGGTTTGGGCACTTGGGTAGTCCTCAGAGGCACAGACTCGGTTGGGCCTGCGTTTTGTGCCCTTCCCGGGTCCGAGCAGCTCAGACAAGAAAGACAAGACATATCCTTGTTTTTCAATGATGTGGTGTTTGGCGAGTGCAGTTGCTGTGACTTATCGCCTCCCCGCTGCTCGGTTATCTGGGTGTACAACCGTCGCACCTTCTCAGGCGGATGTTGACTGTCCAGAACCCCAAGAAGTTTTAGTTAGCAAAGAAGCCTGCTTACAGTTTTGTAGATAATGTCTCTCTGGGGCTGTGATTGCCCCCTTCCGGCTCTGGCTGCCTGTCACCGGAGGGGGACGGTCTGCAGCCGGTTATCTCTGTACAGTCCTTTGTTCCGTGCGCGGGACTGGCGGTGTCTTAGGTTAGGGCTGGCTTTTCACGTGGTAGATATCCCACAGTCTGGTTGGCTATATCCCAAATTATTTCGCTCAGGTAGCCCTCGGGGTATTCAGGCCAGATCCTTACTCTAAGCGATGCAGCCCGTGCCGCGCCTCCCTGCCCAGCCCCTGCTTGCTAATGGCAGATGCAGGCGTCTGCGCTGCTTCTCCGCTAGGGGAGTTACCGTAGGGCTCATAATCTATGGGTTTTAATTGTTTATTTATTTTTCCTCCCTGTTATGTTGCCCTCTGTGCTTCCAAGGTTCGGCACAGACTCGGCAGTGAGAATGTTTCCTGGTGTTTGGAAACTTCTCTTTTTTTGACTCCCTTCCTGGGATGGAGCTCCATCCCTCCCTCTTTTGTCTCCTTTTTGTCTTTTATATTTTTTCCACCTCCTTTTGAAGACAATGGGTTGCTTTTCTGGGTGCCTGATGTCCTCTGCCGGCATTCAGAAGTTGTTTTGTGGAATTTACTGGGCATTTAAATGTTCTTTTGATGAATTTGTGGGGGAGAAAGTGTTCTCCCCGTCCTATTCCTCCACCATCTTAGCTCCTCCCCAGTTCTCTTGTCTTTGAAAAAGTCTCAGTGACTTGTTAGAAACACAACCAGTTAGGGGTGGTTCTGTGGTTCCAGGATTGCAGGTAAGTGGCAACTAACCAGGTGAGGAGTAAGGGCAGGGATGGTAAAAGTGTAGTTCAGACACTGGATTCAGAAGCCAAGACCCTTTAGCAGAAGAGTATGTGAGCCTGGAAGGAAACCACCTGGGCTGAAGAAGACGCAAGTAGTCTAAGGTGGGGCAGGCTCCGTGGGGGAGGACCAACATGTATAGTCTGTTGGCAGTCACCAAGTTTCATCTTCATCCAAGAGCAGCCATGGGAGTCCATTGAAGAGCTGCAAGTAGGGCTGTAACATAACTTTCATGAGCCACTTAGTGTGCAGGGATGTCAACACAAGTTCCTGTACCTGATGCCTAGTGAGGCCAAAGAAACTCAAATGGAGTTTGGAGCAGAGAAAGGTTTATTTCAGGGCTATGCAAGGGGAGGGGGTGGCTCATGCCCTGAAAAGTCTAGACTCCCAGAAGGGTTTTGGCAAAGCAGCTTGTAACGGCGCATGAGGGGGAGTTCCCGGGGTTTGGGATCAGCTTGTGTACAGTTCTCTGACTGGCTGATGGTGAGGCACAGGGGTTCCCATCTTCAGTTCTTAGGCTCTAGGTGGCCTTGGGCTATGTGTTCATGGTCAAAAAGTAGTTCCTCCTTTTGGTGGTGGGGATGGGGGGATGCGTTCCTATATGCAAAACAGTTCAGGAAATTTGTATCAATTACTATTTTCTGGTGCCTCAGAGAGGAAATAAAGCAGGGGATGTGCCAAAATCGCCTTTTGGGGGGAGCTGTTGCCAGGAGGCCCCATCGGGTCCTGCTTGGTTACAGAGACAGCGGTCTGGCCAATCAAGCCATCTTTATTCCTGTGGCCAAAGAGCAGAGGGCAGAAATGATCTGCAGGATGGATCATCTGAATTCTAACCAGTGCTCAGTGATCTGGGAAGTCGTGAAAGTAGCAGGCCTTGGGTCTTCTCCTCTGGGAAGATTATTAAACAAGCTGTTAGAAAACAAAAATTCAACTGAGTATATTTGATGATTGAATTGGCTTTATTCAGTGATTTATGAACAAAGTTAATCAAATGGGGCTCTGAGGGGTTGGGAAAATGGAAGGCTTTTATCAGAAGAAGAGAGGGGGAAGGAAGCTCTCAGCAAAGTATATTTAGGGCAGACAATTTTTTGATGATGGGGAGGGGATGACAAGGGTTTTATCCTCTTCTTCCTCTGGGCTGGGGGCAGGGATGAAAAACAACAGATTACCTCCTAGATAGCTGATTCAAAAAAAATACAGATAGTTGATCAGAAGAATTACAGACGATTAAAATTTCACTTTGGGGAAGGTTGAAACTGCAAGTAAGTCAGGCATTAGAGAGGTTTGGTATCATGAGCTTTAGCACAAGTGACACTTTGGGGCCTGTGGCTTTCTCTTTAACACAGACTCACGCACATCCACATTATGTTTCTGGATGGCTGTAGTAAGCATCCATCCAGAGGGCTGCAGACTTCTTCAGGGCCCTGTGAGAGGAGCAGACAAAATTGTGAGTAGGCGAGACCCAGGTCAAAGGAGCTACTTCATGGAACATTTGCTGTTTTACTTAATTCAGGGCAACATTGTCATTTTCAGCTATATCTGAAAAATGTCTTTCTATCTTGCCAGTGTGGAGAATCAAATACACTGACTTATGTATTAGAAGATGAGTCCACCTTTTCTGGCTTCCCAGGTGGCTCATTGGTAAGAATCCTCCGGCTAATTCAGGAGATGCAAGACACACAGTTTCTATCCCTGGGTTGGGAAGATCCCCTGGAGAAGGAAATGTCAACCCATTCCAATATTCTTGCCTAGGAAATCCCAGGGACAGAGAAGCCTGGCAGTCCACAGTCCATCAGCATTTCTATATGGAAGAGACTGAGTTTTTCTTTCAATTATTTTTCTTCTGTACTCCAAAGCATCACTTATTCTTTTCTCCATATTAAAAGAAAAATCTCTACTGAATTTCTACAAGGTAAATCATATAGCTATACCAACCTAACCTGTATCCACCTACCTCTCCTACTTTATAAAGTTAAAGACTTTTCTAGGCTCTGGTGATACACCTGTGAGTAGGAGTGGTGAGAGTCTTTCCACCTGGAGCTGTGGTCTATATTGGGAGACACATATCACATAATTTATTACCCAATATGCTATTAAATCATGATTGTAATAAGGATCAGAAATGAAGAGAAACAGGTGCTGTGAGAGCACATGACGGGTTTAGTCTTGGGGGCAAAGGAGGACCGAGATGAAGAAAAGACCTTTCAGGTGAGCTTTGGAGAGTGAACGGAACTTGAGAAGGTGACAGGAGGGGGGTGGCAAGTTGGGAGATTTTTCTAGGTAGGAGAAAAAGTGACCAAGGATGTGTCATGGCAAGGGGCAGGGAGTTATGTAGTGGCTGAAGGGAGGCCAGATATCGGGAGGGCAGGAAAGGAGGAGGGCAGTGGTGGAGAGTGAAGATGGGTCACTGTTCAGGGGTCAGATCTGACCAGCTCTAGGCTTGCTGGTTTATTTATTCATATTAAAAAGATACCCTTGCTTTTCTTTTTCCTAATTTTAAGATAAATTATACAACCAAGGTTTTGGCTGTTAATTTGATGAGCAAAGGATCCTCCAGGGAACTGTGAATGCTTCAGGATGAGTATGAATTCTCAGTTCCTGTAGGAAGAGTCACCCCTGCCTGTCCCACCAGACCCTGAAAGCACCTTAGTTTGCAGCCCCGGACCAGATGACTTGAGAGTCCCTCCCACCGGTTAAGTTCTAAAGCATGTCAAGGCTCTGGGTGATACAGAGACAAATAATACAGAACCCTGGTTTATAAGAAGCTTGAAATTTAGTAGGGAATCAAGGTATTTTCACTAAGTACCCAGAAGGCAGCAGCTAAATGGTAGGAATGACTGTTATCATTTCTGTGTTAGTGTTGTTCTGTATAGCGCCTCATCTCCATGCTGGGCACATGAATTCTCCTTAATAAACAGTTATTGGCTGAATGATTCATAAAGCAGTGAAGAGTCTGGGAACCAACAGTGAAGGGAAATGAGAGCTGTGGGTTGAGGGACTGTTATTACCTGATAATATCTCCAAATGCCTTCAATATGGGCTTATTCACATATGGTAGTCCATGCTTGGCACACAGTGACTTCACCAGAGGTGCCACCTTGTGATAATTATGGCGTGGCATTGTGGGAAATAGACTAGGAAACAGAGAAAGGAGATGTAAAACTTCTCAGACCTAAGGAGAAACCCAAAGTTCCCTTTCCCCTTTTACAAAATAAAATGGTATCAGCCACGCAGACCCAACCTTGACCTTCCACAATACTTTTGTTTTGGGAAGTTAAAAAACTTGCTGGCAGACTCATCTTATTCCTTAAACCTCTACAATCCTTCTGGGTGGCAGATGTTTAGGAAGAACTAAGGGAATATGTTTTAGCTCCATCAACTGTTTATTTTTGGCCTGATCCAATGAAAGTATATCATTTAGAACTTTCTACCATTTAGAACTACCCACTCTTTAGAACTACCCATAGAACTAGAGATACTGAACCGCCCACCCTGCTCCTGCTAATCTCTGTCTTAGTCTCTCTTTCTAACTTCCTTAGCAAGAATAGATGGACGTATATTAAGTCATGGTAAATAGCTAAAAGTCCTAGGAAAGGAATAAGAAGTGAGGAGAGATGGATTTTTAATCCCAAGTTTTCATTAGTCAGCCAGATGACCGTCTTGGATGTAAACCTCTCCTTTAATAAAACTATGAGTAATAGTCCTTTTTTTGTTTTGCTGAAAATTTCAAGCCCTAATATGAGAAATAGAATGAAAAAAAATTCCTTGAACAAATAAAGGTCTTGTTCCTTCTTTGACTATCATAGACTCACATGGCTTAGACAAAGAGAATGTGGAAAGCCTTTCCCCTGATACTCTGGAGAAATTGTCTCTCAATGTTTTAACTTGCATCAAGGTGTGAACTACCTGTTTCCTCTTTGTAACTGACCCATTGGTTAAGTATTTCCAGATGCCATTTAGAAATTGCAGCAGGGACTCCACTTCATTAGTTATTTTGTAAACTTGGCTCTAAAGACACAGATAAGTAAATATTTGAATTATAACATAGTTAAATTTGAACACAAGTTGGTTACCCAAGTGTCCTGATTTTTCTTAGGTTTTGCCAACAAAGAAAATGCAAGGAAATCACCAATTCCTAAGCCCATAGAAATCTGGAAACTGAGTCACTGATACTTTTCCAAGATTTCACTCCATTTACTTGAGATTTTATTTTTTTTGGGCTCGAAAATCACTGCAGATGGTGATTGCAGCCATGAAATTAAAAGATGCTTACTCCTTGGAAGGGAAGTTATGACCAACCTAGACAGCATATTCAAAAGCAGAGATATTACTTTGCCAGTAAAGGGCCGTCTAGTCAAGGCTATGGGAGAAGGCAATGGCACCCACTCCAGTACTTTTGCCTGGAAAACCCCATGGATGGAGGGGCCTGGTAAGCTGCAGTACATGTGGTCCTTAGGAGTCAGACACGACTGAGCGACTTCACTTTCACTTTTCACTTTCATGCATTGGAGAAGGAAATGGCAACCCACTCCAGTATTCTTGCCTGGAGAATCCCAGGGACGGAGGAGCCTGGTGGGCTGCCATCTATGGGGTCGTACAGAGTTGGACACAACTGAAGCGACTTAGCAGCAGCAGCAGCAGCAGTCAAAGGTATGGTTTTTCCAGTGGTCATGTATGGATGTGAGAGTTGGACTATAAAGAAAGCTGAGCGCCAAAGAATTGATGCTTTTGAACTGTGGTGTTGGAGAAGACTCTTGAGAGTCCCATGGACTGCAAGGAGATCCAACCAGTCCATTCTAAAGGAGATAGAAAGCCTTTGACAAAATTCAACATCCATTTATGATAAAAACTCTCCAGAAAGCAGGAATAGAAGGAACATACCTCAACATAATAAAAGCTATATATGACAAACCCACAGCAAACATTATCCTCAATGGTGAAAAATTGAAAGCATTTCCTCTAAAGTCAGGAACAAGACAAGGGTGCCCACTTTCACCATTACTATTCAACATAATTTTGGAAGTTTTGGCCACAGCAATCAGAGCAGAAAAAGAAATAAAAGGAATCCAAATGGGAAAGAAGAAGTAAAAGTCTCACTGTTTTAAGATGACATGATCCTCTACATAGAAAACCCTAAAGACTCCACCAGAAAATTACTAGAACTAATCAATGAATATACTAAAGTTGCAGGATATAAAATCAACACACAGAAATCCCTTGCATTCCTATACACTAATAATGAGAAAACAGAAAGAGAAATTAAGGAAACAATTCCATTCACCATTGCAACGGAAAGAATAAAATACTTAGGAATATTTCTACGTAAAGAAACTAAAGACCTATATATAGAAAACTATAAAACACTGGTGAAAGAAATCAAAGAGGACACTAATAGATGGAGAAATATACCATGTTCATGGATTGGAAGAATCAATATAGTGAAAATGAGTATACTACCCAAAGCAATTTATAGATTCAATGCAATCCCTATCAAGCTACCAACGGTATTCTTCACAGAGCTAGAACAAATAATCTCACAATTTGTATGGAAATACAAAAAACCTCAAATAGCCAAAGCTATCTTGAGAAAGAAGAATGGAACTGGAGGAATCAACCTGCCCGACTTCAGGCTCTACTACAAAGCCACAGTCATCTAGACAGTATGGTACTGGCACAAAGACAGAAATATAGATCAATGGAACAAAATAGAAAGCCCAGAGATAAACCCACGCACATATGGACACCTTATCTTTGACAAAGGAGGCAAGAATATACAATGGGTTAAAGACAATCTCTTTAACAAGTGGTGTGGGGAAAACTGGTCAACCACTTGTAATAGAATGAAAATAGAGCACTTTCTAACACCATACACAAAAATAAACTCAAAATGGATTAAAGATCTCAATGTAAGACCAGAAACTATAAAACTCCTAGAGGAGAACATAGGCAAAACACTCTCCGACATATATCACAGCAGGATCCTCTATGACCCACCTCCCAGAATATTGGAAATAAAAGCAAAAATAAACAAATGGGACCTAATTAAACTTAAAAGCTTCTGCACAACAAAGGAAACTATAAGCAAGGTGAAAAGACACCCTTCAGAATGGGAGAAAATAATAGCAAATGAAGCAACTGACAAACAACTAATCTCAAAAATATACAAGCAACTCCTACAGCTCAACTCTAGAAAAATAAATGACCCAATCAAAAAATGGGGCAAAGAACTAAATAGACATTTCTCCAAAGAAGACATACAGATGGCTAACAAACACATGAAAAGATGCTCAACATCACTCATTATCAGAGAAATGTAAATCAAAACCACTATGAGGTATCATTTCACGCCAGTCAGAATGGCCATGATCCAAAAGCCTACAAGCAATAAATGCTGGAGAGGGTGTGGAGAAAAGGGAACCCTCTTACACTGTTGGTGGGAATGCAAACTAGTACAGCCACTATGGAGAACAGTGTGGAGATTCCTTAAAAAACTGGAAATAAAACTGCCTTATGACCCAGCAATCCCACTGCTGGGCATACACACTGAGGAAACCAGAATTGAAAGAGACACGTGTACTGCAATGTTCATCGCAGCACTGTTTATAATAGCCAGGACATGGAAGCAACCTAGATGTCCATCAGCAGGTGATTGGATAAGAAAGCAGTGGTACATATACACAATGGAGTATTACTCAGCCATTAAAAAGAATACATTTGAATCAGTTCTAATGAGGTGGATGAAACTGAAGCCTATTATACAGAGTGAAGTAATCCAGAAAAAAAAAAAAAACACACCAATACAGTATACTAATGCATATATATGGAATTTAGAAAGATGGTAACAATAACCCTGTATATGAGACAGCAAAAGAGACACTGATGTATAGAACAGTCTTTTGGACTCTGTGGGAGACGGAGAGGTAGGGATGATTTGGGAGAATGGCATTGAAGTACGTATAATATCATATATGAAACGAGTTGCCAGTCCAGGTTCGATGGACGATACTGGATGCTTGGGGCTGGTGCACTGGGACGAGCCAGAGGGATGGTATGGGAAGGGAGGAGGGAGGAGGGTTCAGGATGGGGAACACATGTATACCTGGGGCGGATTCATTTCGATATTTGGCAAAACCAATACAATATTTTAAAGTTTAAAAATAAAATAAAATTAAAAAAAAAATAAAGGAGATTGGTCTTGGATGTTCTTAGGAAGGAATGGTGCTAAAGCTGAAACTCCAGTACTTAGGCCTCCCCATGCGAAGAGTTGACTCATTGGAAAAGACTTGGATGCTGGGAGGGATTGGGGGCTGGAGGAGAAGGGGACGACAGAGGATGAGATGGCTGGATGGCATCACCGACTCGATGGATGTGAGTTTGAGTGAACTCCGGGAGTTGGTGATGCACAGGGAGGCTGGGTGTGCTGCGATTCATGGGGTCGCAAAGAGTAAGACAAGACTGACTGAACTGAACTGAACTGAACTCGCAATTGTGACACTTCCTTCATTTCTTTCTTCTTTCTTTATCGTTGTTGTTAATTGAAAAATAGCATCCTTTAGAGAATCCTGGTTCATTTTTTTCCCTTAAGATTGCAAGTCTAGTGCTCTGGACTATATGGAGGACAGTTATTAGTGACAGCCCCTTCCCTTTATCATAAACTATTTCTCTTACTGGTGCTCAATTTGGAAGTTCAAGTGCCCAGTGAACCAGTCATTGAAAAAGGACTGTTCAACATTACAGGTGGCCAAGACCTGCAAAGAAAAAGCTTACATTAGATGTAAATCAACTCATGTCAACAAGAGATTGTTACTCTTTTATTTATCTATCATTCAACAAGTACTGACTGAGTACATATTTTGTGTAACAAACCATGAGGGATAAAAATAAATCCCAGGTCTCAGGGACCTTACAATTATGAAGTAAATAAGACATTTTGCTAAAAAGTATAGATAAGGCAATAGATATGAAGAAGTAAATAGGATTTGAGAGGACTAAGTCACTATCAGCCCTCAACATCAAAAGACTAAGGTGTCATGAGTAAGGACTTTGGCAGATGGAAGCGGGATTGTAGGACTCTGGTAGAAATTATAGGAGTTTGAATATTATTACCACAGAATAGATGTAAAGAACTTCTAAATGGGGAATAAAGCATGCAAGGGCTTTAATCAAGGGTTTTGTGCATAGAAATACATTTATTAATATATACAAGTAGCTTCCTTTTTAATCTAATGTATTTTATTTTGTACAAAGGCAGACTGAGAAGAAGTTCATAGGATTCTCCAGACTACTTAGAATGCTTATGAATGTGATTTTATTCAGTGCCTTTCTGAGATTTAATTCTTGTTAGGGTTGTTGGCATTTTGAATGTTATTTTTGCAGTCCTCGAAGTGTGCTTTAGAGCATCTTGGGGTTCCCTAGGACACTTTCAGAGGATCTTCAAGGTCAAAATGATTCCCATAATACTTCTGAGGCAGTATTTGGCTTTTTCATTCTCATTCATGCATGCTTATAGCATGGGTTTTTCCAGGGGCTACTAAGCATGGGATGATTTCATCACTCTGATGTTAACCTTTATTGGATTTATCCTATTATTTTAAAATTAATTCATAGATATTTTAAAACTGTCAGTTTCAATTTCAAATACAGTAAGTATCAGTAGATATAACCTCCACAAACGAAAGCTCTTTGATGTTCTCGATAAGTTTTGAGTGGTTTCTTGACCAAAAAGAAAGAATGGTTTCTTGACCAAAAAGATTGAGAACCACTACTGTGTGGAATGTCCACTGAATTTGGAAATGAGCATGGAAAAGGAAGCAGTATGATGACTGGATTCTCCAGTTAACCACGGCATAGCCAGTGTCAGGCTTAAGAGGCAGTGGTATTCTGCATGGGTCATGAATCTTTTAATCATTAACAGCACACTTGCCGAGAATGCTGAGTCTCCTCTCTGGGCCCCACTATCTATACAATGAAATGAGGGGGATTCCAGGGTTCTCCCTTCTGTTATTCTAGGAGTGTGAGATTCGTTGAAAGACTGTGTCATGTTGAAGCAGGTTTAGTAAACCTTGCCTGTAAAGTGCCGCACAGTAAATGTTTCAATTCTGCATCACAACTATGCAGTTCTGCTGTTTTAGAATGAAAGCTATCATAGAGAATATGTAATGTATGAGTGTGGCTGTGTTCCAGTAAAACTACAAAAACACAGACTGGGCTAGACTGGCCCCTGGACTGTAGTTTATTAAGCCTTAGCTAAGAGCAAAGCTTCTGAAATCAAACTGCCGAGGTTTAAAACCTGCTTCTAGAGAACTCCCACTGGTCCACTGGTTAAGAGTGTGTGCTGACACAGGTTTGATCCCTGGTAGGAGAACTGGGACCCTGCATGCCACACAGTGTGGCCAAATAAATAAATAAAACCTATTTCTGCCACTTATTAGCTGTGTGATCTTGCACAAATTGTGCAACTTCTTCATACCTCAATGTTATCATTTGTAAAGTGGGAATATTCTGAGCACATAGCTACATGAGATGTAGCAAAACAGTTGACAGTGCCTGACCCCTGGCAAGCCTCCAATAAACATCATTTGAGGTCAGCAGACGGTAATCAGGATGCTTTGGTGGATGCTTTCCCAGAACAGCATTATTACCTGAGAGCTGAACCAGTCCTGGTTCTCCTCTGTGCTCATTTTCATTGGTATGTGGCTCATCTGGGTAACATATGCAACCCAGAGACTTTCAAGAAGCCTTTAAGAGAATAAGAAGAAGATATGATCACTCCTTGGGGAGTTTCAGTTCCACTCACTGGGCTTGCATAACCACTGGCAGATCTGGCTGAGCAGTAGAGGAAATGGCAGTGACTCAAAGGTTCCAATCATGTGGTGGTTGTTTGTTTTTCATCTTTGCAGACCTTTTATATCTAAAGATGACATACAAGGTATTCAGTCACACTACCTGTCTTGCAGCCTACTGTACCAGAGCAGTGTTCCCAGTATTTTCTGTAGGCATTGGTACAAGGCTCAGAAGATACCTAGATAGCTGAAGGTCAGGCTTCCCTGGCGGCTCAGTGGTCAAGATTCCATCTGCCAATGCAGGAGATCTGGGTTTGATTCCTGGCTTGGGAAGATCCCCTGGACAAAGAAATGGCAACCAACTCCAGTATTCTTGCCTGTGAAATCCCCAGAGCAGAGCAGCCTGGCAGGCTACAATCCATGGGGTCACAAAAGAGTCAGACATGATTTAGTGACTAAAGCAACAACAATTTAAGGATATGTGCAATGTGATTAACAGCTTGGCTGTTGTCATCAGACAGAACTGGGTACAAGTTTTGATTTGGCACTGCCACTGGCCCTTGCTCTTGAGTAAGTGATTTAATTTCTCTGAACTTTAGTTCTCTTATCAGAACAATGAAATTGATACTATCTACATTGCCTGGTTGTGCATTTTTGATTACATCAAATAGGATAATGCATGTAAAGCCTTTAGCAAATTGCCTGATGTGTAGTAGCTACCGTTATTGTTATGAATAGTAATGCAAATGAATGAGGAAGGAATAAATTGGGAAGTTGAAGAGGGTTATTCAGTTTAAAGTCATTTTGATTTGGGGAAAATCTCTAGTCATAAAATAACTTTTTAAAAAACTGGCCTCCTATTATCTTTGGTAAGAATTATGATGCCCAGCTGGATTACAGTTTGAAGGACTTGGTGATCAGGCAGAATACAGTTGACCTTTGAGAAACATGTAGGTCCACTTAAATGTGGATATTTTTAAGTAAACCCAGAGTACTACAAGATTAGTGGTTGCATGAATCCACAGTAGTGGAACCACATATATGGATAGATGACTATGGAGCTTGAATATCTTTGGGTTTTGGTAACTGAGGTGGGTCCAGGGACTAATCCTCCTCAGATGGTAAGGGACTGTTGCTACTGCTAAGTTGCTTCAGTCGTGTCCGACTCTGTGCGACCCCACAGATGGCAGCCCAACAGGCTCCTTTGTCCCCGGGATTCTCCAGGCAAGAACACTGGACTGGGCTGCCATTTCCTTCTCCAATGCATGAAAGTGAAAAGTGAAAGTGAAGTCGCTTAGTCCTGTCCGACTCTTCATGATCCCAAGGACTGCAGCCCACCAGGCTCCTCCGTCCATGGGATTCTCCATGCAAGAGCAATGGAGTGGGGTGCCATTGCCTTCTGTAATTGGGAATTAATCACGTGAGAAAAAAGGCAAGATTGGGCAAATGCAGTTTCCAAGAAACTCATTCAACTATTTCAGCTGTTTTATCCCACATTTTCTTGGAACTGTCTCAGCTACAAGAATGCAGTCTGGTGTCATAATCTGCTAATCATTGCTAATCATAAGTAGATCAAGTAAGAAAGGTAAGAGGAACATCCAGGTAATAAGAGTAGGAGATATTATTGTTTTCTTACTTGACTAAGTATATGAGCACCAGGGTTCCGAAGATTCCATAGAAAGGGCCAAATGTGATGAAATAGCGGATATAAAAGGTGCTGACCCAGGCAATGTCCTGTGGAAAGAAGTGCTTGAAAGTTAAGCTAGTGGAAATAAAACTGGCTAAATCTTATATCCTGACACTCAAGGAAGCTATGTCTGGAAAGGACTAAGCATTTACCTTTCCCCTTTCCTACCAGCCTGATCTAGCTCTAGAGAAACAATTGAGTTGCTCACCTCCCAGTACCCTCTGCGGTACATTGCTCTAATGGAATCCAGGTTCAAATATACTGGCATGAGAAGGGCGGCCCCAACTGAAACAAACAAACAAACAAACAAGAAGATGGTGAACAAATGAGCAGATATGATTCCTGTGGAGGCTAGTAGGAGTTGATCTCCTTAACATGCTACCCCTGGAATATTGCCCCTGAGAAGGATGCAAGGTGGAGATCCACAACCACATCCTGGATGCTCCTGGGCTTTTAGAGTCTCTGAGGGTGAACCGGGACTTTGGTTCAAACTCCCTTAAAGAGACTAGGGAGGGTTTGAAGATCTGAGTCATTCCTGATGAAGGCATCCTGGCAGGGATTCTGCTGTGAGCTTTCAAGTTTTCTCAAGGTCCCTGGAATCCTTCAATCCTTCACGATACTTTGCGTTGGGCCCTGTCACAATATGTCGAGGTGGCAGATACAGAGCAGGCATACTGAGTCTGGCCAGATAAGTTATTTACCTGCATCTCCCCCAGGACCAGTGAAGTTGCCTGGAGCAGGTAGGAGTCTCATGGAGACCCTTCACATTTCGACAACTCTCTTCTTGATCAAACTTGAGTCAGATGCTCTGGAGCCCCCTTCCTGACGAGGCTTCAAACTTGACCTGTAAACTTTGAAAGCCTGCGAACTGTCAGCATAAATGATTTTGTCCACCCTACACACTAAGAGACTCGCAAAAATGCTAGAAATAGTTTCTAAGAACAGTTCAAGGCTGTGCTCCTGGGATGACTCTAGCACCCTTAAAATTCTTGAGAAAGTTCAAGACTGTCCAGAGAACTTACTGCTTGTTCAGTAGGCTTCTGACCTCCTTTCCTTCAATCAGTGTTAGAAAACTTACAATTATAAAATTCTTACTCTGTCCCTCTGGGCTGGATTGTCCCTGATCCAGAGTGTCTTTCTCAAGGACTTGGTAGTCATCCTTTGAAGTACAATCTTTGAGGATCGGGCTCTGTCCTGCAGCCTCTGGGAGGGTAGGAGTTTGACTTTGATAAGCACCAGTGAGAAGACACATGTGGCTTAACCACATGACCAGCTTCCCCTCCCTTTATCCTCTTTCACTAATTTCCTTTAGCATGTTCCCATGTTTTAAAAGTCTCCCACCTTTCATTTCTGGCGAGTTGAGCTCAGCCTATACTGAATTACCTTTCCCTACTACAGCAATCTGCATGAAAGCTGTCTCGCCACCTTTATGAAATGTCAAGCCTCATCTCTCTCTGACAGGTTGAATATGACACATTTGTACCTGTCATACTACACTGAAGACATTTGAAAGAAAATGACAAAATGAAACAGCTCCTGAGGACGATGTGGTTTGTAAGCTGGGCATTCTGCAGTGAAGCTACAATATTCATCCATTCCTCATAAGCTAAGGCTGTATTATTTCACTACACACAGGAGGAGAGTTCAGACAAGAGACTCCAACAGTTTTTTCTTATGTGAATACACATCTGTCTGGGCTGGAAGAGTTCCCTTTCAAACTGGGGCACCAATGTCCTCCACACCCTTTTTGGTCATGAAAGAGAATAACTGCATTAGGATAAGTCCTCAGAATTCTAGCTCTGGAAGAGGCTGCAGTGGTGGTTGAGCCTCATGTCTCAGAATAAGGACTCACAGGCCATCCCGGTCAGGCACGAGACAGATGAACACTGGTGGCCAATGTTTGGGCAAGCCAGATCATCTGCAACACTTTGTCTATCTTAACACTGTTGGCATTTTGGGTCAGATAATTCTTATTGTTCAGGGCTGTTCTGTGTACTGTAAGACATTTCATAACATCCCTGGCTTCTGCCCCATGGGTGTCAATACCATTCCTCCCTCTTTGTTGGGATAATCAGAAAAGTATCTGTACGCTGTCAAATGTCCCACTGGGGGCAGCAATGCTATTAGTTGAGAACCACTGATCTACAGGAAATGTTTGCAATCTTCTCTAATTTGGGTTTCTTTTCCAAATGAGTAAGCATGTTTCAGATGAGCATATTTTGGGGTCCTAAACTTTTCTTTGTGGGCTATCATGAGTTTGATTAGGTTAAGAGCAAAACATTTTTGCTTCTAATATTTTTATTGATATTAGCCTTATTAAGCTACCTTATTTTCTCTCAAGCCTAGAACATATCCAGACCTGTCTTATTATGTGTGTGTGTGTGTGTGTGCGTATCTGTCCACTAAAATACCTTCTACAGCTGTACGTAAGCTGTGGGAACAGTCAACTTTCTTCCACACAGAAGCTCTACAGGCGACTTTTATCATGAGACTCTGCTTTTTCCGGCACCTACTGTCAGTGCTTGAGCATTCTTTTCCTAATTTTCCCCCTATCCATACACCACTATCTTTTTCTTCTTGGTAAGTATTGTATTTAGTTTATCCAGGACAAGAGTCACAGATACCAGACCCCTTGATTGGCATCCTGCCTCCCATCCTTCTTGGAGCATCTCCTTCCCTGTACAGTAGCCAGAGTGATGAGATGCCCATTAAGAATGCCTAATCGCTCTTCTGTTTTCCTCTTCAGATTTCACCCAAGTAAGTCTGAAATAAAACATGCTGCTTTTTTGAGGCACAAGACCTGAGATCGTCTCTCTGTGGGAGGATTTCAGTCATGCCTTCTGGCTTGACAACTGTTTGCTTCAAGGAAATAGGATGACAAGGATTGTGGCTCCCTGGTGACTCACCCGTGCAGAAGTACAGGTGCTGCTTCTCGTAGTCAATGTATTTGATTTTGTTCTTGCCATACTGAAGGAAGAGAGAATAAAACTGAAGTAAGAACAATATAGACTTCTGTTATTATACTCAAGGTTGTGTGTGTGTGTATGTGCGCACACGCACGCACATGTGTGTCTGTCTGTGTGTGTGTCTATGTGTGTGTGTGCGTGTGTGTGTGCATATGTGTGTGTCTGTGTGGGTGGTGTACGTGTGCGTGTGTCTGTGTGGATGTGCGTATGTCAGTGTCTGTGTGTGCACATGTGTTCGTGTGTGTGTCTGTGTGTGTGTACCTGTGTGTGTGCGTGTGTGTGCATGTGCGTGTGTGTGTCTGTGTGTGTGCGTGTATCTCTGTGTGTGTGTGTGTCTGTGTGCGTGCATGCATGTGTGTGTGTGTGTGTGTGTGTGTGTGTGTAGAGTCTTTATAGAAAGAGCTATCTGGTCAGAGTTCATTTACTGTCAAACTGAAGGCACTGAGGAACCAGAACTGAAGGGGGAGGAAATATTTTGGTGACTTTTTCTTTATTTAAATGTGGGCAATTCTTGCAGGGATGGTTTATTCCATTTGAATTCAGGGGTTGTGATAGTTTATTATTATTTCCATGGGAGCCATTTAAAAATTTTTGCCCTGGGGTGGAATGGAAAGGTGATGGAGGAGAAATATTTCTGATAAGTTTTCAAGGTCTTCTTCAACCTATGTGCTTAGAATTCTGCTTAAAGCTCAGTCTGCTTGTATCCATTCATCCATTTAACAGATATCTGTTGAATGGTTACATTATAAAACACATAGTCATAACCTTTATGTCATCTTTCCTCCTTTATTTCCATCAGTGGATCTCATGCTGTGCTTTACTCATTTTAAGGCATGATAACATATAATTGCACTCATCTCACATGCTAGTAAAGAAATGCTTAAAATTCTCCAAGCCAGGCTTCAGCAATACGTGAACTGTGAAATTCCAGATGTTCAAGCTGGTTTTAGGAAAGGCAGAGGAACCAGAGATCAAATTGCCAGCATCCGCTGGATTATTGAAAAAGCAAGAGAGTTCCAGAAAAACATCTATTTCTGCTTTATTGACTATGCCAAAGCCTTTGACTCTATGGATCACAATAAACTGTGGAAAATTCTGAAAGAGATGGGAACACCAGACCACCTGACCTACCTCTTGAGAAACCTGTATGTAGGTCAGGAAACAATAGTTAGAATTGGACATGGAACAACAGATTGGTTCCAAATAGGAAAAGGAGTACGTCAAGGCTGTATATTATCACCCTGCTTATTTAACTTATATGCAGAGTACATCATGAGAAACTCTGGGCTGGAGGAAGAACCGGCTGGAATCAAGATTGCCGGGAGAAATATCAATAACCTCAGATACGCAGATGACACCACCCTTATGGCAGAAAGTGAAGAGGAACTAAGGAGCCTCTTGATGAAAGTGAAAGAGGAGAGTGAAAAAGTTGGCTTAAAGCTCAACATTCAGAAAATGAAGATCATGGCATCTGGTCCCATCTCTTCATGGCAGATAGATGGGGAAACAGTGGAAACAGTGGCTGACTTTATTTTTGGGGGCTCCAAAATCACTGCAGATGGTGAGTGCAGCCATGAAATTAAAAGACACTTACTCCTTGGAAGGAAAGTTATGATCAACCTAGACAGCATATTAAAAAGCAGAGACATTACTTTGCCAACAAAGGTCCGTCTAGTCAAGGCTATGTTTTTTCCAGTGGTCATGTATGGATGTGAGAGTTGGACTATAAAGAAAGCTGAGCACCAAAGAATTGATGCTTTTGAACTGTGGTGTTGGAGAAGACTCTTGAGAGTCCCTTGGACTGCAAGGAGATCCAATCAGTCCATCCTAAAGGAGATCAGTCCTGGGTGTTCATTGGAAGGACTGATGTTGAGGCTGAAACTCCAATACTTTGGCCACCTGATGTAAAGAGGTGACTCATTGGAGAAGACCCTGATGCTGGGAAAGATTAAATGATTGTAAGTAATATGGTGTGCATTGGCTTTGAAATTATAGTAAACAGAAACCTAAGCCTCGCGGGATATGTCTCTCGAATGATGGAGAAGTGATGGTGTCTCCACCCTCTGTGAAGAGGCAGCATGTGAACTGGATACAGTTCTACAGAAGGGGCTTCTGGAGGGGGCCAGACTGCCTCATGAACTCCCGTGAGACAAGTCTCCATTGCTGCGAGGGACTGAGGAGAGAAGTCAAAGTGTCATAAGTTTAGTGATCAGCCGAGGAGTTCACAGGGATTCCCTGGTGGCTCAGACTGTAAAGTCTGCCTGCGATGTGGGAGACCCAGGTTGGATCCCTGGAGAAGGAAATGACAACCCACTCCAGTATTGTTGCCTGGAAAATCCCATGGGTGGAGGAGCCTGGGGGGCTACAGTCCATAGGGTCGCAAAGAGTCAGACATGACTGAATGACTTCACTTTAGGAGTTTGCAAACTTCAGAGAGCTCTGACTTGTTTGTGGAGTCTTTGGAAGGACAACTGACTGAAGACTACAGTCAAGGTTTCTTTCTTTCTTTTATTTTCTTTATATCTTGGCAGGAGACTTTTCCCTAATTGGAAGACTTTTCCCTAATTTCCAAGACTGGGAAAACCTATTTTGAGAGAGTTACACAATCCTGGTTACCACAAAGTCCAGGCAGAAAGTGACCAAGCTACATTCCTTTGTTTCCTCCTAAATTTCTCCTAAATTCCTCCTAAATTCTTCCAGAAGGAGATAGAACCTCTTCCTAAGCACTTAATTCCCAGGATCCATCATTTCTTCTCAAGGAAAGATACCTTTCTGTGATTATCCTTATACCTTCTGTGTTGAAAGCAGACTATAAACATCTTGGTAATAATCCTTACATGCTGGTTTTTAAGCTGAGGTTTTAAGCTGAGACATCCTGGAGTTTGCCTTCCTTTTTCTTTTCCTTAAGAAGTCTGAACTAGAGTCGAGGTCCTGTGTATTATGAAGCATTTGAGCTGAGTTTCATGTATGCTGCTGCTGCTGCTGCTGCTAAGTCGCTTCAGTAGTGTCTGACTCTGTGCGACCCCATAGATGGCAGCCCACCAGGCTTCCCCGTCCCTGGGATTCTCCAGGCAAGAACACTGGAGTGGGTTGCCATTTCCTTCTCCAATGCATGAAAGTGAAAAAGTGAAAGTGAAGTAGCTTAGTCGTGTCCGACCCTCAGCGACCCCATGGACTGCAGCCTTCCAGGCTCCTCTGTCCATGGGATTTTATAGGCAAGAGTACTGGAGTGGGGGTGCCATTGCCTTCTCTGGAGTTTCATGTATAAATGAGCCAAAATGGACCTAAATTAAAATAACAGCTTAGTTTCTTCCAACAGCTAGAATTAGTTGACATAACTAGATATGTAGATGGTTCATGATTTAGCACTTGTTGAATGTACTGCCATGCCTTCTATGAGTGATTTAGCCTGAATGACTTTTAAGATCATAGAGTTATTCATTCCACATTTTCTTCTTTTCTTACAACACCAGATTCACTTATTTAAAATTTATATCCTGGAGTTAAAAGAAGAGATGCTCTGAAAACATGCTTGAAGCCAGAATCTCCAGCCTGATCTCCTCAAGACAAAGGTGTAGACCTTTCCAAGAACCACTTCCTGGAACATTTCTCTAGTGCTTAGGATTTGTAAACATACCTTGACAGGTTGTAAATCTCCAACAACAAAAAATGGGCCAAAAACAACATCTGGGTCTTTGGGGTAGATGTTTGTTTTTACATGGTGTTGGGAGTGTTGGTTATTCCACCATTTTGCAGAGAAACCCTGAGAAGAAGAGAACATTCATTAGCTGCAAGATTTCTCTCCTGAAATATCTTTCCTTATCAGAGTTTTTCAAAACCAAACAAAATCAACCCTGAATATTCATTGGAAGGACTGATGCTGAAGCTGAAGTGCCAATCCTGGCCACCTGATGCAAAGAGCCAACTCACTGGAAAAGACCCTGATGCTGGGAAAGATGGAGGGCAGGAGGGAAAGGGGATGACAGAGGATGAGATGGTTGGATGGTATCACTGATTCAATGGACATGAGTCTGAGTAAACTTTATGAACTGGTGAAGGACAGGGAAGCCTGGTGTGCTGTGTTCATGGGGTTGCAATGAGTTGGACATGACTAGCACTTGAATTGGAGAGGGCAATGGCAACCCACTCCAGTACTCTTGCCTGGAAAACCCAATGGATGGAGGAGGCTAGTGGGCTACAGTCCATGGGGTTGCTAGGAGTTGGACACGACTGCGCGACTTCACTTTCACTTTTCACTTTCATGCATTGGAGAAGGAAATGGCAACCCACTCCAGTTTTCTTGCCTGGAGAATCCCAAGGATGGGGGAGCCTAGTTGGCTGCCGTCTATGGGGTCGCACAGAGTCGGATACGACTGAAGCGACTTAGCAGCAGCAGCAGCAGCAGCAGCAGCAGCAGCAGCAGCAGCACTTGAATAGTAACAATCAGAGTTTTATGCCTACATCTCCAAAGTTTAATTAGGATATGGATTCCTGGAACATGCCGCCCCCCATTCCTGGGTCACAGAATGATTCATTGGCTAGAGGCTCTAAAAGCCTACCAGCAAATAATTATCTTATCCAGGAACATAAATTCCAGGCTAAAACAACTCCTGATAATGAAGAAGAATAAAAACCATTGAAATGAAATGTTTTTCCATCTATCTTTTTATTGTCCTCATTTTAAAAAGAAATATGAAATAGGTAGAGCAGATAGTACACTTCCTATTTTATAAATAAAGAAACTTCAGCTCTAAAACTAATTAGTTCGGGGGAGGGGGGGCGGAAATGGCACCAGGATTCCTTCTTCAATGAATATTTTAAAGAGTCATGGATCTGAAGTCATCTCCTATGGGGGCTTGCCTCTGATCATCACATGTTCAAGCTTCAATGATCTCATTAAATATAAATGAGAATAAAAGTATTTTAGTTGATGCCGAGCTCATGTCATCTCTGATTAATTTGTTTGGAATTTTCTCTCTTTCAGTGAAAATCTAAAGGTTTTAACAGAGAAAAGGATTTGGAAGCACATCAACTTAGTTGCATCCACCAGATGTATAAATGCTTCTGTGTGGTTTGGGAAAATTATCTACCCTTTGATGTTCAATTTCACCTTCAGTAAATATAGTATAATATAATGACATTTACCTGCATGGGTTGTTTGAGGAGACATGAGATGCTGTGTGTAGAATTCTGGCATACTGAGACATTCAATTTCTCTTCTCTTCCCCTATTATGTTAATCATTTATAGAAGAATAAGCAATAGTCATAGTTTTTATTGCATATTTGACATTTCTCAAAAATCAATTAATGTGTATTTTAGATCTGCAGTGCTCAGTAGAGTAGCCCTTATCTGTGTGTGGCCACTGAGCACTTAATATGTGACCAGTCAAATTGAGGCGGGCTGTGTAAGGATATAATACATACTAGATTCAAAGCCTCAGAATGAAAAAAGAAATGTAACATATGTTAATAATTTTTATATTTCTTTCACGTTAAAATGAATATATTTGGAATATATACAGGAGTAATAAAGTTGGAAGAGGGTGTTTGCTGTGACCAGTGTGTTCTCTTGGCAAAATTCTGTTGGCCTTTGTCCTGCTTCATTCTGTACACCAAGGCCAAACTTGCCTATTACTCTGAGTATCTCTTGACTTCCTACTTTTGCATTCCAGTCCCCTATAATGAAAAGGATATCTTTTTTTTGGTGTTGGTTCTAGAAGGTCTTGTAGGTCTTCATAGAACCATTCAACTTCAGCTTCTTCGGCATTAGTGTTTGGGGCATAGACTTCGATTACTGTGATATTGAATGGTTTGCCTTGGAAATGAACAGAGATCATTCTTTAATTTTTGAGACTGCATCCAAGTACTGCATTTTGGACTCTTTTGCTGACTATGATGGCTACTCCATTTCTTCTAAGGGATTCCTGCCCACAGTCATAGATACAATGGTCATCTGAATTACAGTTGCCCATTCTGGTCCATTTTAGTTCACTGATTTCTAAAATGTCTATGTTCACTCTTGTCATCTCTGGTTTGATCACTTCCAAATCACCTTGATTCATGGGCCTAACATTCCAGGTTCCTATGCAATATCGCTCTTTACAGTGCTGGACTTCACTTCCACCACCAGCCACATCCATAGCTCAGCATCTTTTTCACTTTGGCTCTGTCTCTTCATTCTTGCTGGAGTTATTTCCCCACTTTTCTCAAGTAGCATATTGGGTACCTAGCGACCTGGGACTTCATCTTTCAATGCCATATCTTTTTGCCATATCATACTGTTCGTGGGGTTATCAAGGCAAGAATACTGAAATGGAGTACAAAATGAAGCAGGGCAAAGGCTAGCAAAGTTAGCTAGACTTGGATTAATGTGATACTGAATGGTTTGCCTTGGAAATGAACAGAGATCATTCTGTCATTTGGTTTCTCATCAAATCCTAGAACATCATAGAAAGGCTGATATCCAGTTGAAGTCCTAGTTTTAGAGATGAGAACACTGAGAGCCAGAGATAGAATCTGACTTGTTCAGGGTTGCACAGTGAGCGTTATCAGAGCCAGGGCTAAAACCCGCTTTCATCAACCCTTGTACTATTATCTAGCATCTGTCCATCTATCCATCCATCATTCCACCCATCCATCCATTCCTTCATGCATTCAACAAATGCTTATTGAAGGCCTACTGTGTGTTAGGCACTCTGTTAGGCACTGTATTTCAGGGGTGCATAGGATAGTGTGCCTGTCCTCCTGGAGCATATCTGAGGGGGATAAGACCAATTGCCCCTGCTTTTTCCAGCAATCTGGGTTTTGCAACCCTCAACTCTTAAACAGAGCAATCTAACTTCCCTTGGTTCTCTCTTTTGTTAAACTTTTATCTGTTCTGCATCTTTTCTTTTATTTGTACATAGTCCTCCCAGGATTAAATAGTTTGCTGGATTCCCATAACCTCCCAGAAGTGCATGTCCAGACCCCTTCTAAGAATATCCCTACTCATGACTTTATAGGGTATATCTCCTGAGAGGTGGTTCTTTAATGGTGTACCAGCTGCTGCTAAGTCGCTTCAGTCATGTCCGACTCTGTGCAACCTCATAGACAGCAGGCTCCCCCATCCCTGGGATTCTCCAGGCAAGAACACTGGAGTGGGTTGCCATGTCCTTCTCCAATGCATGAAAGTGAAAAGTGAAAGTGAAGTCACTCAGTCGTGTCCGACTCTTAGTGACCTCATGGACTGCAGCCTACTAGGCTCCTCTGTCCATGGGATTTTCCAGGCAAGAGTACTGGAGTGCTGTGCCATTGCCTCCTCCAATGGTGTACCAGGGATTGGGCCAAATAGATAATTGGCTAAGAAAAAAACAGAACTTTTTAATAAAAATAAACTTTTTCTCTTAAACATTTAAAATTCTAGTTTTAGCATATATGTTATAATGTTATGTGTGTGTGTGTATAAATATCTATTTCTGCCTTATTGACTATGCCAAAGCCTTTGACTGTGTGGATCACAATAAACTGTGGAAAATTCTGAAAGAGATGGGAATACCAGACCACCTGATCTGCCTCTTGAGAAATCTGTATGCAGGTCAGGAAGCAATAGTTAGAACTGGACATGGAACAACAGACTGGTTCCAAATAGGAAAAGGAGTGCGTCAAGGCTGTATTTTGTCACCCTATTTATTTAACTTATATACAGAGTACATCATGAGAAATACTGGGCTGGAAGAAGCACAAGCTGGAATCAAGATTGCCAGGAGAAATATCAATAACCTCAGATATGCAGATGATACCACCCTTATGGCAGAAAGTGAAGAGGAACTCAAAAGCCTCTTGATGAAAGTGAAAGTGGAGAGTGAAAAAGTTGGCTTAAAGCTCAACATTCAGAAAACGAAGATCATGGCATCCGGTCCCATCACTTCATGGGAAATAGATGGGGAAACAGTGGAAACAGTGTCAGACTTTATTTTTCTTGGCTGCAAAATCACTGCAGATGGTGAGTGCAGCCATGAAATTAAAAGACGCTCACTCCTTGGAAGGAAAGTTATGACCAACCTAGATAGCATGTTCAAAAGCAGAGACATTACTTTGCCAACAAAGGTTCGTCTAGTCAAGGCTATGGTTTTTCCTGTGGTCATGTATGGATGTGAGAGTTGGACTGTGAAGAAGGCTGAGCGCTGAAGAATTGATGCTTTTGAACTGTGGTGTTGGAGAAGACTCTTGAAATTCCCTTGGACTGCAAGGAGATCCAACCAGTCCATTCTGAAGGAGATCAGCCCTGGGATTTCTTTGGAAGGAATGATGCTAAAGCTGAAACTCCAGTACTTTGGCCACCTCATGTGAAGAGCTGACTCATTGGAAAAGACTCTGATGCTGGGAGGGATTGGGGGCAGGAGGAGAAGGGGACGACAGAGGATGAGATGGCTGGATCGCATCACCGACTCGATGGACATGGGTTTGAGTGAACTCCGGGAGTTTGTGATGGACAAGGAGGCCTGGCGTGCTACGATTCATGGGGTCACAAAGAGTCAGATACGACTGAGTGACTGAACTAAACTGAACTGAATTATATATATATATATATATATATATATATATATATATATATAATATGTATAGTCAGTACATTGTTAGTATATTTACATCTACTTGTGGGGTGTGTAGTAATATTTTTTGCTGATAAGTATGTAGAAACCACTGCTTAGTGAAATGACTTTCAGAATCCCATCATACTCCTGGAACATTCTGTACCTTGAGATGACCAATCACAAAATTTTGCATCAGGCGGTTCCACTTGGACTTCTTAAATACGGAAAGGTGTCCCATGTCATGTTGCAGAAATGAATCCTGAGCCTAGAAGAGACAGAGTTACTGTCAGAGAAGTTGGCAAGGTAAGAAGAAAGTAGTAAGTGAGGCCACTGGTAGGTTTGGGAACCCATGAGAACAGTGGGAGATCTTGTCTGACCTCAAGCCAAGTGTGTATCTGTCACACTTGCTGAGTTCTTTCCCATCTCTGTGCCTTTGCACAGGTGGTTCTCTCAGCCTTGAATGCTCTTCTCTCCACTGTCAGAATCTTCCAGTGTGGAATGGAAAGAGGATGCCTTTCAAGTCAGGCTAACTTGGGCTCTAAACTGTCCTTCACCACTTTACAAATTATACAACTCTTGGCAAGCTAGTTGGTAGCTCTGAACTCAGTTCTTTGTCTGAGAAGCAGAGATTATAATAAACCTTGCTCATTCAGCTGTCGTGCAGCCAAAATACATGTAAAATTCCTGATAATGCTAAGCAGTCAAACAAATATTTGTTTCCTTTCTTGACTCTAAAAGTTGCTTTTCAAAGAATAAAGCAAGTTGACTTTTCGAGAAAAAAATTAGCATATAAAATTTTGTAATTAACACTGATGTTAATTCTCCATGAAATCATCCCCAATTGCCTCAATTAGAATTAGATGCCTCTTTTTGCTCCCAGAGCACATGCTTGTTTCTTTTCCTTCTGCCTTGTATCCTGTCTAGATATTTCAATGACCAGCTCCTCCCCTGGATGACTGTTTCCCAAGGGCAGGGTCAGGTGCGTTTCCCTTTGTGTCCACAATACAGTGCTGTGGTCATAGAAGGCCATCTTCAGAGATCTGTGCTTCATTCAAAGGATTTATCAGTTGCCCTGCTACACGCCAGTTGCTGATTGCCATTTCTGGCAGAATACATGATCCTATTATCATGTAATAATAAATAGACTCTCTTCATAGACTGATGTATTGATAAGTATTGGTGAAATGAGGCTTTTGGCTAGGGTCTCAGGGAATTAAAAAAAATACAGATAGATAACATCTTTAGTAGAATCTCTTATTATGAAACATCATGTATAAATAGTGATATATATATATATATATACACACATATATATATACACACACATATATATATACACACACACACATATAGGTGTAAATTAATGTGGGGCTTCCTTTCTTCATGGTGGCTAAGATGGTAAAGAATCTGCCTGCAATATGGGAGACTTGGATTTGATCTCGGTCAGGAAGATTCCCTGGTAAAGGGAATGGCAACATACTCCAGTATTCTTGCCTGAGGAAATCCATGGACAGGGGAGCCAGTTACAGTCCATGGGGTCAAAAAAGGTTGGAAACAACTGAGCGATTAAAAAGAAAACAAAATAAGTTCATGTATGTGCCTATAGTCTTAATAAAATCACTGAACAACCATGAAAAATGTTGGTTGGTTAATGAATGAAAGACAAAGGTGAAGGTTACATGGCCTAGAATGGAACTTCAGTTACTGACATTGTGTGGATAATGTCGGGCAAAGAGCAGCAACTCTCAAGGATATTTACCACGTGCCAGTTTCTGTGCTAGGTACTCTACAGAGTAACTTCTTTAGTTCTCCTCAGAATATTTCCATAAAAAATTGTTACCCCATGTTACAGATAAGAGAACTGGGGCCCTGTAGGTTTTGAAAACTTATTGGTGTCAGACACTGATGACTAGCTTGCCAGGAAGTGCCAGGCAGCCACTGGCACCAGTGTAAAGAGAGAATAAAAAATTCTGAGGCTTCCCATAGAGCCTGCCTGGGCTTGGGATACCTACTCACCTGAGCAACTGTGAGAAGAAAATAAATGAATATTGTGATAAGCCAGCCACTGCCAAAATGCCACACTATTACCCAAGCCAGGGCCTCCAAAATCAAGACCTGGGCGAGGTGAAGGAAGAAGAACCCCAGGTTGGCATTGAACATATTCATGGTCTCTAATGTCCTCCGCAGTTCTTGGAAATCTTCTACCAACTGGGACTGTGAGATAAATATGCAAGAAAAGAATTAGTTCCTTCAGTGGAGAGGGAGTACAGATCAACATAAGTATTAATCTATTTTAATAATTTAATCTATGATACCTTAATTTTATGAATAGATATTTATTTATTTAATAAGTATAATTAGGCATAATTTAAACAAAAAACCCAAACCTTAAAAAACTAACATAAAAGCAAAATGCTTAAAACAAGTTATGAAAATTTTTTTCTTTTCTGGAGAAGAGACAGATGAGTAGTGATTTGTAAACTGTCCTCAAATTGTTATGGGACTTATAATTTATTTCTTTTTTGGGGAGTGGGGGGTTCAATGAAGAGATACATATCTCTAACAATTCTCTTTTTAAAAATGATTAAAAAATTTTTTTGATGCAGATCATTTCTTTTGAAATCTTTATTGAATTTGTGACAATATTGCTTTTATTTTATTTTATTTTTTGGCTGTGAGGCATGTGAGATCCTGGCTCCCTGATGAGGGATCAAACCTGCACCCCCTATATTGAAAAGAGAAGTCTTAATGACTGGGCTGCCAGGGGAAAACCCGCAAAATTAATTTTCTACTTATCAGAACAAAAAATTTTATTGAAGTTTAGTTGATTAACAATGTTGTGTTAGTTTCAGGTGTACAGCAAATATATATATATATATATATAAACATATATATATGTTTATGTATACATATTGTTTCTTCAGATTCTATTCCATTGTAGATCATTATGAGATACTGAATATAGATCCCTGACAAACAGTAGGTCCTTGTTGTTTGTCTGTTTTATATGTAGAAGTGTGTATCTATTAATAATAGTTGCCTTTTTAAATTAACGTGTTGTTTGATCTCTGATTATACTTTGGGGAACTTTGCTATCTACATGGATCTGTGTTACTTTCTATGTTATCAGCTGATAACATAGATAAGTCGCTGGCTTATCACAATATCCATTTCTTTTCTTCTCATGGCTGCTCAGGTAAGTTAGGTATCCTAATCCCAGGCAGTGGCTTTATGACTGGCATATCAATATGCCAGTCTTTAGCGTGTGCAAAAGACTCCTTTATGAAAGATAGAGTTCACTTAGGTTAGCTGAAAGGATGCATTTCCTGTGAGATGCTCAGGAGCTCTACAGGAATGAGACAGGGTCTCCTGTGGTATTAGTGAGTGTGTCTTCCCTGGTGGCTCAGAGGGTAAAGCGTCTCCCTGCAACGTGGGAGACCGAGGTTCCACCCCTGGGTCGGGAAGATCCCCTGGAGGAGGAAATGGCAACCCACCCCAGTATTCTTGCCTGGAGAATCCCATGGAAAGAGAAGCCTAGTGGGCTGCAGTCCATGGGGTCACAAAGAGTCGGACATGACTGAGCACCTTCACTTTCACTTTTCATTGGCTGGAGGAGTCCTGATTCTGTGTACATGTACTGTGCTTATGTATGTAGGTCAAGTGCTAGCACTGATTTACAAACTTGCACATCATACTCAAGAGTCAGTGAAAGGCCTGGGAAGAAATATCTCCTTAGCTTAATGACTATAATGGGTTTGAAACTCAGACTGTTGAGAAAGTGACCAGGGTATAAGAATGAAAACTGGATTGTTCAGATGTAAAAGAGAAGAAAAATTTGAAATAATAATAAAAAAGAGCTATGAACATAATCCTAGAAGGAAGAAAATTCATTTCAAAATTCACTGATACTTTTAAATGATCCAATGCCTGGGAAAAGTCTGGATGGGCTCATCTTGAAAGGCCCCGTGAACATCATAATTCTGGTGGCCATAGATAACTTTAATAGATCACACAAGTGTGCTAGTCAACAAAAGAGTCCGAAATACAGTACTTGGGTGCAAAATCAAAAAAGAAAGATGATCTCTGTTCACTTCCAAGGGAAACCATTCAATATCAGAGTAATCCAAGTCTGTGCCCTGACCACTAATGCTGAAGAAGCTGAAGTTGGATGGCTCTCTGAAGACCTACAAGACCTTCTAGAACTATTACCAAAAAAGATGTCCTTTTCATCATCAGTTCAGTTCAGTCACTCAGTCGTGTTCGACTCTTTGAGACCCAGTGTACTGCTGCACGCTGCTTCCCTATCCATGACCAACTCCTGGAGCTTACTCAAACTCATGTCCATTTAGTCGATGATACCATCCAACCATCTCATTGTCTATCATCCCCTTCTCCTCCCACCTTCAATCTATCCCAGCATCAGGGACTTTTCAAATCCCTGTTCTTTGCATCAGGTGGCCAAAGTATTGTACTTTCAGCTTCAGCATCAGTCCTTCCAATGAACACCCAGGACTGATCTCCTTTAGGATGGACTGGCTGGATCTCCTTGCAGTCCAAGACACTCTCAAGAGTCTTCTCCAACACCACAGTTCAAAAGCATCAATTCTTCAGCGCTTAGCTTTCTTTCATCATAGGTGATTGGAATGCAAAAGTAGGAAGTCAAGACATACCTGGAGTAACAGGCAAGCTTTGCCTTGGAGTACAAAAGGAAGCTGGGCAGAGGCTAACAGAGTTTTGCCAAGAGAACACACTGGTCATAACAAACACCCTCTTCCAACAACATAATAGATGACTCTACACATGGACATCACCAGATGGTCAATACCGAAATTAGATTGATTATATTCTTTGCAGCCAAAGATGGAGAAGCTCTATACAGGCAGCAAAAGCAAGACCAGGAGCTGAATGTGGTTCAGATCACGAATTCCTAATTGCAAAATCCAGACTAAAATTGAATAAAGTAGATAAAACCACTAGGCCATTCAGGTATGACCTGAAGTAAATCCCTTGAAGTTATACAGTGGAAGTGAGAAATAGATTCAAGGGATAAAATCTGGTAGACAGAGTGCCTGAAGAACTATGGACAGAGGTTCATAACATTGTACTGGAGGTGGTGATCAAAATCATCCCCAAGGAAAAGAAATGCAAAATGGCAAAGTGGTGTCTGAGGAGCCCTTACAAATAGCTGAGAAAAGAAGTGAAAGGCAAAGCAGAAAAAGAAAGATATACCTCTCTGAATGCAGAGTTCCAAAGAATAGCAAGGAGAGATAAGAAAGCCTTCCTCACTCATCAATGCAAAGAAATAGAGGAAAACAATAGAATGGGAAAGACTAGAGATCTCTTCATGAAAATTAGAGATACCAAGGGAGAATTTCATACAAAGATGGGCACAATAAAGGAGAGAAACCATATGGACCTAACAGAAGCAGAAGATATCAAGAAGAGGTGGCAAGAATACACAGAAGAACTGTACAAAAAAGATCTTAATGACCCAGATAACCACGATGGTGTTGTGATCACTCACCTAGAGCCAGACATGCTGGAATATGAAGTCAAGTGGGCCTTAGGAAGCATCACTACCAACAAAGCTAGCAGAGGTGATGGAATTTCAGCTGAGATATTTCAAATCCTAGAAGATGATGCTGTGAAAGTGCTGCACTCAATATGCCAGCAAATTTGGGAAACTCAGCAGTGGCCACAGGACTTGAAAAATCAATTTTCGTTCCAATCCCAAAGAAAGGCAATGCCAAATGATGTTCAGACTTCTGCACAATTGCACGCTAACAAAGTAATGCTTAAAGTTATCCAAGCTAGGCTTCAACAGTACATGAACTGAGAACTTCCAGATATTCAAGCTCGATTTAGAAAATACGGAGGAACCAGCAATCAAATTGCTAACATCTGTTGGATCATAGAGAAAGCAAGGGAATTCCAAAAGACATCTACTTCTGCTTCACTGACTATGCTAAAGCCTTTGACCATGTGGATCACAACAAGCTGTGGAAAATTCTTAACGAGATGGGAGTACTAGACTTGCCTCCTGAGAAACCTGTATGCAGCTCAAGAGGCAACAGTTTGAACCAGACTTGGAACAATGGACTGGTTCAAAATTGGGGAAGGAGTACATCAAGGCTGTATATTGTCACCCTGATTATTTAATTTATATGCAGAGTACATCATGTGAAATGCTGTGCTGGATGAAGCAGAAGCTGGAATCAAGATTGCTGGGAGAAATATCAACAACTTCAGATAAGAAGATCATACCACTCTAATGGCAGAAAGTGAAGGGGAACTAAAGAGTCTGTTGATGAAAGTGAAAGAGGAGGGTAAAAAAGCTGGCTTCAAACTCAACATTTAAAAAATGAAGATCATGGCATTCAGTCCAGTCACTTCATGGCAACTAGATGGTGAAATAATAGAAACAGTGACAGAGTTTATTTTCTTGGGCTCCAAAAATCACTGCAGCTGGTGACTGCAGCCATGAAATTAAAAGATGCTTGCTCCTTGGAATAAAAGCGGTGACAAACGTAGATAGCATATTAAAAAGCAGAGACCTTACTTTGCCAACAAAGGTCCATATAGTCAAAGTTATGGGTTTTCCAGTAGTCATTTATAGATGTGAGAGTTGGACCAGAAAGAAGGTTGTGCACCAAAGAATTGTTGCTTTTGAACTGTGGTGTTGGAGAAGACTCTCTTTTTTTTAAAATTTTATTTTATTTTTAAACTTTGCATAATTGTATTAGTTTTGCCAAATATCAAAATGAATCCATCACAGGTATACATGTGCTCCCCATCCTGAACCCTCCTCCCTCCTCCCTCCCCATAGCTCTTGAGAGTCCCTTGGACAGCATGGAGATCAAACCTGTCAGTCCTATAGGAAATCAACCCTGAATATTCATTGAAATGACTGATGGTTAAGCTGAAGCTCATACACTGGCCACCTGATGGGAAGAACCAACTCAGTGGAAAAGACCCTGGTGCCTGGAAAGGTTGAGTGTGGGAAGAGAAGAGGGAGACAGAGGATGAGATGGTTGGATGGCATCATGGACTCAATGGACATGAGTTTGAGCAAACTCTGGGAGCTAGTGTAGGAACATGAAGGCCTGGCATGCTGCAGTTCACAGGGTCACAAAGAGTCAGACATGACTCACTGACCGAACAACGGCAGCTCGGCTCCTACACCTTGTCATAGGAACAGGGCTATGTGTCCAGGCTGTGTGCCTGGTGGCCCACTCGTCTCAGTACAGTGCATTGCTTCCTGACACACAGCCTTGAGGGATGCACATGGGCCCCAGGAGTCAGCCTAAGTATTCGTCTTGGGCCTGCACGTAACCAGTCCTCTCTCCTCAGATTCCTCCTATCCCCTTGTGAGTTTGTTTCTTCATTTCTTTAAGTGGAAATGTAATTCTTATTCTTTCTGCCGCACAGTGATATCTGGTTCACCACTTTGTACAAAATATTTCAAAAGAATGGTACAACTGTAAGCTGTTTTAAAACATGAAGTGCAAAAAACAAACAAACAAACAAACAAACAAAAAAAACCACAAAAAAACCCCCACAGTGCTTAATATTAGCTAAAATCCCTTTAAGCGCAACCATTCTAGTGAAGTCTAGTCTTATGGAGGCCCTGCCTTCTGAAGACAGTTTTTCAGTCAACCAAAGTCTTGGCAAAAGAAAAGTGGTGCTTTTCGTGGGGAATACCCAAAGGTTTGGAGCCAGAGAGAGGTGAACTGGAGTTCCTGTTCTTTGCTTTTCAGAGGGTAGTTTATTCTCCTGGAACTGTAATTTCTCCAATTGTAAAAAGAACTATAGCTAGGATATAGTCACATCATTGACTCAACAGCTATTTATGGAATTCCTACTGCAGGTCCAATCCTGTGCCAGTAGGTATTGAGGACTCAGGGATGAGCAGAATTGACATAGTTTCTGCTCTCATGGAAACTGGTTTAACAGGGAACATCAAAGAATTATAAGCAGTCATGGAAAAAGAGAAGTTATGTGTAAGTTTCATGCCAAGAAGTAGGTGGTTAGAAACATGGAATTACTGTTTGGCACAGGGCACGCATCCCATTCCTTTGTTTCTCAGAGGTTTAAGAATTCTGAGGATCTCAGGAGGATGACACTGCTTTGAAATACTTGGAATCCTCTCATTTATGCCATTGCAGGCCCTCCCAGGCAGGATGGCTGGTTTCCCACAGAAAATGATAAATTGGCCCTGTAATATACCTCATCCCCATCCCTCCACATACTCTTGAGTCCCGAGACCTCACTCACGTTTTTGTTTCTCTCCTGATTGGGCTCTTCTGGAGCAAGCTCTCCAATGAGCAGTGGTTTAAGGTACAACCGCACAATGTCAGGGTCTGGATGCATGGCTCTGAAGACGTCCTGTGAATCAGAGAGAACTGTTAGAGGCTTAAAAATGACACGCTTACACACAGATTATCTCCCCTTTCTTACCTCATTCTGTACCGATCTTACGAATCAGCAAAGATTATGTTATAGAGCATTTACTTCTAACTCTAGGTTGACACTTCCAGTTCGTTGATCAGAATTACCCTTGAAATTCCTCTATGAAAGCCTCACACTGGAGATCCACCCACTGAGTACATGGCTTACTAGGCAAGTCCTGGGTAGAAAGTTGATCTCCAAGCATTGGAAGAGATAGTTGTTTATTTTATTGAGCCCAGAAGCAGTAGTTGGCTTTGAGATTATGGGCCATGGTGAATCTTTAGAGTCAAACCTCAGGCTTGGTGTGGGAGTTGCCCACATTGTTTGGAGCATGCAGCAACCAAGACTGCCTATGCAAATCACATCTCTCAGAGTTTCCCTTTTGGTTCTTGGTCAAGGACCAGGGGACAGAGGTCCTTGAATTAAGTTATTTCCAAGGAAAGACAAGTTAAAGTTGATGATAACAAACATCTAAGAGAGCATGGGAGCAAAGCCCTCGAATCCTTAGTTGTCTAAAGTGGCACTTTCTTGGTTAAGTTTATCACTGAAGGAGCCTTAGCACTCTTTCTAAAAAAAAAACAGAAACAAAACAAACAAACAAACAAAAAACACCATGGCATTCTCTGTAGGGGCTGGAGACAGGCACAAAATAGAGCTGACCAACTATATTTTTTCCAACTCCATTCCCATGTTAAGTAGTAACTCCAAGTGGCTATGAGAAGCAGTGTTGGTTCTCATGTCCTGCTTAAGTTTGGAAATAAGAGATAGACTTTTTTTTTTTTCTCCAGGGATTTAAACTGCTTTAGGGGGAAGGAGGCTTCCCCAAGTGTAAGATACTGGACTTCTTGCTATTATGGCTTTGAGAATAGGAATGACTAATATGAAGAAAAATAACCAAGGTTTTAATTTGAATATGTGGAATCCATACACAATACCCTGGAGTGGTGGTGTTGCATAGTGCTGATTAGGAAACTGGATCCCCGAGCAGCCTTCCTACACTTAAGTTCTACACTTGCTGTGCAATTGTGGACAAGTCTCTTGACCAGCCCATGCTCCTGTTTTCTCTTCCCTAACACGGGAGTGAAGGTAATAGCTACTCAATTTATAAAGTTATTATAAAAATTAAGTGAATTGACTAGAATCTGAGAGGTTTATAGTAAATTCTCAAACATATTAGTTCTCTTTCCTATATATATACCTCTAGGCTTCCCTGGTGGCTCAGATGATAAAGAATCTGACTGCAATGCAGGAGACCCCGGTTAGATCCCTGGGTTGGGAAGATCCCCTGGAGAAGAAAAAGGCAACCCATTCCAGTATTCTTGCCTGCAGAATTCCATGGACAGAGGAGCCTAGTGGGCTACAGTCCATGGTGTTGCACAGAGTTGTACATGACTGAGTGACTAAGACACACCTCGATAAGAGCTACCTGCCTTCCTTCTCTTCAGTAAAATATAACTGTTCAGAGAGTTTCTTTCCATACTCCACTCAGAGTGAGCTCTGAATTGTTTTAGTGAATACAATGAACCCTCCATCTTCAAAATCTAAAGCAACTTTAGATATATCTAGAACTACATACAAGCCGACACATAAAGCATGTCCATATGTGTAGGCTTGTATGTGTATATATATAATGAATGAGGTTATTCAGAAGGGTGCAGTATCAACTCTTTAGAATCACTTTTCTAGATTCAGTGATGTAAGAAGGGATTTGTATCTGCTAGAACCAGTCCAGGCTCTACTGTTCATTCTGCCTTTGTACACTTTCTCTGACCGCCTTGGGAAATGCTGCTCTCAAAGATGTGTTTTCATTGTCACATTCAATGACCCTAAAGTTAGTTTACCTAACCAGGATGAGAGTCATTCGGTGATTAACTATGTGACTAAAACATTTCAGGGTGGCCCATACTGAAAAATCATGTTCTGCCTGCTGTTAAGGAAGAGATGAGGGTGAGAAACATTCTGAGGGATCAAGATCAGAGTGTAGAGGAGGTGTGAGGCCCTGCATTTGCATCTTACTCTGAGCAGTCATCCAGAGCCCTGGAACAGTGTGCTGATGCTAATATTCCTCTGGGTTCACTGTTTCTTCTGTTCTTCAGCAAGATTCACAGGTCAATACTGTGACAACAGAGCCTGAAGACCTACAGAGTTTTCCAGAAGAATAAGAATTTCCCTGCTGTGTGGAACTCTTTTCATTGTATTAATGGGCAGTACAAAAGTGGCTTAGGTAGTCTTAGAATATTGTTTGAAGGAATTCCCTATTAGAGTCTAGATACTTGAGTACGTTGTGAAATCTCCTTCTCAAAAGACCTTCAAAAATGAGTTATTGTTTTTTTTTTTTTTTCAATTAACATTATTTGGCAAGTGTGTTCCTCCTGAGGAAAGTCCAGGGGTAAATGAAAGGGAGAGGGAGTAATACCATTTTTTTTAGTGTATCCTGTGTACAAGGTGCTCTATGAGCCAATTCATAAATATCAACTTACTTCTGTGAGGTTCCATCATGTTTGTTATACATATAAAGATTCCAAATCTCAGAACATTGCCACAGTAAGTGGGAGAGCCAGGATTTGAACTCAAGGCTATGTGGCTTTAAAGCCAGGAAGCCATAAAGGTCCATTCCAGCCTTAATATGTACAGTTCTTTTCCTGAAAGAAGGATGACACAAGATTGTTTTGGGAGGATGTTAAGATCAGTATATGCATGCTAGGCAGTTAGTAAAGTATTTCCCCATCTTAGGTTTTAACGACGTGCATCACTTTGTCTGTGGCCCCAACCTACTTCTCCAGGTTTACCTCTCACCATACCCTTCATGCCTCATCCTGTCCAATGGAACTCTCCCTACTCAGTAAACATTCCATGACCCTGTATAGTTCTGAAGCTTTGTGATACATACTGCTCCCTTTGCCTTGACTGCTTTCCTCCATTTTTTTTTTTTTTCTGCTTAAAAGTTCCTTCTCATTCTTGAACATCCAGATGAAATATGCCTTCCTAACACAGTCAGGAAAGTTATTTATGATCTCTTCTGGGCTCCCATTACACTTTGTTCCTAAAGTTTTTCAAATGATGTTGCAGTGAATCTTTGTATTCACAAAGGCCTTCTCCAGTGCCTTTTGACTTTTTGGAAGACTGGGACCATGCACTATTGATTAAATTATACCTGATGTTTTTCGCTGTGCCTGGAATATGACATGTAATCAAGAGATGTCTGATGAACAAGGAAAGGGTGAATGAATAGAGCAGTATATGACTTCTCTAAAAAGGAGAAAGTTGAGAAGTATTGAGTTCAAAGGATATGGGTCTTAAGCATTGCTGTCTCTTCCCCACTCTCAGCATCTCTATTTTCTGACTTTTAACTACTTTATCATTTCTCATTTTCATCTGTTATCTTTTGATTCACTTCTCAACCATCATCTCTATTTCCTAACCTATTCATAAATTTATACTGTAGCTCTTCTTAACACTGATTATTTCCCAAACAGTATCAACACAGAGGAAAGCTGTGATTATCTTTGCTTTCACAGTGACTTTGGAAATCCTGCTGATTTTTTGCTGTTATTTAATGGGGGCTGGAAAGATGTCCTTTATTGGAAGAGCAGTATGATCCCTAGTGGGAGAGACAAGTATGTAAAGTGAGAAGGCCTGAGAAGGATCATGTCCTTACATCTTAACTACTGTATACAGGCTGTGCCCCGCATCAAGGCACTTGGCCTAGAGGGCATGTGTGGGTTGAAATTCAGGAGACACTCCATTTGCCAAATATTGTTCTGCAATCAATCAAAGTGTGTGCCCATTAAATTTACACCAAAATACAGTATAGGGAGCAGTGCAGTATGTTGTTTATATTGGGAAAATTGCTTAATCTCGGAAGCTTCGATTTGTTTTCTAACTGTGGACACTACTTAGTCTGCTCCATAGGCTCATTTATTCAGTCGTTACAAAACCTTGCTCAAGACTTAGCCTAGCATCAAAGAGCTTAAACTTTGGAATCAGATGCCATTAAATGATGATACTTTTATATTATTATTATTTGGTTCATCTGAAGTGGGTTGAAACTTCCCCAAATTCAGAAAAATAAAACACCCACCCATGGTGAATATATGTATATAGTCACAAAACAATATAACTAGAACATAGATTTTGATTTACTTATCTCAAAAAGCTCACAGGGGACTTCCCTGTCAGTCTGGTAGTTAAGACTCCATGCTTCCAATGGAGGGTGTGGGTTCCATCCCTGTTGGGCAACTAAGGTCCCACCCGCCTTGCAGCACAGCCAAAAAAATAAAAATAAAAAACTCACCAGAATATTCAATACCCAGCCACAGACACCCATTCCTACACCTTTGGGTAGTTCCTTTTCTGGTTCCTTTTCAGATCTCACCTGTTTCAAGGCAAATGCTAAATCAAGGTCCCTCGTATTTCTGGGAGATCACAAGTTTTGAGTAGGCTAATTTATGGGGAGAATATAGTCTTTGCCTTCGTTGTGGAAAAGAGCCACTTTGGAGTGGAGAATGTTTACATGAAGTCACCAAGATTCCCCTCCACCCACATGGATAAACAGAGGGTTATTATTATTATTTGTAATAACTCACTCTATCATTTGAGAACTTTCCTTAGTTGAGATTTTTTCCTGTGATATACTTAACTAAACTCCAGGCCAGACTTTCTCTATCTCCACTGTCCCCACCAAACCTGCTCATCTTCCTGGCTTCATTATCTCGTAATGGCAACTGCCACCCACCTACCTACATAAGGCATCCATCAGACAGTTTAGATTCCTTACTCCTGCTTACTTACCCAGCCACTTATCCCCTATTATAAATTATGTCTCCTGGTTATCCATCCTCTCTTCCTCATTTCTGTTGTCAGTGCCTTATTCAGGACTTCAGCATGTTCCCTGGACTCCTTCCTTCATTTTGACTCTTTTTAAAAAAAAATATTTTACATGGGACTATAGCCTATTAACAATGCTGTGATAGCTTCAGGTGGACAGCAAAGGGACTCAGCCATACGGATACCTGTATCCATTCTGCCTTGACTAACTCTTCTTGATCTTCAACCTTTACTTAACCACCAGGCTGATGTTTGAAAAAGAGTCCCTCTTCATGGCCATTGTCACCCATTAGCACTTTAAGTGCACTTGTCTCTTTGCTCTTGTAACTGTTTTTCAACTTCAACCATCATTCAAATGAGAATCAAATTAAAATTTAATTTTAAAGCAAAAAAATGTTGACAGCCCACAAAAGATGCAGTTATTACTGATGACAACTTTCCTTTTACAAACAGCTAGGTTTCCTTGTAGGATTGGGTGTAGGGAGGGATGCTGGGCTAGAGAAGTGTCATTACCTGCAGTGGGAGGAGAGGAAGACCTACAGTGATGGTAAAATCCAGAGTCCTTCACTCAGAACTCAAGACCCTTTCTCCCTCTTCTCCTTCTCTTGTCTCTTTCTTTACCTCCCACACCCTTCATCCTCTCTTCCTCCTTCCCCTCTTCTCATCCTCAAGCCATCATATTGACCAGGATTGTGCTAAGCAAAGGATGTGGCCAAGTTGGGACACAAATTCTGCTCGTGCTTATTCACGATGTGAACCTGATTTATATGCCACCTCTGTGCACATCCTCTCTTGCCCCGCCCCAGCCTTGCCTCTGCTGATTCCATATGAGTCTTTTGGACTTGCACACAGCTCTAACGTCTTCCACCTTGCAGTCTTCCAAGCAGTTGAAACACATTTTGCTGTATTTCCTCTAAGTTTTTGTCATCTTTTTCCTGTCATATTGGATTTTTACTCTGATGAAGAGTTCGAGTTTCTCAGTGTCCCTCTCAGAGCACGATGTTCAGACACAAGGAGGTGGCTGACTGTGCACGTTGGATAATAACCCTGACTTCTTTGTTCTGAACATGTTGCTCTTGTCCACACCTCATAAGATTGTGCTTGCTTCTTTTGTGGAGCCCAGAAATATTGTTGACTTACTTATAAAACTTGGGACTTCCCAGGTGGGTGTTAGTGGTAAAGAACCCACCTGCCAATGAAGGAGACATATGAGATGCAGGTTCGATCCCTGGGTAGGGAAGATTCCCCTGGAGGAGGACAGGACAACCCACTCCAGTATTCTTGCCTGGAGAATCGCCAAGGACAGATGAGCCTAGTGGGCTATAGTCCATAGGGTTGCCCAGAGTCAGACATGACTGAAGAAACTTAGTGCAACTTAGCATGCAGCATGCTTCATATGGGCATATTGTAATCTATATAATTAACTCTTCTTGTTGGGCTTATAGGTTGTTTCTGGCTTTTCCTAGGTAAGCTTTTCTAGGTGAGAAGATCTGAGCCTCAACTTTAGTTATTAGCACTGTACATTAGGTTTAAACCATATAATTTGAAAATATCAGATAAATAATGTGTGCAATAACAGGAATTGATGTGCCTGTGTTTTGTATAATACTTATTTTTCCTAGTAAAATTCCTTGGACAAAATGACAACTTATCTCAGTAATTACTTATCTAAGTAATACTAAACACCGTTTTTTGAATATTTAATCTGTGCCAGGTATAAGAAGAAAACCTTTATTTTATCTCTGCTGACTTTGACAACCATACTAAGATAGAAGTATCATTATCCCACTTTCTAGATAAAGGAGCTGAGGCTCCAAGAGCTTCAGCAAGCTCCTCAGCACATTCCTAGTAAGTGGTGGAGCCCAGATGCAAACCACACCAGTTTTATTTTCAAATTTGTACTCTTAGTCATTAGACTGGACACCTAAAAAAGTTTTAGAATGATTGACCACATGAATGAATGAATGAATAGTGACCCTATGGAACAAGCTATCTTGGTATCATTAGGTACTTTTCTTGAGAAGGATGGAAGCTTGGAGAAGAGTTTCTGTGTAAATAAGGAAAGATGCCCCACTCTGGGAAGGTGTAGCTATGGGCCAGGGCTTGTGCACAGAGATCATATGTTGGTGCACATTTGCCTTTCAGGGCACAGCCTGCAAACACTTTGGGCTGTAGAGAGAGAGCGTCTGACCTCAGGTTCTCTGACTTCATGCTCTTCCCTCCTTCCTTAGAATCATGCCGTTTCTCCACCACATACTCCTCTGTTCCCAGTTGGCAACAAACAATCAGGATTTCTAAGCAGGTGGTAAACAGGAAATGTGACTTACACATCTGAGTCTATGGAGGTGTGATATGAATAACAATAGCTATGATTTAATGAAAAGTGCATCTGGTATTATGCTAAACACTTTACAAGCTTTAGTCTCATTTCCTAATTAGATGGGTAAGGCCGTTCCCGTTACACAGATGATGAAGCTGAGTTCCAGAGCATCTCAGGGACTTTCCCAGGCTTGTATAACCAGTATACTGCACCTCAGGCTCCATGTACTCTGAGTGGCCATGGAATACCATGGTTGTCAGAATTCTCCTGGCACCCTTCCATTCTTCTCTAGCCATCCTCTGGAGACTTTTCTCTGAACATTCTGGATCTGCCTTCTCAAAGTCCAGGGTACATGACTGACCACACTTAGGGTGTTCATCCTTAAGACACAAATCCTGAGGTGTTGTGGGTATTTTCCCATAAGGTTCTGATTGTTTCTATTTTATTAATTAATTATTTCTTGTTGACTAGAATTAGATGCAGAATCATGGTCTTTCTCTAACTTCTGGAAGATAAAAACTCACCAGCAAATTGCAAATTCATCAGCTGAGCTGCTTTCTGCAAGCTATGTCTACCAGTTATATGCAAGGTGGTTGAAGGTACATATTTTTCCAACACAGCTTCTGAGCTGATTCTGTGACTTGTGTTAGAAAAGCATCGTCCACATTTCCTTTGTGTTGTGGAGATGAGATCTGTGGTATTTTTTCCTCTTTTTTGCCACTTTATTATTTTTTTTAATTGAAGTAGAATTGCTTTACAGAATTTTGTGGTTTTCTGTCATTCATCAACAAGTATGTTTCCCCTTTATTTTTGTTAATTTTTCTCCCAATTCTTACACAAATGCTTGTAACTTGGCTTCTTCTATCCTCAGCTCTCTGGCTTCTTAGGGTCTTCCTGACACATGTGAGACTCCCACCATGGACTATAAGCTCATGCACACTTTCCCAGGAAAAGGTTGAGCTTTGGTTTAAAAATATCAGATCAGATTGGAGTGGTGGGGATGTGGAAGGGTCTGTTCATAAAGGCATTCCTCTGACTGCATAATCAAGACAAGAAGATGGTAGAAGACCCTGATTAGACAGAGAAGTTGAGAAATTTGGGGAAAATGAGAATTGGGGAAAGAAGATGTTGTTAGTGTCAAAAAACAAAATCTTCCTTACTTTGCAAACTTGCCATATGTTTGTGTATTCTGTTTTTATCAGTCAGGTAACACTCACAGAGCAGAGCTTCATGAATCAGTATTTTTAATCCTATGCTCCGAAACCAGTTGGAAAAATTATATACTAACATGAAAACAATAAGTGAAAGTGAGAGTGAAGTCGTGTCCGACTCTTTGCAACCCCGTGGACGGTAGCCCACCAGACTCCTCTGTCCATGGGATTCTCCAGGCAAGAATACTGGAGTGTGTTACCATTTCCTTCTCCAGGGGATTTTCCCAACCCAGGGATTGAACCCAGGTCTCCCGCATTGCAGGCAGACGCTTTAACCTCGGAGCCAGGGTAACATAAAAATAATCTGTTTAAATTTCTATAATATGCTAATTTTCTAATCTTGAATTAGTTTATTTAACACCTTTTATTCTCCATTTCTTCATGTGTATAATATGGAGAAAAAGTTCCTAATTGGGCTAAAACCAACTTTCTTATAGAATATTTTAGAAGGGATTCCTAAATGTATTTAAGGATTGAGAAACATCCCTCTTCAATATTAAATGGGAATTTTATTTTTAAGATCAGCTATAAAGGGCTTTATGGTAAAAAAAAAACTATCTGATTTAAGAATTTGTCGCTGTTATTTGTGGACTGTGAGATACATTATTTTCATGTTTTAGCATCAGTTTTTTTCATCTTTAATATGGGAACACCATTCACTTTCCTTATGGTGAGGTTTAAGTGAGGTCATGCCTTTGAATGTGTCTATGGTATCTTAAGGCTTCCAAGTGGTGCTAATGGTAAAGAGCACTCCTGCCATTGCTAGAGAGGTAAGAGATACACGTTCGATCCCTGGGTCAGGAAGATCCCCTGGAAAAGAGCATGGCAACCCAATCCAGTATTCATGCCTGGAGAATCCCAAGGACAGAGGTGCCTGGCGGGATGTGGTCCATAGGGTTGCAAAGAGTTGAATGTGGCTGTATGGATGTGAGAGTTGGACTGTGAAGAAAGCTGAGCACCAAAGAATTGATGCTTTTGAACTGCGGTGTTGGAGAAGACTCTTGAGAGTCCCTTGGACTGCAAGGAGGTCCAACCAGTCCATTCTGAAGGAGATCAGTCCTGGGTGTTCTTTGGAAGGACTGATGCTAAAGCTGAAACTCCAATACTTTGGCCACCTGATGCGAAGAGGTGACTCATTTGAAAAGACCCTGATGCTGGGAGGGATTGAGGGCAGGAGGAGAAGGGGACGACAGAGGATGAGATAGCTGGATCACATCACCGACTCAATGGACAGGAGTTTGAGTGAACTCCGGGAGTTGGTGATGGACAAGGAGGCATGGTGTGCTGCGATTCATGGGGTCGCAAAGAGTCGGACACGATTGAGCAACTGAACTGAACTGAACTGAAAGCTACTTAACATATGTGATGCGTGGTATTTTAGGCATCCACTGAAAGTCTATTTTTTCAGCTATTTTGGAGGAGGAAAGTTATGAGGAAAAACAGTGAAGGAAAGTGGTTAAGACTGAAAGTTAAGAAAGATAAGTATTTTGAACCTGAGATGTGCTGGCTGGGTAAACTTGGGTCAGTCACTTAACCATTCTGATTTCAGTTACTTCTTCCATAAAAGTGGGCTGTATTACCTGTATCACACTGAATGAACTACAGGACAAAAAAGAACTCTACAAAGTCTAAAAGCCTGTGTCACTGTATGCTTTAAACATTGTCCAACATTTTGATGCTTGCCAGATGAACTGCTGTCTGTTTCATGCACTCCAGTTGTAGGAGTCTGAGAAATTTCTACTTGGGTGAAGACGTCTTTTCCAGATTTTACTCACCTATTTGTAATTTTCTTCTTATAAGACAATAACTACATTTCAAAACAAAACAAAACAAAAAAACATAATGCCAAGAACAAAAACTAAAACCTGAAATACACATAGTATCTACTGTCAGCATCTGAGCCCACCCCCAACCTAGTGCAAATAATAGCTAGATCTTGAGGCTTAATTAGCTTTCAAGGTTTTTCTGGATAGGAATCCTGAAAAATTGGTTTGGGAGGAGATGAGTGATCATGGAACTTGAACGCGTACTTGAAATGCTTTTGGAAAGACAGTCAAGGTCCCAGCCACCCAGCAGCTGGGACAGGGAGAGAGAGAGGGCAGACTTTGAGCTCCTTACCGTGGCGTCTTCCCCAGCGCAGTGGTTGAGGACCCGCCGCCCACCGGGATGCCTGTCCGCCCAGCCAGTAACATCGTAGACCTTGCGATTGATCACCAGCCACTTGTCAGTCTTCTGATTGTGTCTCTGGATCTCCTGCCAGGTGTACGTGCTGAGGCTTTTGCTGGGCAAGCCGCACTTTGCGTTTGCCTCCTGCCTTGCAGGGAGCTTGGCTCTCCCACTTGCTGCTGGTTTCCCGTTTGCCTGATGCTTCGCACTCAGGTCCAGCTGGTTCTCATCCACAAGGCTCCCATTGCCCTCAGGCTTTTCTTCAAACGTCATTGTCTTTGTACTTTTAGAATTTCTGACTTGACACCTGGAATTTCTAATTCTCACCTGATTGAACTACAGAATGACCTTTTCCCTCTCCTTTTATTCCATGAAGTAAGAAGCCTACACAGAAAACTTTTTAGCCTACTTGACTCTTGGCAAACCTGATAGTAAACTCCTTCCCAGCTTCTCACTTCTCTGTCCTGAGTCTTTTTTTGTCCTGATGAAGACTGTACTACCTTTCCCCGCACCCCAGAATGTTAGTCTACCTTTCTCTCTTCTCTCTCTCTGCTGGCTGATCTTTTAGCAGAGTTCTTATTCATCAAGTGTCTCTTAGTCAAGAGCTGGAGCCAATCACAGCCCAGAGGATGGTGTGGCCTGACCCCTGGGAGGAGGGGCTGGGCTCCTTCTTTGCTGACTGCCTGCACTGGCATCATTCTGGGTCAGGCTCATTAGCTCTCCCCCATTGAAAGGAAGAGTTGTTTTAATTCAACACATAAGCAGAAGCTTGCAAAACCTCTAGGAGGATATGAACGCCTCCTGGAATTGGGAAATGTTCTTTCTTTATTGTTGTTAAGATTGGAAATTTTCCTTTTATTCTGCTTTTCTCAGATTACTTAAAAAAATTTTTTTTTTTTAAAAAATTTGAACTGAAGGATAATTGCTTTACAGAATTTTGTGGCTTTCTGTCATACATCAACAAGAATCAGCCACAGGTATGACCATATCCTTTGCGTCTCCCTCCCCATCCCACCCTTTTATTTTATTTTTTTTTTACATTTCTTTTTTTTTTTAATTTTGTTTTATTTTTAAACTTTATATAATTGTATTAGTTTTGCCAAATATCAAAATGAATCCATCACAGGTATACATGTGCACATCCCACCCTTTTAGACTACCATAGAACCCCTGTTTGAATTCCCTCAGTCATACAGCAAATTGTTCTTTTGACAGCTGTTATTTGTCCCTAAGGGCTTTACATTTCTGAAAAAAGCATTTTTGACTTTAAAATGTTTGTAGCACCCTATTGAGGTTACGTTGGTTTATAACATTATGTAAATTTCAGGTGTGGAAAATTATAATTCCACTTCTGAAACAGTACAGCATGCTCACCACCAAAAGTTTTATTTTCCATTAGTCAGCATACAGATTACCTTCTTGACCTGTTTTACCGTCCTCCCAACACGTCCACTCGAGTAGCCTCTGCACTGTATGTTTGTTGTTAACATTTCACGTTTGCATCCAGAAAGGACTGAAATCATATGGTAGCTGTCTTTCTCTGCTAGATTTTTTTCACTTAGTATAATATTCTCAAGAACGTGAAGTTGCTCAGTTGTGTCCAAGTCTTTGCAACCCCATGGACTGTAGCCTACCAGGGTCCTCTGTCCATGGGATTTTCCAGGCAAGAATACTGGAGTGGGTTTCCGTCTCCTCCAGGGGATCTTCCCAATCCAGGGATTGAACCTGGGTCTCCCCTGCATTGTGGGCAGATGCTTTGCCATCTGAGCCACCAGGGAAGCCCAAATTCTCAAGGGCCATCCCTATTTCCAAAAGTGTGAAGATTTCATCTTTCAATCATTTTAATTATTTTTTAATGATTTCTGATAATTTTTGTCTCTTGTTTTCTTTGTTTTGTTCTTCAGTTGGTACTCTGCTTTGGTTTTGTTTTATTTACTTTTTTTTAGCATTTTAACAATTGTTTGATTTATTTTTTGGTTTCTTTAGTTGTTCTCTTGTGTTTTGCTTTGTTTTTGGTTCTGTTTTCATTTCTTTTGTGTATATATTACTTTGTTCTTGTTTCTATTTACAATTTGGGGTTTTGTCTTTTCTTTCTTTTTTCCTTTTCTTTAATTCTCATTGTGGTTTTCATTTGCATTTCCCTGATGACTAACGATGTTGAGCATCTTTTCATATATCTGTTGGCCACCAGCATATCTTCTTTGGAAAAATGTCTATTCATTTCTTCTGTGCATATTTTAACTGGGTTGCTTGTTTTTTGGAGGTTGAGTTATATGAGCTGTTTATGTTGTTTGGATCCCTTTTTGCTCATATCATTTGTAAATATTTTCTTCCACTCAGTGAGTTGTCTTTTTTGTTTTGTTTGTGGTTTCCTTTGCTGTGGAAAGCTTTTAAGTAGGTCCCATGGGTTTATTTTTGTTTATTTATTTTATTTTTCTCTGTGCTTGGTCTTCATTGCTGAGCATGGGCTTTCTCTAGTTGCAGTGAACAAGGGGTAGTCTTTGTTGAAGTGGCTTCTCTTGCTGTGCAGTATGGACTCTAGGCACACAGGCTTTAGCAGTTGTCTTGTAGGCCCTAGAGTGTGGGCTCAGTAGTTGTGGTGTAGTTGTGGCTTAGTTATTCCATGGCATGTGGGATCCTCCTGGACAAGGGATTGAATTTGTGTCCCCGGCATCGGCAGGTGAACCCTTAACTGCTAGACCACCAGGGAAGTCTCCTATGTGTTTAGTTTTGCTTTTATTTCTTTTATGCTGTTCAGTTGCTCAGTCATGTCCAACTCTTTGTGACCCCGTGGACTGCAGAACACCAGGCTTCCCTGTCCTTTGATGTCTCCCAGAGCTTGCTCAAACTCATGCCCATTGTACGTGTGTACATGTGTACATGTATGCTCACCCAAGTTTATGCCCAAGTTCAAGAAGAATGAAAGCGGAGAAGGCAATTAAGAAGCTCTTGCAGTACTCCAAAGGAGAGGTGATGATGGATTGCCCATGAGGAGTGGCAGTAAAAGTGGAGAGATTGTGCAAATGAACTTATTCTTTAAGATTCTTCTCTGATATATTGCTTTTCTAACAAGGAAAAAAGTTGAATTTTTAAAAGCCAGGTCTTTAGTCCATGTAGCTATTTCCCCATACTCCAACAATACCCAATGATTAATCCCATCAGAACCCTCATTAGGTTGAATCACATATAATTGCTGTTTTTTAAACATCAAGCCAGTCAAATATAATTAGTGTCTTATGGCTCAGTGTAAGAGACAAAATTCATCTGAACATGCTCACAATGAGCATCTATTTTGTGCCGGCCTTGTGCTGTTTCCTACAACATTGTATGTGTTCATTTTAATCATCTGAGTTTCACCCAGGGACACTTACTAAGGATCATGACCTTTATATCTAACCACCTATACAGTGACTGGCAAAATTTAATAGAAAGAGCCCTATTTGTACAGAAGAAGCAAGGTTGGGGTCTTTGGCAAAGCTAGCGATAAAAGAATCCATAAAGATAGTGGTTTGGGGATGGCTTTTTCTGGTTCAAAATGATAATGTCCTCATGGTTGGTAATTGACGGAAGAGATAAAGGATTGGCAGGAATAGAAAAAATTCTCTAACTCCTACTAAAACAAGGGAGCATTGGTCTCATCTCTTGAGCCAAAGTCTTAAGAATACACAGGAAATAATTCTAAAGTTGGAATTTAGCTGTCTCTGTGATGTGGTGCTGTTTTTGAGATTGATTCATGCTTTGGAACATTATTCTGAAAAAATGAAGTTGGATTCTGGTTTATACACTCCAAGTAGAACCAAGTAGAGTTGGTAATTCATGGTGGGAGTGTATGATTCTGTAAAAACAGCATGTGTTTTTTTTTTTCCTCAGCTAAGTCTATGGCATCTACCATTACCTTATCAGTAACCGAATGTACGTGATCTTTGAACTTATTCCTTTGCACCGTGGGCCACGTCCAAACCACAATATCTGTGGTATGATGATAAACAAAACGGGCTCTCCTCTCACAAGTAAAAGAAAACCCCCAGAAACAGCACATTTGTTCGAAATGATGGTGATAATGATTTGACAATGGTAACAATAATAAAACATTTATTAAGCACCAAAGATGTGCCAGCAGTATTCTAAACCCTTCACATGCATTAGAAAAGTTAATTCTCACAACACTCCTATGGGACAAGCACTAAAAGCTTTAGTAACTTCCCCTTATTTTCACAGCTTATGGTGGCAGGACTGGAAAATCACTTACACAATGACTAGTCTTCTAGCCATAGTTACACTTCTCAACTGTGAAACTTCCTTCTGCTGCACAAAAACTTTGTTTCTATTGTATGACTTGTTTGGGAACCTTCTTACTTTACCTGGCCAGGACAAAGTCTATATATCTATTAAGACTCATTTAAGGAAAATGTGGAGATTTCTTTAAGTCTCTTGTGTTTTCTTGGCACTTAGAATATTTCGCTACACACTAATGTTCATTATGTGCCTGTTTGTGTTCACTGCTAACCTCTACACAATTCTTGCTTCTTTAATCCTTGGGACAGGTCTATGCATAATAAATGTTTTATGAGTGAATAATGAAAGAATGACTATAAGAGCTTAATTATTTGGGCAGAGCCAAAATTCAGACAGTAAGCAGCCCAAATGAATTGTCCTCAGAGAAGTGCTGTTGAAATGTATTTAATTGTTTATCCATCATCTCTTTCTAATAGAATTGCCCCAGCTTCTGATGATGTAGTTCAGTTGGAGCAACTCTGTCTCTGTAATGTGACTCTTCTCTTCTAAACCACAGAGGATGATTAAGGAGAGCTACTCAACTCCAGCTGAGCCAGAGAACTTCTTTTGGAATTAGCTATTATCTTGAATGGAGGATATGTAAATTTAAGAGCTATTGACCACAGTTGGTCTCCACCACTTGGACCAGGAAGCCCAAAGGCTTATCTGTAGCAAGTGCAAAAAGTGAGATTAAAAAAAGTCAAGATATAAATTCAGGAAAATTTCCTGGATGGATCTCTTGTAGTATTCCAGCAACAGGCTCCATGAGAAAATAATCATTTCTATTGTGTCCACTATCATATTCTCAAGTCTAGCAGAATAGGCATTTAATAATTATTGTTTAATGAATAAGTAGGCAGGGTCCTATAAAGATGAAATACCTGGAGGAAGGAAAAGCACAGCAGGTCTAGTTCTTATATCTCATGCAGGATTGTGATTGATTGCCATAGTTGATGCCATCATTGAACTTAGAATCTTATGTTCTGAAAAATGTTGCAAACATTTACTTGGGTGGTTAGATAATTATGAGTTACCTGGAAAGCTTTTGTAAATGTTGAATTCTGGGTATCAGCCTGTGGAAATTCTGATTCAGTTGGTTCAAGATGGGGTTTCCAGATTCTGCATTTTCTACGTCTCCCAGATGATTTTACTGAACAAATAGGTTTTTAGAGTTTCTTGAATTGCCACACCTTATGATTCATTCATCTCCCAGTTCTAGTACTAGACTCTTTGTTCCATTAAGTGTGTTTTAGATAATATCAATTTGCCATTTATCAGGGACTACTGATGAAAGGATCAAATATATGTAAAGAACATGATTGCTCTGCTTTTAAAATTTCCTGGTGAAAAATCAGTTACCACCATCCTTCAATGAAGAAAACAATTCTTACTTTTGGCTCAGAAGTTTCAAGGTACCATCTAATCAGAATATAAGACAAACCCCACTTTTATGTGTGAAGGCATGAATCAGTAATATGACAAGGCCAGAGAATGTGGGTTTTTCAAAAACCATCTTTTCATCATTGTAAGCTGGCCTCATTTATCCTGACACGTTCTGTTTGCTTTCCACAGACTTAGTTTTATTCAAGATAAACTGGAAGCTGAAACTCTTCCCATAAACATAAATTGTACCGTTGTGAATTGTGAATGGGTCTGTAATTAGAGATCCTGAGAGTCATGGTGCTGGTGGTTGCCTATTCAAACAGGTGGTGCCTAAACTGTGATAAAGCAAATATTAATCAAGGCATCTGGGTTCTAACCCTCATTATTGATTGTTGTTGTTCACTCAGTCATGTCCAACTTTTTGTGACCCCACTGACTGCAGCACCCCCGGCTTCCTGTCCTTCACTATCTCCTGGAATTTGCTCCAACTCATGCCCATTGGGTCAGTGATGCCATCCTCTGTCTCACCTCATCCTCTATCATCCCCTTCTCCTCCCACCTTCCATCTCTCCCAGCATCAGGGTCTTTTCCAATGAGTCAGCTCTTCACATCAGGTGGCCAGAGTATCGGAGCTTCAACTTCAGCATCAGTCTTTCCAATGAATATTCAGGGCTGATTTCCTTTAGGATTGACTGGTTTGATCTCTTTGCTGTACAAGGGACTCTCAAGAGGCTTCTCTAAAACCACAGTTCAAAAGCATCAATTCTTTGGTGCTCAACCTTCTTTATGGTCCAACTCTCATATCCATACATGATTACTGGAAAAATCATAGTTTGACTATACGGACCTTTGTTGGCAAAGTGATGTCTCTGCTTTTTAAAACACTGTCTAGGTTTGTCATAGCTATTTTTTCAAGGAACAAGTATCTTTTACTTTTGTGGCTGCAGTCATCATTTGCAGATTTTGGAGCCCAAGGAAATAAAATCTGTCAATGTTTCTGCTGTTTCTTCCTCTATTTACCATGAAGTGATGAAACTGTATGCCATGATCTTCATTTTTTGAATGTTGAATTTTAAGCCAGCTTTTTCACTCTCTTCTTTCACTTTCATCAATCAGCTCTTTAGTTCCTCTTCTCTTTCTGCCATTAGAGTGATATCATCTGCATGCATGAGGTTGTTATTTCTCCTGGCAATCTTGATTCTGGCTTGTTATTCATCCATCCTGGCATTTCATATGATATTCTCTGCATAGAAGTTAAACAAGCAGGGTGAAAATATACAGCCTTAATGTACTCCTTTCCCTATTTTGAACCAATCCATCTCCCCATCCTGTTCTGTTATTTCTCGTTGTACATACAGGAGGCGGGTAAAATGGTCTAGTATCCCCATCTCTTTAAGAATTACCCAGTTGTTGTGATCCACACAGTCAAAGGCTCCGTGTAGTCAATGAAGCAGAAGTAGATATTTTCTGGAATTCCCTTGCTTTATCTATGATCTAACAGCTTTTGATAATTTGATCTCTAGTTCCTCTGCCTTTTCTAAATCCAGCTTGTACATTTGGAATTTCTTGGTTCACATACTGCTGAAGACTTGCTTGAAGGATTTTGAGCATTACCTTGCTAGCTTGTGAAATGAGTGCAATTGCACAGTAGTTTGAACATTGCTGATTAGCTGGATGCATTGCACAACCATTTTTTCTTTTTGGTGTCTCCATGTCTTCATATCACATTGTATGATGCATTAATGTTGTTCTCAAAAACTCAGTGATCCCAAAGAATACTGAATTAGAAGTCAAAAGCTATTTTTTGGCTGATCATTGAACATTGCATTGGATAATATCTGAGATTTTTTTCCAGCTCTTAGATGAAAAGAAGCCCTGTCTGTTTTCCTTGCTCTGGTAAAGTTAGGTCTTCACTGTTCTCCCTTAACCGTAGACAAAGTGTACTTCCGATTCTGCTCTATTGCATATGGGATTAAATCTTCAGATAATATGAGATTTCATAATAAATATTTATCTCCTGTGAACATGTGTGCCAATCATCCTGCTAGGCATTTTTAGATGATGTGCAAGAAAGACAGAGTGTGTGATCTCTGCTCACAGTGGTTTCCTATCTGCCACCCTCTTATACCTTCTGCACTCCTGTTATGGTCTATGTGTGAAGTCACAAAGTCACCATGCCTATGTCAGTCCCCACCATCCTGCCTTTCTAGGGTACTCCCGCCCATTCTTCAGAATTCAGTTTAAGCACATGCTTCTGTTGTTTCATGCTCAGTCTTGATGGACCTGAAGCTCCTCATCTGTGTTCTCACTCTTCCTGCGGCTCGGTGAGGTCACTGCTTTGGTCACGTCTCGTTTGTGTTGTTGTCACCACTGTTGCGTCTTTCCTCCTCTAGATCATCAGTTGTTTGAAGGCAGGGAGCATGTCTTTTCCACTTCTGCATTTTTCAAACCAGGCACTAACTAGTGTTCAGTATTTGCTTACAGAGTGAATGACTGGTTCAGTAGATAGCTAAGACCCCGAGTTGTGTGTGCTCTACTCTGTCATATATACTTTCTGTGATGGAGGTGAAGGGAGTGAGTGCAAGCCCCACTTAAACTAACCCCCCAGCTCCTATCTCACCTTAGCAGTGCCAAGCCTTGTGCCTGATTTCAGTGTTATCCCTGATTGTTCTTTCTCACCTGATAAGTGTCTTTAGGTCTTTAATTCTAGGTGCACTCATTTATCTTTTGATGTGCTGTTTACATTCTTATATCATTTACATAATATTTAAGTCTGGTGATAATTGCAAAGTCTGCTAAGTAAATTCTCATGAAGGGCAAAAGGTGATTTCTGAATGTCTAACAAACTCTTCAAGTGAAAAACTAAAGACCCTAACTATGGTTTTCTAAGAAGTATTTGCTGTTGCAAGTGGCAGATTCGTGACTTTGCATTCAGTACTGCAGTTGATCTTCTGATTCTCATAGATGTTTTTACCTTTTATTGCACAACTGCTGTGTTCCAAAATGTTAATTGCAATTTCTCAGTCAGTCTTAACAGTTGATCCTTAGCCACATTGCAGATGAGTTTCAGAATAGATATGAACAGCTCAAAGTCACATAGCTGGAAAGTGACTCAATTAGGATTTGAACTTGGTTGTGGTTGGCTTCATAGCTGAAGCCCTTTCTGTTTTGACACAGTGTTATTCCACTATGACTAATTTTGTTACATACCAGTTTATTGTCAACCTGCATCCTAATGGCCCTCCAACTTTCTCCCTGAGTTTGAGCAGAGCCATTGGATATTTCGGAAAGGAATCTTTCTTCAATTTCTGACGTCTATGGGAAAACAAAACAAAATAAAACAAAAAACCAAGTAAAAGTAGAACTACCACATTAACCATTAGTTTTACTCCTGGGTATATATCCAAGGAAAACAAAACCACTAATTCCAAAATGATATATGCACCAGAATGCTCACTGCAACCTTGTTTATAATTGCCAAGCTATGGAAGCAACCTATATGCCCATCCATAGATAGATGAATAGATTAAAATGTGGCATATAGGGGGAATTTTATAATCACAGTTTCAATTTCAATACTGGTGATTAGTCTGTTTATATTTTCTGTTTCTTCATGCTTCAGTCTTGGGAGATTGTTTGTTTCTATGAATTTGTCCGGTTATTACAGGTTGTCCATTTTGTTGGCATGTTGTTTGTAGTTGCTTGCAATAGTCTCTTATGATTCTTTTCATTTCTAAGTTATCTGTTGTAACTTCTTTTTCATTTATCTCTTCATCAATTTGAGCCCACTTCCTTTTCTTCTTGATGAGTCTGGCTAGAGTTTTATCAATTTTGTTTTTCTTCTAAAAGAACCACTTTTAGTTTCACTGAGTTTTTTCCTATCATTTTCTTCATTTCTATTTCATTTATTTTTGTCCTGATCTTTTTGATTTCTTCCCTTCTGCTAACTGAGTTTTGCTCGTTCTTTCTGTGCATTTAAGTATAATGTCAGGTTTTCTTAGGTTTGTGATTTTTCTTCCTTCCTGAGGTAAGATTATATCACTATGGACTTTCCTCTTAGAACTGCTTTTGCTGCATCCTATAGGTTTTGGATGATTGTGCTTTCATTTTCATTTGTCTCCAAGTGTTTTTTGATTTTCTATTTTATTTCTTCTGTGACCCGCTGGTTATTTAGTAGCATATTACTTAGCCTCCACCTGCTTTACACTTTTTTTTTTCCTCTTGTAGTTGATATCTAATCTCATAGTATTGTGGTTGGGGCAGATGCTTGATGTGATTTTGATTTTCTTAAAGTTACTGAGGTTTGCTTTGTGGCCCAGCATGTGGTGAATCTTGGAGAATGTTCCCTTGTGCACATGAGAAGAATGTGTATTCTGCTACTTTTGAGTGGAATGCTCTATAAGTATCAATTAAGTCTATCTGGCTTAACATGTTATTTAAGGTCTGTGGTTCCTTATTTGTTTTCTGGATGATCTGTCCATTAATGTGTTACTGTCATTTTCCCTTCTCCTATTTTGGCGGTATTTGACTTATGTATTGGGATTCTCTTACAGTGGGTGTGTCAGTTCAGTTCAGTTCAGTTGCTCAGTCGTGTCCGACTCTTTGCGACCCCATGAATTGCAGCATGCCAGGCCTCCCTGTCCATCACCAACTACCGGAGTTCACTCAGACTCACGTCCATAGAGTCAGTGATGCCATCCAGCCATCTCATCCTCTGTCATCCCCTTCTCCTCTTGCCCCCAATCCCTCCCAGCATCAGAGTCTTTTCCAATGAGTCAACTCTTCGCATGAGGTGGCCAAAGTCCTGGAGTTTCAGCTTTAGCATCATTCCTTCCAAAGAACACCCAGGACTGATCTCCTTCAGAATGGACTGGTTGGATCTCCTTGCAGTCCAAGGGACTCTCAAGAGTCTTCTCCAACACCACAGTTCAAAGGCATCAATTCTTCGGCGCTCAGCCTTCTTCACAGTCAAACTCTCACATCCATATATGACCATAGGAAAAACCATAGCCTTGACTAGACGGACCTTTGTTGGCAAAGTAATGTCTCTGCTTTTGAATATGCTATCTAGGTTGGTCATAACTTTCCTTCCAAGGAGTAAGCGTCTTTTAATTTCGTGGGTGTGTATACGTTTACAATTACTGTATCTTCTTCTTGGGTTGATCACTTGATCATTATGTAGTGTCCTTCTTTGTCTTTTTAATGGTCTTTATTCTAAAGTCTCGGAAAAGGCGATGGCACCCCACTCCAGTACTCTTGTCTGGAAAGTCCCGTGGATGGAGGAGCCCAGTAGGCTGCAGTCCATGGGGTTCCTCAGAGTCGGACAGGACTGCACTACTTCACTTTCACTTTTCACCTTCATGCATTGGAGAAGGAAATGGCAACCCACTCCAGTATTCTTGCTTGGAGAATCCCAGGGACAGGGGAGCCTGGTAGGCTGCTGTCTATGGGGTCGCACAGAGTCGGACACGACTGAAGCGACTTAGCAGTAGCAGTAGCAGTAGCAGCAGCATTCTAAAGTCTATTTTGTCTCACATGAGTATTGCTACTGCACTGCCGGGGTCCAGCCCCGGTGGATCCAGGGAATTCGAAGCGGGGACGGTGTTGGCGAGGATCAGGAAACAACTGCTTAATTAAACGTTAATTAAGGATATAAAGAGTAATAGAATAAGGATAGCTCAGTGAGGAAATTCAGTGGAGAAAAGAGGCTGAATAATTCAGCCAGAAGGTAAGAGAAAGAACGACATGGTGAGACCAAGTTTGGGTGAATAAGGCCTGCACTTTATTTTCCAAAGTAGTTTTTATACCTTAAGTTATGCATAGAGGATAATGGGGGAAGGGGTAGAGTCATGCAGTAAGCCAGGCTTTCTTCCTGCAAACTTATCATATGCAAATTTTAGGTGATTTGCATCATCTTCTGGCCCGGAGGCCTTTTCCTCTAAAGGTGATTATTCTAAAGTCAGGTGCCAGCCTCCAAAAAGCATTAGATAAAGTTGCATGCCTACAGAGCAAAGGTGTGGTGGGCTATAACAAGAAAAACAATTAACTCAAGGGTCCCAGGTTACAAACATTAAAGCTACTATTTACACCAATTATATTAATCAATACACTGCCAGGGACACAGCAGGTAAGGGATATGGAGACTTAGCAGCAAATATTGGCCCAACAAGTGAAAATCCCTTCACCAATACAATTTCTAATCAATCTTTTGACTGCTCAAAGGAATCTGTATTTAGACAGTTTAGAACATCTCATGCCTCTCACAGTTTGGAGGCTCTGAGCAATCACATGTGGCCGGAAAAACCTATTCAGGCAGGCTAGAGGACTTCCAAGGGAGTTTGTATGTTGAAACACTGTCACACCCAGGAATTATTAACTGGAGCTGTAAGCTAACTCTTTTTTTCAGAGAGAGGTAGTGGGGGACAGGTGAAAGCACAAAGCAGAAAGTAGGCAGACTCTGGTTTTGGGGGTAGATTGCTCGAGAATTTCCAGGGAGACTCCTGAGGCTTGATCCCGCCTTTGCATATGCCAAGCCTCCTTCCTCATGACCTTTGCCAGGGGCGGAGCTCGCTCCCCGCACTGCACCTTTCCTTTGATTCACATTTGCATGGGATACACTTTTCCATTTCTTCACTTTCAGTCTGTATTTGTCCCTAGGACTGAAGTGGATCTCTTAAAGACAACATATATACAGGTCTTGTGTTTTTATCCATTCAGCCAGTCTATGTCTTTTGGTTGGAGCAGTTAATCCACTTATGTTTAAAGTAAGTATTGATATCCATGTTCTTATTGCCATTTTTGGTAACTGTTTCAGGTTTGTTTCTGTAGGCCTATTTTCTTCCTCTTTTGTCCTCTTCTCTTGTGATTTGGTGGCTACATTTAGTGTCATGTTTGAGTTCATTTTTCTTTATCTGTGTGTGTATCTGTTGTATTGGGTTGGCCAAAGTGTTCATTTGGGTTTGTCTGAAGACCTGAATGAACTCTTTGGCCAACCCAATAGATTTTTGGTTTCAAGTTGCCATGAGGTTTTGATATAGCAGTCTGCATATAAACAAAGTTGTTTGTCTTTTAATTCTAAATGCATTTCCAATATACTGCATTTCTGCTCTCCTCTATCACGGTTGCTGCTTTTCATATTATATTTGTGTGCAAATGATTTCACACCTTTCCAGTAGTCATGTAGCAATGTGGAGTTTGACCATAATCTAGGTTGAGCACCGAAGAACTGATGTTTTCAAACTGTGGGGTTGGAGAAGACTCTTGCGAGTTCCTTGGACATCAAGAAGATCAAACCTGTCAATCCTAAAGGAAATCAACTCATTGCAGGGGAATGGAGAGGAAATTTTTAAGGAAATCCCTCATTGGAGGGACTGATACTGAAGCCTAAACTCCAATACTTTGGCCACCTGATGGAAAGAACCAAGTTGTTGGAAAAGACCCTGGTGCTGGGAAAGATTGAGGGCAGGAGAAGAAGGGGGAACAGAGGATAAGATGGTTGGATGGCATCATTGACTCAATGGACAGGAGTTTGAAAAAACTCTGACTGATAGTGAAGGACAGGGTAGCCTGGCATTCTGCAGTCCATGAGGTCACAAAGAATCAGGCAAAACTTGGCAACTAAACAATGGCAACAACTCTGTTTGCCTTTACTGGTGAGCTTTTCCATTTGTAATTTTCTTGTTTCTGGTTGTGATCATTTTTTTGTGTGTGCTTAGAGAAGTTCCTTTAACATTTGTTTGCAAAGCTGTTCTGGTGGTGCTGAATTGTCTTAGCTGTTGCTTGTCTGTAAATCTTTTGATTTTTCCATCAAACTTGAGTGTGAACCTTGCTGGTTAGAGTATTCTTTCTTCTAGGGCCTTTCATTTCATTATTTTAATATGTCATGCTGATCCCTTTTAGCCTATAGTGTTTCTGCTGATAAATCAGCTGATAATCTTATGGTGTTTCCCTTGTATATTATCTGTTGCTTTTCCCTTGTTGCTTTTAATAAATTTTCTTTAATTTTGGTCAGTTTGCTTACTATGTGTCTCAGTGTGTTCCTATTTGGGTTTATTCTGCCTGGGACTCTGCTGCCTGGACTTAGGTGAATGTTTCCTTTCTTATGTTAGGGAAGTTTTCAGCTATTATATCTCTTCAAATACTTTTTCAGGTCCTTTCTCAGGTTATTTGTTTAACCTTAACAGCATGACTTGCCTCATATAGAAAGCATTTGGAGTTGTTGTTCAGTCACATTTGGAGTAAGAATTAAATAAAATTTAAAGACTTTCTCAAAGAAAGGCCACTTTCCTGCTCCCTAGATCAACCTTCTACATCTAATAAGACTTTCAGTGTTTCCCCTGCCTCTTTGCAATCTCACTCTGGTTTTGTTCCACAACAGACAGAAACCAAAGAACCATGTCCTTTGAGAAGATGCAAACTCAGGTGGAAAGCAGCTTTGCAGCTGGTTGCACCGTGGTGTCAGATAATCACTTATAATTCATCTGCATATCTTATCAGAAACGAGTCTAATTATCTTCTCCCTCTACAAATTCTCCAGAGGGAAAACGTTTCCCCCCCTCCCTAATAAAAGTAATATATTTGAGCTTAATTTCACCTTGGGGAAGCAGAAGAGAGAGATAGAGGGAAAAAACTGTATTTTTTCCTTTTTAATGTAATTAATTTTTTTAAAAACCCTGGTTTTCTGATTTTATAGAGAAATATTTAAAGTACTTAGACCCTAAACACAATATGCTATCAGGGAACCCCAGTATGTGTGCAGTGGTGTAAACTAAGTTCTAATTCACATATTTCTTCCTTTGAATTCCATTTCTCCCCATCCAAGCTCACTGGGGCCAGAGGGAGGCTTAACTTAAACTGTATATTATGATGTCATATTACATAACATTTTATGTGTGTGTCTGTGTGTGTGTAGCTTTAGCATAATGAGGTGGAGAGAAGCGATTTTTCCCAATCATTTTGCCTAATGTCACCAGCTTAGATGAGTAATTCAGGCCTCTCAATGGCAAATTTTTAGGTGTTAATTATCTGGTTGATTACTTCAGTTTCCCACTACACAGATGTAGACTGAATTAATGAGGTGAACAAGATTACAGACATTATCAAGTGAGTCTTTAAAGATTCTGCTTTGCACTTAAGAGATTAGCAGAGATGTCTAAGATGTGAGTTTGGAGAGACATTTGTTTCTGTGAGATCCATTTCCATTGCCCTGCGTGTGTTATATTTTTCACCTACCTGGTGTGTGGTGAAATAGAGTTTTGTGCGGGTGCTGCTTTCATGGGTCAGGGAGCTGGAGATGATCAAATGATTCATTTCAAGGTAAGGGACTGAAATCAAACCCTCTGATTGTCCTCAATTGGAATCTTTTTTTCCCCAGCATGAAGAAAACTGATTTCTGCTAAGCCAGAGCAGTAAGCAGAGAGTAAATCAGGTGAACTGTAACAGCATTGCTGCATTAGATTGTTAAAAGTACAAGGCAGGCAATGTGCCTTGTTCAAATTTGTACCTTCAGTACCATATAGTGGGCAATCAACTGATGGTATTTTTCAGTATCCACAATAGCAATGGCTTCAGCTTAAAAAGCATTTTGAAATGCACCCGTGTCTTTAATATTTATTACTTAATACAAGTGCCAGTAGAACAAAGTATGAGTATATGATCCTTATTTTGCAAATAAGGAAACAGACACTGATAATTTAAGAAATTGCTCCAAGTCACAGCTCAGTTCAGTTCAGTTGCTCAGTTGTGTCCGACTCTTTGGAACCCAATGGACTGCAGCACCCCAGGCTTCCCTGTCCATCACCAACTCCTAGAGCTTGCTCAAATTCACATCCATCGAGTCAGTGATGCAATCCAACCATCTTATCCACTGTCATCTCCTTCTCTTCCTGCCTCCAACCTTTCCCAGCATCAGGGTCTTTTCCAATGACTCAGTTCTTTGCATCAGGTGGTCAAAGTATTGGAGTTTCAGCTTTAGCATCAGTCCTTCTAATGAATATTCAGAACTGATCTCTTTTAGGATGGACTGGTTGGTTCTCCTTGCAGTCCAAGGGACTCTCAAGAGTCTTCTCCAACACCACAGTTCAAAAGCATCAATCTTCAGCGCTCAGCTTTCTTTATACTCCAACTCTAACATCCATATGTGACCACTGGAAAAACCATAGTTTGACTATATGGGCCTTTGTTGGCAAAGTAATGTCTCTGCTTTTTAATATGCTGTCTAAGTTGGTCATTGGTCTTCTTCCAAAGAGCAAGCATCTTTTAATTTCATGGCTTCGCTCACCATCTGCAGTGATTTTGGAGCTCCCAAAAGTAAAGTCTCTCACTGTTTCCATTATTTCCCCATGTATTTCCCATGAAGTGATGGGACCAGATGCCATGATTTTAGTTTTATGAATATTGAGTTTTAAGACAACTTTTCCACTCTCCTCTTTCACCTTCATCAAGAGGCTCCTTAGCTCTTCTTCGCTTTCTACCATAAGGGTGGTGTTAACTGAATATCTGAGGTTATTGATATTTCTTTTGCCAATCTTGATTCCAGCTTGTGCTTCATCCAGCCTATCATTTCACATGATGTATTCTGCATATAAGTTAAATAAACATGGTGACATATGTAAATAAGCCACCTTACTGTACTCCTATGCCAATTTGGAACCAGTCTATTGTTCCATGTCCAGTTCGAACTTGCTTCTTGGCCTGCAAACATTTCCCAGGAGGCAAGTGAAGTGGTCTGGTGTTCCCATCTCTTCAAGAATTTTACACAGTTTAATGTGATCCACACAGTCAAAGACTTTGGCACAGTCAATAAAGCAGAAGTAGATGTTGCTCTGGAACTCTCTTGCTTTTTGATGATCCAACAGATGTTGGCAGTTGGACCTCTGGTTCTTCTCCCATTTTCTTCCAGCTTGCACATCTGCAAGTTCACAGTTCACATACTGTTGAAGCCTCACTTGGAGAATTTTGAACATTACTTTACTAGCATGTGAGATGAGTGCAATTGTGCGGTAGTTAGAGCATTCTTTGGCATTGCCTTTCTTTGGGATTGTAATGAAAACAAACCTTTTCCAGTCCTGTGGCCACTGCTGAGTTTTGGAGACATACAGCGGGTATTTATTAGTACCTTTGAGGGCTGGCAAAAGCTCTTCCATATTTCAGTTGACTCTTCTTGTTCTGCCTCTGCTGCCCTCATTTTTCTGTAAAGTTTGAAAGAATCATGAATGAATGAATGAATGATGGCTGGGGTAATATACCATGGCTCCAGATTGGAGAGATTACCTTGGCAATCTTATTTAACTTCTGCTTAATTAATAGCACCCTGCTTATCTAACTTCTTTGCAGAGTACATCAAGCAATATGCCAGCATGGATGACTCACAAGCTGGAATCAAGATTGCTAGGAAAATATTAACAGCTTCAGATATGCAAATGATACCACTTTAATGGCAGAAAGTGAACAGGAACCAAAGAGCCTCTTGATGAAGGTGAAAGAGGAGCGTGAAAAAGCTGTCTTAAAGCTCAACATTGAAAAAATGAAGATCATACCATCTGATCCTATCATTTCATGGCAAATAGGTGGGGAAAATGTGGAAATCACGTCAGATTCCATTTTCTTAGGTTCTGAAATCAATGTAGACAGTGACTGCAGCCACGAAATTAAAAGATGCTTGCTCCTTGGAAGAATAGCTATGACAAACCTAGACAGTGTATTAAAAAGCAGAGACATCACTTTGCAGACAAAGGTTCATCTAGTCAAATCTATGGTTTTTCCAGTAGTCATATATGGATGTGAGAGTTGGACCATGGAGAAGGCTGAGCACCAAAGAACTGACTATTTCAAACTGTAGTGCTGGAGAAGACTCTTGAGAGTCCCTTGGATTACAAGCAGATCAAACCTGTGAATCCTAAAGGAAATCAGCCCTGAATATTCATTGGAAGGACTGATGCTAAAGCTGAAACTCCAATATTTTGGCCACCTGATGTGAAGAGCTGACTCAATGGAAAAGAACCTGATGTTGGGAAAGACTGAAGGCAGGAGGAGAAGTGGGTGACAGAGGATGAGATTATTGGATTGCATCACTGACTCAATGGACTTAAGTTTGAGCAAGCTCAAGGAGGTAATGAAGGACAGAGAAGGCTGGAGTGCTGAAGTTCATGGGGTCACAAGGAGTTGGACACAACTTAGTGCTGAACAACAACAGTCACTAAGTGAAAGTGAAGTCGCTCAGTCGTGTCCGACTCTTTGCGACCCCGGGGACTGCAGCCCACCAGGCTTCTCTGTCCATGGGATTCTCCAGGCAAGAATACTGGAGTGGGTTACCATTTCCTTCTCCAGGGGATCTAATTCTTTTACAACCACAAGGACTGCAGCCCCCCGCCTCCCCAGGCTCCTTTTCCCATGGGATTTTCCAGGCAAGAATACTGGAATGGGTTGCCATTTCCTTCTCTGGGGAATCTTCCCGACCAAGGGATTGAACCTACATCTCCTGCTTGGCAGGCAGATTCTTTACCACTGAGCTACCTGGGAAGACCTGGTGATGATGACATTGGTTAAAATAAGTGCAGAGATCTGGGAAGGGGCTGTGTGCCTATCAGTTCAGTCCAAAGATAGAGTCTGTATTCCTAAGTGTTGAAAGCAAAATAGACCTTGAGCTGTTTCTATTAATACTGTCAGGCCTAGGGAGCACCCTTTACCCAGCATCCCAACTTATCACATCTCTTCAAACTAGCTTCCATTGAGCTTACAGAGTTGAAAGGGAGAGGAAATGATGAAAATTCTCCTGGCTAGTCAAGGGGTTTCGGGGGAGTAAGTTCCTCTTGAAGAAGCATTTGATTAGCATCCTAAACAGTCAGTTTTAGAGGGGCCACAGGGTCAGTGAATACCAACTTACGCAAAGAGGATTATAAAACCTCTCTGTGTAATACTTATCTTCTCAGAATGTGCCCTATATAGGTGAAGTGACCTTTCTGAGTTAGGCAAGCAGTGAGGGCCTTTGGTTCTTCAGGGTAGTGGCTGGATACTGGTTGCAGAGAAATACCTAGCTTTGACACAGAGTTGTGAACCTCAGAGTCTCTTGACCTATCCCAGGGAAATGTTTTGTAAATTCAGGGGTAGACTGAGTGTGCTACGAGAAATTAGAGTAATTAAAATAAAAACAAATATTTATTAAATGTCTATGATGTGAAAGAACTAAAGTGAGAATAAAAGTTACTCAGTCATGTCCGACACTTTGTGACCCCATGGACTGTTGCCTGCCAAGTTCCTCCATCCATGGAAATCTCCAGGCAAGGATACTGGAGTTGGTAGCCATTCCCTTATCCAGGGGATCTTTCTGACCCAGTGATTGAACCCAGGGATGGGGGAGCCTGGTGGGCTGCCATCTATGGGATTGCACAGAGTCGAACATGACTGAAGAGACTTAGGAGGAGCAGCTCTTGTATTGCAGGCAGATTCTTCACCATGTGAGCCAACAGGTACTGACACTATTCTAGACACTGGGGAAAAATCAGTGGAGTGAGAGTTGTGGAGTTAGGAGAAGAAAAATATGGGCACAGGGGAGGAGCCAAGATGGCGGAGGAGTAGGACGGGGAGAACACTTTCTCCCCCACAAATTCATCAAAAGAGCATTTAAACGTCGAGTAAATTCCACAAAACAACTTCTGAATGCCGGCAGAGGACATCAGGCACCCAGAAAAGCAATCCAACTCTTCGAAAGGAGGTAGGAAAAAATATAAAAGACAAAAAAAGAGACAAAAGAGGGAGGGACAGAGTTCCATCCCGGGAAGGGAGTCTTAAAAAGAGAGAAGTTTCCAAACACCAGGAAACCTTCTCACTGCCGAATCTGTGCCGAGCTTTGGAAGCACAGAGGGCAACATAACAGGGAGAAAAAATAAATAAACAATTAAAACTCCAAGATTGCGAGTCCTACGGTAACTCCCCCAGCGGAGAAGCAGCGCAGACGCCTGCACGCGCCATTAGCAAGCGGGGGCTGGGCAGGGAGGCGCAGCGCAGGCTTCATCGCTTAGAGTAAGAATCTGGCCTGAATACCCTGAGCACTATCTGAGCGAAATAATTTGGGCTAGCAAACCAGACTGTGGGATATCTACCACGCGAAAAGCCAGCCCCAACCTAAGACACCACCAGGCCCGCACACGGAACAAAGAATTGAACAGAGATAGCCGGCTGCAGACCTTCCCCCTCTGGTGACAGGCAGCCAGAGCCGGAAGGGGGCAATCGCAGCCCCAGAGAGACATTATCTATAAAACTGTAAGCAGGCGTCTTTGCTAACTAAAACTTCTTGGGGGTCTGGACGGTCAACATCTGCCTGAGAAGGTGCGCCGGTTTTACACCCAGATAACCGAGTGGCGGGGAGGCGGTAAGTCGCAGCACTGGCACTCGCCAAACACCTCATCACCTGAGCTGCTCCGACCTGGGAAGAGCACAAAACTCAGGCCCAACTGAGTCTGCACCTCTGAGGACTACCCGAGTGCCTGAACCTGAGCTGCCTGGACCTGGGAGGTACATGCAACCCAGGGCCAGCCTTGGATTGTTCCCGGCGGAACAACCTAGAGCCCGAGCAGTGTGGGCAGGGAGGCTACACGTGCTGTGAGCGGGGGCAGACCCAGTGTGGCTGAGGCACTGCGAGCGCACGCCAGTGTTATTTGTTTGCAGCATCCCTCCCTCCCTCCCCACAGTGTGACTGAACAAAGAGAAGAAATACAGCTCCACCCATCAGAACACTGACACAAGCTTCCCTAAGCAGGAAACCTTGACAAGCCACCTGTACAACCCACACACAGCGAGGAAACACCACAATAAAGAGAACTCCACAAACTGCCAGAATACAGAAAGGACACCCCAAACTCAGCAATTTAAACAAGATGAAGAGACAGAGGAATAGCCAGCAGATAAAGGAACAGGATAAATGCCCACCAAACCAAACAAAAGAGGAAGAGATAGGGAATCTACCTGATAAAGAATTCCGAATAATGATAGTGAAATTGATCCAAAATCTTGAAATTAAAATGGAATCAGAGATAAATAGCTTGGAGACAAGGATTGAGAAGATGCAAGAAAGGTTTAACAAGGACCTAGAAGAAATAAAAAAGAGTCAATATATAATGAATAATGCAATAAATGAAATTAAAAACACTCTGGAGGCAACAAATAGTAGGATAACAGAGGCAGAAGATAGGATTAGTGAATTAGAAGATAAAATGGTAGAAATAAGTGAATCAGAGAGAATAAAAGAACAACGAATTAAAAGAAATGAGGACAATCTCAGAGACCTCCAGGACAATATTAAACACTACAACATTCGAATCATAGGGGTTCCAGAAGAAGACGACAAAAAGAAAGACCATGAGAAAATACTTGAGGAGATAATAGTTGAAAACTTCCCTAAAATGGGGAAGGAAATAATCATCCAAGTCCAAGAAACCCAGAGAGTCCCAAACAGGATAAACCCAAGGCAAAACACCCCAAGACACATATTAATCAAATTAACAAAGATCAAACACAAAGAACAAATATTAAAAGCAGCAAGGCAAAAAAAAACAAATAACACACAAGGGAATTCCCATAAGGATAACAGCTGATCTTTCAATAGAAACTCTCCAAGGCAGGAGGGAATGGCAAGACATACTTAAAATGATGAAAGAAAATAACCTACAGCCCAGATTATTGTACCCAGCAAGGATTTCATTCAAGTATGAAGGAGAAATCAAAAGCTTCTCAGACAAGCAAAAACTGAGAGAATTCTGCACCACCAAACCAGCTCTCCAACAAATACTAAAGGATATTCTCTAGACAGGAAACAAAAAAAACGGTGTATAAATTCGAACCCCGAACAATAAAGTAAATGGCAACGGGATCATACTTATCAGTAATTACCTTAAACGTAAATGGGTTGAATGCCCCAACCAAAAGACAAAGACTGACTGAATGGACACAAAAACAAGACCCCTACATATGTTGTCTACAGGAGACCCACCTCAAAACAGGGGTCACATACAGACTGAAAGTGAAGGGCTGGAAAAAGATTTTCCATGCAAATAGGGACCAAAAGAAAGCAGGAGTAGCAATACTCATATCAGATAAAATAGACTTTAAAACAAAGGCTGTGAAAAGAGACAAAGAAGGTCACTACATAATGATCAAAGGATCAATCCAAGAAGAAGATATAACAATTATAAATATATATGCACCCAACACGGGAGCACCGCAGTATGTAAGACAAATGCTAACAAGTATGAAAGGAGAAATTAACAATAACACAATAATAGTGGGAGACTTTAATACCCCACTCACACCTATGGATAGATCAACTAAACAGAAAATTAACAAGGAAACACAAACTTTAAACGATACAATAGACCAGTTAGACCTAATTGATATCTATAGGACATTTCATCCCAAAACAATGAATTTCACCTTTTTCTCAAGTGCACATGGAACCTTCTCCAGGATAGATCACATCCTGGGCCATAAAGCTAGCCTTGGGAAATTCAAAAAAATAGAAATCATTCCAAGCATCTTTTCTGACCACAGTGCAGTAAGATTAGATCTCAATTACAGGAGAAAAACTATTAAAAACTCCAACATATGGAGGCTGAACAACACGCTGCTGAATAACCAACAAATCACAGAAGAAATCAAAAAAGAAATTAAAATTTGCATAGAAACGAATGAAAATGAAAACACAACAACCCAAAACCTGTGGGACACAGTAAAAGCAGTCCTAAGGGGAAAGTTCATAGCAATACAGGCACACCTCAAGAAACAAGAAAAAAGTCAAATAAATAACCTAACTCTACACCTAAAGCAACTAGAAAAGGAAGAAATGAAGAACCCCAGGGTTAGTAGAAGGAAAGAAATCTTAAAAATTAGAGCAGAAATAAATGCAAAAGAAACAAAAGAAACCATAGCAAAAATCAACAAAGCCAAAAGCTGGTTCTTTGAAAGGATAAATAAAATTGACAAACCATTATCCAGACTCATCAAGAAACAAAGGGAGAAAAATCAAATCAATAAAATTAGAAACGAAAGTGGAGAGATCACAACAGACAACACAGAAATACAAAGAATCATAAGAGACTACTATCAACAATTATATGCCAATAAAATGGACAACGAGGAAGAAATGGACAAATTCTTAGAAAAGTACAACTTTCCAAAACTCGACCAGGAAGAAATAGAAAATCTTAACAGACCCATCACAAGCACGGAAATTGAAACTGTAATCAAAAATCTTCCAGCAAACAAAAGCCCAGGTCCAGACGGCTTCACAGCTGAATTCTACCAAAAATTTAGAGAAGAGCTAACACCTATCCTGCTCAAACTCTTCCAGAAAATTGCAGAGGAAGGTAAACTTCTAAACTCATTCTATGAGGTCACCATCACCCTAATACCAAAACCTGACAAAGATCCCACAAAAAAAGAAAACTACAGGCCAATATCACTGATGAACATAGATGCAAAAATCCTTAACAAAATTCTAGCAATCAGAATCCAACAACACATTAAAAAGATCATACACCATGACCAAGTGGGCTTTATCCCAGGGATGCAAGGATTCTTCAATATCCGCAAATCAATCAATGTAATACACCACATTAACAAATTGAAAAATAAAACCATATGATTATCTCAATAGATGCAGAGAAAGCCTTTGACAAAATTCAACACCCATTTATGATAAAAACTCTCCAGAAAGCAGGAATAGAAGGAACATACCTCAACATAATAAAAGCTATATATGACAAACCCACAGCAAACATTATCCTCAATGGTGAAAAATTGAAAGCATTTCCTCTAAGGTCAGGAACAAGACAAGGGTGCTCACTTTCACCATTACTATTCAACATAGTTTTGGAAGTTTTGGCCACAGCAATCAGAGCAGAAAAAGAAATAAAAGGAATCCAAATTGGAAAAGAAGAAGTAAAACTCTCACTATTTGCAGATGACATGATCCTCTACATAGAAAACCCTAAAGACTCCACCAGAAAATTACTAGAACTAATCAATGATTATAGTAAAGTTGCAGGATATAAAATCAACACACAGAAATCCCTTGCATTCCTATACACTAATAATGAGAAAACAGAAAGAGAAATTAAGGAAACAATTCCATTCACCATTGCAACGAAAAGAATAAAATACTTAGGAATATATCTATCTAAAGAAACTAAAGACCTATATATAGAAAATTATAAAACACTGGTGAAAGAAATCAAAGAGGACACTAATAGATGGAGAAATATACCATGTTCATGGATTGGAAGAATCAATATAGTGAAAATGAGAATACTACCCAAAGCAATCTATAGATTCAATGCAATCCCTATCAAGCTACCAACAGTATTCTTCACAGAGCTAGAACAAATAATTTCACAATTTGTATGGAAATACAAAAAACCTTGAATAGCCAAAGCGATCTTGAGAAAGAAAAATGGAACTGGAGGAATCAACCTACCTGACTTCAGGCTCTACTACAAAGCCACAGTTATCAAGACAGTATGGTACTGGCACAAAGACAGAAATATAGATCAATGCAACAAAATAGAAATCCCAGAGATAAATCCACGCACATATGGACACCTTATCTTTGACAAAGGAGGCAAGAATATACAATGGATTAAAGACAATCTCTTTAACAAGTGGTGCTGGGAAAACTGGTCAACCACTTGTAAAAGAATGAAACTAGAACACTTTCTAACACCATACACAAAAATAAACTCAAAATGGATTAAAGATCTAAACATAAGACCAGAAACTATAAAACTCCTAGAGGAGAACATAGGCAAAACACTCTCCGACATACATCACAGCAGGATCGTCTATGACCCACCTCCCAGAATATCGGAAACAAAAGCAAAAATAAACAAATGGGACCTAATTAAACTTAAAAGCTTCTGCACATCAAAGGAAACTATTAGCAAGGTGAAAAGACAGCCTTCAGAATGGGAGAAAATAATAGCGAATGAAGCAACTGACAAACAACTAATCTCAAAAATATACAAGCAACTCCTACAGCTCAATTCCAGAAAAATACATGACCCAATCAAAAAATGGGCCAAAGAACTAAATAGACATTTCTCCAAAGAAGACATACAGATGGCTAACAAACACATGAAAAGATGCTCAACATCACTCATTATCAGAGAAATGCAAATCAAAACCACTATGAGGTACCATTTCACACCAGTCAGAATGGCTGCGATCCAAAAGTCTACAAGCAATAAATGCTGGAGAGGGTGTGGAGAAAAGGGAACCCTCTTACACTGTTGGTGGGAATGCAAACTAGTACAGCCACTATGGAGAACAGTGTGGAGATTCCTTAAAAAACTGGAAATAGAACTGCCTTATGATCCAGCAATCCCACTGCTGGGCATACACACTGAGGAAACCAGAAGGGAAAGAGACACGTGTACCCCAATGTTCATCGCAGCACTGTTTATAATAGCCAGGACGTGGAAGCAACCTAGATGTCCATCAGCAGATGAATGGATAAGAAAGCAGTGGTACATATACACAATGGAGTATTACTCAGCCATTAAAAATAATTCATTTGAATCAGTTCTAATGAGGTGGATGAAACTGGAGCCTATTATACAGAGTGAAGTAAGCCAGAAGGAAAAACACCAATACAGTATACTAACGCATATATATGGAATTTAGAAAGATGGTAACGATAACCCTGTATACGAGACAGCAAAAGAGACACTGATGTATAGAACAGTCTTATGGACTCTGTGGGAGAGGAAGAGGGTGGGAAGATTTGGGAGAATGGCATTGAAACATGTAAAATATCATGTATGAAACGAGATGCCAGTCCAGGTTCAATGCACGATATTGGATGCTTGGGGCTGGTGCACTGGGACGACCCAGAGGGATGGTATGGGGAAGGAGGAGGGAGGAGGGTTCAGGATGGGGAACACATGTATACCTGTGGTGGATTCATTTTGATATTTGGCAAAACTAATACAATTATGTAAAGTTTAAAAATAAAATAAAATTAATTAAAAAAAAAGTAAAATCAGTGGAAAATAAGACATTGAGATATTCAAATAAAACAGTAGCCTGACCCATTTAAAAAAAAAAAAGAAAAATATGGGCACAAATATCTAACTTCATGAGGCATATATTCAAGAATGGATGTCAGATAATACATAAAATAACTAAATGAAATTTATAGTATGTTAACTGGTGACAAATATTGCAGAAAAAAAGTAATTCTGTTAAGGAGGATGGGGAAGGCATTGCAATTTAATTGGTTTGATCAGAAAACATCTCACTGAGATGACATTTGAGCAAAAACTTAAGGAGATGAAGAAGTGAACCACATGGATATCTGGAAGATAATTTCAGAGAGAAGGTCGGGCTGTTTCAGGTAGATGGTGAATGAGCTGGAAGGTCAGTGGGGCTCAAAAGTAATGAATCAAGAGAATAAAAATCGAAAATGAGATTAGAGAGATAAAAGGAAAGTAAGGCCATGATCATGCAAATAGATTTTGGTTATCTTTCAGTTCAGTTCAGTTCAGTCACTCAGTCATGTCCGACTCTTTGTGACCCAATGGACTGCAGCAAGCCAGGCCTCCCTGTCCATCACCAACTCCCGGAGTCAACCAAACCCATGTCCACTGAGTCGGTGATGCCATCCAACCATCTCATCCTCTGTCATCCCCTCTCCTCCCACCTTCAGTCTTTCCCAGCATTATGGTCTTTGCAAATGAGTCAGCTCTTCACATCAGGTGGCCAAAGTATTGAATTTTCAGCTTCAACATCAGTCCTTCCAGTGAATATTCAGGACTGATCTCCTTTAGGATGGACCGGTTGGATCTCCTTGCAGTCCAAGGGACTCTCAAGAGTCTTCTCCAACACTACAGTTTAAAAGCATCAATTCTTTGGTGCTCAGCTTTCTTTATAGTCCAACTCTCACATCCATGCATGACCACTGGTAAAACCATAGACTTGACTGTATGGACCTTTGTTGGCAAAGTAATGTCTCTGCTTTTTAATATGCTGTCTAGGTTGGTCATAAGTTTTCTTCCAAGGAGTAAGCGTCTTTTAATTTCATGGCTGCACTCACCATCTGCAGTGATTTAGAAGCCCCCCAAAATAAAGTCAGCCACTGTTTCCACTGTTTCCCCATCTATTTCCCATGAAGTGATGGGACCAGATGCCATGATCTTAGTTTCTGAATGTTGAGCTTTAAGCCAACTTTTTCACTCTCCTCTTTCACTTTCAGGGAGCGATTCTTTAGTCCTTCTTCACTTTCTGCTATAAAGGTGGTGTCATCTGCGTATCTGAGGTTATTGATATTTCTTCCAGAAATCTTGATTCCAGCTTGTGCTTCCTCCAGCCCAGTGTTTCTCATGATGTACTATGCATATACGTTAAATAAGCAGGGTGACAATATACAGCCTTGATGTAGTTGCCATTAGTTCTTCAGTTTGCTTTTATTCCTATATCCTGGGCATATTTCAAACTTAATGTAGTAAGTGTCTTCATTAATTTTTTTTATTGCAATATAGTCCATTAGTCCCACACTGGTGGACACTTGGGTAATTTCTAATATTTTCTCCTACAAACAGTACTTCAGCAAATAACCAGTAATATGAGTTGATACACTTGCAGGAATATCTATCAGATAAAGTCCCAGAAGTAGAGTATCAGAGTCAAAGAGTAAGTTTATTTACAATTTTCATATATATTATAAAAGTGCACCCCTTAGATACTGAAACATTTTGCATCTTCACCAGCAGTGTAATCTAAGTGATGGCTATTTCTCCACAGCTTCTGCAGAAGCCGATATAGTGTTAAACTTTTGAATTTTTGCCAGTCAAGTAGGTGAGAAATGTCATTTAAACATAGTCTTAATTTGCATTTTTCATTTTATGAGAGGGATGAGAACTTTTCATATGTTTTGGGATGCATTTATATTTTATTTTCTGAAAACTTTCTGTTCTCTACTTTTCAATTGGGATTTGATTCCTTTGCATATTAATAAATTGTACAAATATATGACTGAAGTGGTATATAAAGTTACTAAGATAAATATTATTAAAATTTATTCAATATGGCTCTAGCCAAGCTTCTTTTTCTTTTCCTTTCTTTCCCTTTTCTTTTCCATTCTTTCATTTTTTACAGCCAACATGCCTGCAGTAAGTTCTTATTATTATTGCTCAGTGCTGGAGAGTTTTCTTTCTTGATGGTGGGACAAATCCAGCTTAATAATAAAGACTGTAGCATCAACTTCCAAAACTGAGTTAGTTGGCTCTAACTTGCTAACCTCAGGAGCTCATTTTTCCTTGGATATCTTTGTGTGCCAAAGCATTTTCATCTAATACAAGTATAATTTGTCTTGAATTAGATGATATTAGATTAGATGATATATTAGATATATGTTGAGCATATATCCTTATCTATACTTTTTCCACAATGAACTTTTTCAGCTTTTCAATTTAGAAAAACAAAACAAAACAAAACAAAACAAAAATAATGTTCCTTCTTAGATTTTCATTAAGCAAGCTAAAATGAATCTTACAAATTTTCCACCAACCTTTACTCAGTGGTAAACTTCATTTCAGCAGATGCATTAGTACCTTTATCATTTATAGTTAAAGAATGAGTATTTACATGTTCCTGACTTTGTCCTGAAGTACATTCCTACTGAGAGGCATTTGTTTCCTGTATTTATCTTCTCATGACAAGCTGACCACCTTTTCAGCTTTCACTACAATCATTTTTCTCACTTGATGAGTAGTTTTTTTCTTTGGTGACAACACTTAACCGAAATAGCTCTGTTAAATTCCTGTATTTCTGTCTAGAGAGTACTTGGACTCGAATATTCACCTTGGAGATGTGAATTATTACTAAACTTGATATTCTGCTTTTACATTAAAGCAAACCTTTTGCTTTCAGGCTGAGAACTCTTATTTTCTCAGATTCTTTACGTCCATCTCCTATACTAGAAGCTGACTTTCTCTCTCTCTCTATTATTATTATTTTTTTGTTAGTCTCTCAGTCGTGTCCTATTCTTTGTGACCCCATGAACTGTAGCCCGCCAGGCTCCTCTGTCCATGGGATTCTCCAGGCAAGAATAGTGGAGTGGGTTGCCATTCCCTTCTCCAGAGGATCTTCCCAACCCAAGGATCAAACCCAGGTCTCCTGCATTGCAGTGGATTCTTTACCATTTGGGCTATCACATCTACTTCTTCCTAAAAGGAGGTTTATCATGGCTAGATTGTCTCATGAGAACTCTCTTACAGTGTGATAAAAATTTGTAACATAAGACAATAAAAGTGGCTGCATAGAGTAGGGCTGGCCATAAACCTCTAAATATGATGCTTTCATTCTCACAAACCTCCAAATGGCAACAGGTCTTTTATTTCTATAATTAAACTTCCATCATTCTCGTACTGATATAAAGATGAGCGTCATATTAATCATTTAGGGGCTACACTTGTATCAAGAGCATCCCTGCCAGAACATTTCTAACCAGGAGTGTAGAAGCTGCAAATGAACCACAAATTTACACGGCAGAAAATTTTAGTTGGAGTAATGAACCTCTTAAGGCTGAGATCCACAGGGATGGCTAGTTCATTAGATTCCTGCTGCAGTCTGCCATTTCCATAGGTCAATGAAGTCTTTTTAGTTTAATGCAGTTTTGTTTTAACACATTTTTCATGTATTAATAGGCATTCATACCTCCTCTGTGAACAGCTTGCTTTTTCTTTTTTTAAAAGAAATCTTTAGCTCTTCAAAGGAAGGAACTATGGCTTTCACATTTACCAAAGGCCTACCAAATTTAAATTCAAGATCAATATTCTCCTCCGTCATCTCTCTCATTTTCTAACACTTACAACTTCCAGGAGTCACTGTTTCCCACTTGAGAAGAATTATCATTTTCTTTTTTAAAAATATTTTTTTGATATGGATTATTTTTAACGTCTTTGTTGAATTTGTTATATTATTATTTTTGTTTTATGTTTTGGCTTTTTTGGCCGTGAGGCATGTAGGATAACTACCTGGTCAGGGATAGAATCTGCACTCCCCGCATTGGAAGTCCCAACCACTGGACCACCAGGGAAGTCCCTGAATTTTCCTTTTCATTCATGCCATCCCATCTCTGTTCTCCTTTCTCCTTCTGTTCTCCCATTGGATCCCTACATTCTTCATTATGACCCGCTCACAGGGTCACAGCTCTCTGGAAAGGGTAATTCATCCCCCACTACCCTCCCCGACACCCCTGCCTCCCCCCCACCCCGCCTCAGATCTACTTACACCACTACTGATCTTTCTTTTATATTTGCAAATAGGCTATGACTAAATGCTCTATCTGGGCTGGGGAGCTGAGGAGAGAAGGTTGCAAACCTACATACAAAAAAAAAAAAAAAAAATGAGTTTTTTTTCCTCTATGACTCTGTTTTTGACTATCTGACTGTTTTTATCTGTCCAACTGTCACCCTGATCCATCTTTGTATATTCCTGTGGAGCAATGTCTAGTAAGTAGCTCGCTTCTCTAGACTTTTATCAAAGTATCATCTTCCATGATCTGAAATTGCTGCTCAGGGGAGCTTGGCTGAAGACAGTCCCTCCTGGAAAAGCCTAGCGGCTGGGAATAATTTTGTCCAAGAGCAAATTCATCGGAATTAGAATTCAGGCTCTCTTTCCAAGACTAGGCTTTCTGTTGTGAGTAGGAAAGGGGTCTAGGAGGAAAGCAGACACTAGACAGCCATCTCCATCTCTAATGTATTGGGATCGAGTTCATGTCCTCTGGGTTCACAATTAATCAGAGACTGAGTGTCAATCAGTGTGATTCTGACTGTTCCCCTTCTGACCCCTTGTGTTCCACAGGCAGGGAGCCAGGGACATGCAGACTCCACCCTTCACTTATGCTGGCTGTGGGGTGGGGATGGTGTTTACTCATGTCACTTGCTTGGGCCCTTCTTAAATTTCATCCCTCTGTTCTCCACCCTATTGTGCATGAGATTTGCTCCCCTGCATTCCCACATCCTGATCCAATTAATAGTTGGCTCTTGACAATACGATAGTTCACACTGCTCTATGACATATAGGAAAAATGTAAAGAGAGTACATCCTAAAAGTTCTCATCATAGGAAGAAATTTTTTCTTTTTCACTGTCTTCTTTCTTTTAATTCTCTTGTATCTTTATGAGATGATGGCTATTAGTTGAAACAATTGCGATCTTTATTTCACAATATGTGGACATTGAATCATCAATTTGTACATCTTGAACTTATACAATGCCAATTGTTTCTCAATTGACCTGGAAAAAGAAATTTGTTCTTGGTATAGGAATAATTCTCAACATTGCTTAGTTAATCCTGACAATATATTGCTCAATCAAAAAGCCAGGTTGCTTGCTTATAAGCTTCTAAGTGTTTTTCTACTGTGGTTGGAGAAGGGCTTACTACAGTGGCTTTTCAAGTCAGGACCTGAATTGCTAACTTGTCCTTTGAATCCTAGTGATTGTTCACCCTGATAAACATTGTCTCAAAAAGAGAAGGAAATCTTTCAGAGAAGCAGCAGTTTTAGTGGATTTGAGTTCATCAGCAGCAACATAGGAGAAGACCTTGCAAGCACACCTTCACAGAGACATTATAGGCACTGCTTGCTTTATGTTCTAACTTGACTCAAAATCCTTTTCATTTCAGCTGTTGGCAAGTTCATCAAGTGAAGTCCTTTAATCTGAGTAGAGAACCACTTACAACAGTGGTGCTGAGCTTATATGTGGCCAGTCCCACATTAGCAGCCAAGGTCCAGAGTATCCATCTTTAACTTAACTGGCAGGAATAAAACAGTGACTCTCCGTTTTGTGTCTGAGAACATCATCATTGATGTTGTTCATCAATGTGGCTCATCATTGAGCCATCATCATTGAGGCTAGAAAGAGAATCTTCTATCTCCAGCAACAGAGACGAGAGTAGTCAACCATCAATTGGATATATTAATACTGTTTGGATGTACTTAGTGGCAACCAAGTCTGGTCCCAGGAAGAAAAGCAGGTCCCAGGCTCAGTTGCAATCAGTGGCCAAGAAGATTTCAAGGATCTTCAGAATGCTAGCCAGAGCTGAAAGGGAAATATTTGAATAGGGACAGGTAGGGATGAGTTATAGGAATGGAGCCAAAAGACATTTCCTATCATTGTTTTAGCACTTCATTTTTAATTGTCTCCCCATGGCCTGAAAGTGCAGGTTACATATGTGAGTACAGAATTAATCTCAGCTGACCTGTTAGAATTCTGTGCTTATTTCAGGGACACCTGGAGCCAAGGTGCTGCTCCTGGTTAACCCAGGATAAAGTCAACTAGCTAGTGATAGATATTCCTGTGCCAGGGTCTGAGAGAGACATGATGGGCAGTCTGTGCTAGTTTATTAATGTTGTTCATAAGAACAAACAAGAAAAAAAAGCACTGGCTTCCCTGGTGGCTCAGAGGTTAAGAATCCACCTGCCAATGCAGGACACATGGGTTCAATCCCTGATTCGGGAAGGTATCACATCCCATGGAGCAACTAAGCCCATGAACCTCAACTTTTGAGCCTCTGCTTTAGAGCCTGGGAACCACAAAAAGAGAAGCCACCACAATGAGAAGCCCATTTACCACAACTAGAGATTAGGTCCCACTTGATGCAACTAGAGAAAAGCCCACATAGCAATGAAGACCCACAGTCAAAAATAAATGAAATTAAAAAAAAAAAAAACAAACTATGATACTGATAGACGATTTGCACCCAGTTTCTGTAATTGTACCCAAACAGGACCCTATGTGCCCTTCCAGGGACTGGCCTTCCCCCATATTATGTGCTTTAGCATCTCTCCAGAAGTGTCTATTGTATAGATAACAGTATCAGATGGGCTTTTCATGACTTGTTTTACAGATGGGAAAACCCCTTACCAAAGAACTAAAAAGCTTCTTGATGAAAGTGAAAGAGGAGAGTGAAAAAGTTGGCTTAAAGCTCAACATTCAGAAAACTAAAATCATGGCATCATAATCTTTCCATCGTGGCTTTCCAGGTGGTCAAGTGGTAAAAAAATCCATCTGCCATTGCAAGAGATTCAAGAGATGGGAGTTCTATCCATGGGTAGGGGAGTACCCTGGAGTAGGAATGGCAACTTCTGGCTTACTTCACTCTGTATAATAGGCTCCAGTTTCATCCACCTCATTAGAACTGATTCAAATGTATTCTTTTTAATGGCTGAGTAATACTCCATTGTGTATATGTACCATAGCTTTCTTATCCATTCATCTGCTGATGGACATCTAGGTTGCTTCCATGTCCCGATCAAAAAATGGGCCAAAGAACTAAATAGACATTTCTCCAAAAAAGACATACAGATGGCTAACAAACACATGAAAAGATGCTCAACATCACTCATTATCAGAGAAATGCAAATCAAAACCACTATGAGGTACCATTTCACACCAGTCAGAATGGCTGCGATCCAAAAGTCTACAAGCAATAAATGCTGGAGAGGGTGTGGAGAAAAGGGAACCCTCTTACACTGTTGGTGGGAATGCAAACTGGTACAGCCACTATGGAGAACAGTGTGGAGATTCCTTAAAAAACTGGAAATAGAACTGCCTTATGATCCAGCAACCCCACTGCTGGGCATACACACTGAGGAAACCAGAAGGGAAAGAGACACGTGTACCCCAATGTTCATCGCATTCAGTATTCTTGCCTGGAAAATTCTGTTACCTAAAAAATATGGTCACAACCTGAAAGTAGAGTTATTTTATTTGGTGGGAATGTTTAGGACTCTGAGCCCAGGAGACAACACCTCAGCAACTCTGAGAAAGCTGCTCCAAGGAGGCAGGAGGAGAAGTCAGGCTATATAGAATTTTGCAACAAAGGGAGCAGGCAGTCTGAAAATCAAAGATCAGGTATCAAGTTAAAAAATTTAGCATTCTATGTATGGGAAGATGCAAGCTTTTTGGACTCATTGAATTCATTCCTTTCATATGCACCTCAAAATTCTCCAAGTCAGGCTTCAACAGTACGTGAACTGTGAACTTCCAGATGTTCAAGCTGGATTTAGAAAACGCAGAGGAGCCAGAGATAAATTTGCCAACATCTGTTGGATAATAGAAAAAGAAAGAGAGTTACAGAAAAACATCTACTTTTGCTTTATTGACTATGCCAAAGCCTTTAACTGTGTGGATCACAACAAACTATGTAAAATTCTTCAAGAAATGGGAATACCAGACCATCTTACCTGCCTCCTGAGAAATCTGTATGCAGGTCAAGAAGCAAAAGTTAGAACTGGACATGGAACAGCAGACTGGTTCCAAATGGGAAAAGGAATATGTCAAGGCTGTGGGATCACTGCTCTTTTCTCCTGGATCCTGGTGCACACAAGGTTTTGTTTGTGCCCTCCAAGAGTCTACTTCCCTAGTCCTGTGTAAGTTCTGTAATCAAATCCCACTGGCTTCCAAAGACAAATTTTGAACAGTATGAAAAGGCAAAAAGATATGATGCTGAAAGATAAAATTCCCAGGTCAGTAGGTGGCCAATATGCTACTGTAGAAAAGTGGAGAAGTAACCCCAGAAAGAATGAAGAGACAGAGACAAACAACACCTGGTTGCAGATGTGACTGGTGATGGAAGTAAAGGTCAGTGCTGTAAGAACAATATTGCATAGGAGCCTGGAATATTAGGTCCATAAATTAAGGTAAATTGGAAGTGGTCAAACAGGAGATGGCAAGAGTGAACACTGACATTTTAGGAATTAGTAAACTAAAATGGACTGGAATGGGTGAATTTAACTCAGATGACCGTTATATTTACTATTATATCTACTATTCTCCCTTAAAAGAAATGGAGTAGCCATCATAGTCAAGAAAAGAGTCCGAAATGCAGTACTTGGATGCAATCTCCAAAACAACAGAATGATCTCTGTTCATTTCCAAGGCAAACCATTCAATATCATGGTAATCCAAGTCTATGCTCCGACCAGTAATGTTGAAGAAGTTGAAGTTGAATGGTTCTATGAAGACCTACAAGATCATTTAGAACTAACACCCCCCCGCCCCCCCCCCCCCCAAAAAAAAAAACATGTCCTTTTCATTATAGGGGACTGGAATGCAAAAGTAAGAAGTCAAGAAACACCTGGAGTAACAGGCAAATCTTGTGTTGGAGTACAGAATGAACTAGGGCAAAGGCTAATAGAATTTTGCCAAGAGAACACACTGGTCATAGCAAACACCCTCTTCCAACAACACAAGAGAAGACTCTACACATGGACATCAAGAGCTGGCCAACACTGAAATCGGATTGATTATATTCTTTGCAGCCAAAGATGGAGAAGCTCTATACAGTCAGCAAAAACAAGACCAGGAGCTGACTGTGGCTCAGAACATGAACTCCTTATTGCCAAATTCAGACTTAAATTGAAGAAAGTGGGGGAAACCACTAGACAATTAAGGTATGACCTAAATCAAATCCCTTATGATTACACAGTGAAAGTGAGAAATAGATTTAAAGGATGAGATCTGATAGACAGAGTGCCTGATGAACTATGGAAGGAGGTTCGTGACATTGTATACGAGACAGGGACCAAGACCATCCCCATGGAAAAGAAAGGCAAAAAAGCAAAATGGCTATCTGAGGAGCCCTTACAAATAGCTGTGAAAAGAAGAGAAGTGAAAAGCAAAGAAGAAAAGGAAAGATATACCCATTTGAATGCAGAGTTCCAAAGAATAGCAAGGAGAGATAAGAAAGCCTTCCACAGTGATCAGTGCAAAGAAATAGAGAAAACCAATAGAATGGGAAAGACTAGAGAACTCTTCAAGAAAGTTAGAGACCAAGGGAACATTTCATGCAAAGATGGGCTCCATAAAGGACAGAAATGGTATGGACCTAACAGAAGCAGAGGATATTAAGAAGAGATGGCAAGAATACACAGAAGAACTGTACAAAAAAGATCTTCACAGCCCAGATAATCATGATGGTGTGATCACTCACACTCACCTAGAGCCAGACATCCTGTAATGTGAAGTCAAGTGGGCCTTAGGAAGCATCACTATGAACAAACTAGCAGAGGTGATAGAATTCCAGTTAAGGTATTTCAAATTCTAAAAGACGATGCTGTGAAAGTGCTGCACTCAATATGTGAGAAGTTTGAAAAACTAAACAATGGCCACAGGATTGGAAAAGGTCAGTTTTCATTCCAATCCCAAAGAAAGGCAATGCCAAAAAATATTAAACTACCGCACGATTGTACTCATCTCACACGCTATAAAAGTAACACTCAAAATTCCCCAAGCCAGACTTCAGCAATATGTGAACTGTGAACTTCCAGATGTTCAAGCTGGTTTTAGAAAAGGCAGAGGAAGCAGAGATCAAATTGCCAACTCCTGCTGGATCATCAAAAAAGCAAGAGAGTTCCAGGAAAACTTCTATTTCTGCTTTATTGACTATGCCAAAGCCTTTGACTGTGTGGATCACAATAAACTGTGGGAAATTCTGAAAGAGATGGGAATACCAGACCACTGACCTGCCTCTTGAGAAACCTATATGAAGGTCAGGAGGCAACAGTTAGAACTGGACTTGGAACAACAGACTGATTCCAAATAGGAAAAGGAGTACATCAAGGCTGTATATTGTCACCCTGCTTATTTAACTCATATGCAGAGTACATCATGAGAAACGCTGGGCTGAAAGAAGCACAAGCTGGATCAAGATTGCTGGGAGAAATATCAATAACCTCAGATATGCAGATGACACCACCCTTATGGCAGAAAGTGAAGAACTACGCTGGGCTGAAAGAAGCACAAGCTGGATCAAGATTGCTGGGAGAAATATCAATAACCTCAGATATGCAGATGACACCACCCTTATGGCAGAAAGTGAAGAAGAACTAAAGAGCCTCTTGATGAAAGTGAAAGAGGAGAGTGAAAAAGTTGGTTTAAAGCTCAACATTCAGGAAACTAAGATCATGGCATTTTGTTCGGTCACTTCATGGCAAATAGATGGGGAAACAGTGGAAACCGTGTCAGACTTTATTTTTCTGGGCTCCACAATCCCTGCAGATGGTGACTGCAGCCATGAAATTAAAAGACACTCCTTGTAAGGAAAGTTATGACCAAACTAGACAGCAAATTAAAAATCAATGACATTACTTTGTCATTAAAGGTCTGTCTAGTCAAGGCTATGATTTTTCCAGTAGTCATGTATGGGTGTGAGAGTTGGAATATAAAGAAAGCTGAGTGCCGAAGGATTGATGCTTTTAAACTGTGGTGTTGGAGAAGACTCTTGAGAGTCCCTTGGAATGCAAGGAGATCCAACCAGTCCATCCTAAAGGACATCAGTCCTGGGTGTTCATTGGAAGGACTAATGTTGAAGCTGAAACTCCAATACTTTGGCCACCTGATGCGAAGGGCTGACTCATTTGAAAATACCCTGATGCTGGGAAAGATTGAGGGAAGGAGGGGAAGGGGATGACAGAAGATGAGACGGTGGGGTGCCATTACCGACTCAATGGACATGAGTTTGGGTAAATTCCGGGAGTTGGTGATGGACAAGGAGGTCTGGCGTGCTGCGGTCCATGGGGTCTCCAAGAGTTGGACACGGCTCAGCGACTGAAGTGAACTGAACTGTACTGGGCCCTCATAGTCAACAAAAGATTCTGGAATGCAGTACTTGTGTGTAATTTCAAAAAAATTTCAGAACGATCTCTGTTCATTTCCAATGTAAAGTGTTCAATATAACAGCAATTCAAGTCTATACCTCAAGCACTAGTGCCAAAGGAGCTGAGTGGTTTTATGAAGACCTACAATACCTTCTAGACCTAACACCAAAAAAGACGTCCTTTTCATCATAGGGGACTGGAATGCAAAAGATACCTGGTCAGATCAGATCAGTCACTCAGTTGTGTCTGACTCTTTGCAACCCCATGAATCACAGCACGCCAGGCCTCCTTGTCCATCACCAACTCCTGGAGTTCACTCAGACTCACGTCCATCGAGTCAGTGATGCCATCCAGCCATCTCATCCTCTGTCGTCCCCTTCTCCTCTTGCCCCCAGTCCCTCCCAGCATCAGAGTCTTTTACAAGGAGTCAACTCTTCACATGAGGTGGCCAAAGTACTGGAATTTCAGCTTTAGCATCAGTCCTTCCAAAGAAATCCCAGGGCTGATCTCCTTTAGAATGGACTGGTTGGATCTCCTTGCAGTCCAAGGGACTCTCAAGAGTCTTCTCCAACACCACAGTTCAAAGGCATCAATTCTTCGGCTCTCAGCCTTCTTCACAGTCCAACTCTCACATCCATACATGACCACAGGAAAAACCATAGCCTTGACTAGATGAAACTTTGTTGGCAAAGTAATGTCTCTGCTTTTGAATATGCTATCTAGGTTGGTCATAACTTACCTTCCAAGGAGGAACCGTCTTTTAATTTCATGGCTTCAGTCACCATCTGCAGTGATTTTGGAGCCCAGAAAAATAAAGTATGACACTGTTTCCACTGTTTCCCCATCTATTTCCCATGAAGTGATGGGACCGGATGCCATTGGCCTTGGAGTACGAAATGAACCAGGGCAAAGGCCAATAGAGTTTTCCCAAGAGAACACACTGTTCATATCAAGCACCTTCTCCAACAACACAAGAGAAGACTCTACACATGGCCATTACCAGATGGTCAATACCGAAATCAAACTGATTACATCCTTTCAGACAAAAATGGGGAAGCTCTATACAGTCAGCCAAAACAAGGCTGGGAGCTGACTGTGGCTCAGATGATGAACATCTTATTGCCAAATTCAGACTTAAATTGAAGAAAGTTGGGAAAACCACTAGACCATTCATGTATGAGCTAAATCAAATCCCTACGATTATACAGTGGAAGTGACAAATAGATTCAAGGGACTAGATATGATAGAGTGCCTGAAAAACTATGGACAGAGGTTCATGACATTGTACAGCAGACAGGGTCAAGACCATCCCCAGGAAAAAGAAAGGCAAAAAGGTACAATGGTTGTCTGAGGATGCCTTACAAATAGCTGAGAAAAGGAGAGAAGTGAAAGGCAAAGGAGAAAACGAAAGATATACCCATTTGAATGCAGAGTTCCAAAGAACAACAAAGAGAGATAAGAAAGTCTTCCTCAGTGATCAGTGCAAAGAAATAGAGGAAACAGAATGGGAAAGATTAGTGATTTCTTCAAGAAAATTAGAGACACCAAAGGAATATCTCATGCAAAGATGGGCACAATGAAGGACAGAAATGCTTCTAACAGAAGGAAAAGATATCAACAAGAGGTGGCAAGAATACACAGAAGAACTTAAAAAAAAAAAACAAAAAACTTCATAAACCAGATAATCATGATGGTGTGATCATTCACCTAGAGCCAGACATCCTGGAATGTAAAGTCAAATGGGAGTTAGGAAGCATCACTACAAACAAAGCTGGTGGAGATGATGGAATTCCAGTTGAGCTATTTCAAATCCTAAAAGAGGATGCTGTGAAAGTGCTGCATTCAATATACCACAAATTTGGAAAACTCAGCAATGGCCACAGTTCTGGAATTCCAAGGACATTCCAATTCCAAGGAAAGGCAATGCCAAAGAATGTTCAAACTATCATACAATTGTCACACTCTAGCAAAGTAATGCTCAAAATTCCCCAAGTCAGGCTTCAGTATTACATGAACCATGAACTTCCGACTGTTCAAGCTGGATTTAGAAAAGGCAGAGGAACCAGAGATCAAATTGCCAACATCCGTTGGATCATCAAAAAAGCAAGGGAGTTCCACAAAAGCATCTACTTTTGCTTTATTCACTATGCCAAAGCCTTTGACTTTGTGGATCACAACAAACTGTAAAACTATCCAAGATATGGGCATAGCAGGCCACCTGATCTTTTTCCTGAGAAATCTGTATGCATGTGAAGAAGCAACATTTAGAACTGGACATGGAACAACAGACTGTTGAATCTACCTAAAGAAACTAAAGACTTATATATAGAAAACTATAAAACACTGGTGAAAGAAATCAAAGAGAACACTAACAGATGGAGAAATATACCATGTTCATGGATTGGAAGAATCAATATAGTGAAAATGAGTATACTACCCAAAGCAATTTATAGATTCAATGCAATCCCTATCAAGCTGCCAACGGTATTCTTCATAGAGCTAGAACAAATAATTTCACAATTTGTATGGAAATACAAAAAACCTTGAATAGCCAAAGCTATCTTAAGAAAGAAGAATGCAACTGGAGGAATCAACCTACCTGACTTCAGGCTCTACTACAAAGCCACAGTCATCAAGACAGTATGGTACTGGCACAAAGACAGAAATATAGATCAGTGGAACAAAATAGAAAGCCCAGAGATAAATCCATGCACCTATGGACACCTTATCTTTGACAAAGGAGGCAAGAATATACAATGGATTAAAGACAATCTCTTTAACAAGTGGTGCTGGGAAATCTGGTCAACCACTTGTAAAAGAATGAAACTAGAGCACTTTCTAACACCATACACAAAAATAAACTCAAAATGGATTAAAGATCTCAACGTAAGACCAGAAACTATAAAACTCCTAGAGGAGAACATAGGCAAAACACTCTCCGACATACATCACAGCAGGATCCTCTATGACCCACCTCCCAGAATATTGGAAATAAAAGCAAAAATAAACAAATGGGACCTAATTAAACTTAAAAGCTTCTGCACATCAAAGGAAACTATTAGCAAGGTGAAAAGACAGCCTTCAGAATGGGAGAAAATAATAGCAAACAAAGCAACTGACAAAGAACTAATCTCAAAAATATACAAGCAACTCCTGCAGCTCAATTCCAGAAAAATAAATGACCCAATAAAAAAATGGGCCAAAGAAGTAAACAGACATTTCTCTAAAGAAGACATACAGATGGCTAACAAACACATGAAAAGATGCTCAACATCACTCATTATCAGAGAAATGCAAATCAAAACCACAATGAGGTACCATTTCATGCCAGTCAGAATGGCTGCTATCCAAAAGTCTAGAAGCAATAAATGCTGGAGAGGGTATTGAGAAAAGGGAACCCTCTTACACTGTTGGTGGGCACGCAAACTAGTACAACCACTACGGAGAACAGTGTGGAGATTCCTTAAAAAAACTGGAAATAGAACTGCCTTGTGACCTAGCAATCCCATTGCTGGGCATACACAAAGAGGAAACCAGAAGGGAAAGAGACATGTGTACCCCAATGTTCATCGCAGCACTGTTTATAATAGCCAGGACATGGAAGCAACCTAGATGTCCATCAGCAGATGAATGGATAAGAAAGCTGTGGTACATATACACAATGGAGTATTACTCAGCTATTAAAAAGAATACATTTGAATCAGTTCTAATGAGGTGGGATGAAACTGGAGTCTGTTATACAGAGTGAAGTAAGCCAGAAAGAAAAACACCAATACAATATACTAACACATATATATGGAATTTAGAAAGATGGTAGTGATAACCCTGTATGCGAGACAGCAAAAGAGACACAGATGTATAGAATAATCTTTTGGACTCTGTTGGAGAGAGAGAGGGTGGGATGATTTGGGAGAATGGCATTGAAACATGTATAATATCATATAAGAAACGAATCACCAGTCCACATTTGATGCAGGATACAGGATGCTAGGAGCTGGTGCACTGGGATGACCCAGAGGGATGGTACGGGGAGGGAGGTGGGAGGGGGGTTCAGGATGGGCAACATGTGTTATACCCATGGCGGATTCATGTTGATGTATGGCAAAACCAATACAATATTTTAAAGTAATTAGCCTCCAATTAAAATAAATAAATTTATATAAAAAATAAAGACAATCCCAAATGGGTGCTAAATGCAAAAAAAAAAAAAAAAAAAAAGAAGGAAAGAAATAGGTGGCTTAAATTTCAACGTTCAGAATATTAAGATTATGGCCTCTGGTCCATCAATTCAAGGCATATAGTTGGGGAAACAATGGAAACAGTGACAGACTTTATTTTTCTGGGCTCCAAAATCACTGCAGATGCTGCCTGAAGCCATAAAATTAAAAGACACTTGCTCCTTGGAAGAAAAGTTATGACCAACCTAGACAGCGTGTTAAAAAGCAGAGACATTACTTTGCCAACAAAGGTCCGTTTAGTCAAAGCTATGGTTTTTCCAGTAGTCATGTATGGATGTGAGAGTTGGAATAAAGAAAGCTGAGCACCAAAGAATTGATGCTTTTGATCTGTGGTGCTGGAGAAGACTCTTGAGAGTTCTTGGACTGTAAGGAGATCAAACTATTCAATCCTAAAAGAAATCAATCCTGAATATTCACTGGAAGGACTGATGCTGAAGCTCTAGTACTTTGGCCACCTGATGCGAAGAACCGACTCTTGGAAAAGACCCAGATGCAGGGAAAGATTGAAGGCGGGAGGAGAAGGGGCGACAGATACTGAGATGGTTGGATGGCATCACTGACTCAAGTAAGCTCCGGGTGTTGGTGATGGACAGGGAATCCTGATGTGCTGCAGTCCACGGGGTCGTGAAGAGTCGGATACAACTGAGCAACTAGACTGAACTGAACTGAAGCTTACTCAGGCAACGGAGAAACTGTGGTGTGGTCAGGATATCAATGGCTGAGTTTGGATGTTCTGTTGTGTTTTTGAGAAGGGAGAGAAAAAACATTTGAAGAAAGGAAACACAGCTGACCTCTTTGTATGTGGATATACTGCCATCTCTTGGTCCTTTCTTGTCATTGATCAGGTTTTGAAGGCTCCTGTTTCAGTGGCTTTTTTGTGTGTATTGAAATATAATTGTCCCAGAGTATTATATTATTGCAGGTATACAACATAATGATTTTATTACTAAATGACCATCACACTCAGTCTAATCACGATCTATTGCCAAACAACGTTATTACAATATTGACTATAGTCACCATATAGCGCCATGATTTATTTATTTTATAACTAGAAGTTTACCCTGGTGGCTCAGTTAGTAAAGAATCTGCCTGCAATGCAGGAGATCCGGGTTCGATCCCTGGGTCAGGAAGATGTCCTGGAGAAGCGATTGGCAGCCCACTCCTATATTCTTGCCTGGAGAATTCCGTGGGCAGAGGAGCCTGCTGGTCCATGCGATCACAGAGTCGGATGTGATTGAGCAACTAACATTTGCACCTCTTACTACCATTTACTTATTTTGCTCAATTGACCACACTCCTCTTGTCTGTAAGTTTGTTCTCTCTCTATATATGAGACTACTTTGGTTTTTATTATGTTTGTTTTTCTTTTTAGATTCCACATATAAGTGAAATCTTACGGTATTTGTCTTTCTCTGACTAATTTTGTTCAGGAAAAAACCTACTAGATCCATCCATGATGTTGCAAATGGCAAGATTTCATTGTTTTTGTGGCTAAGTAACATTCTATTGTGTATATATACACCATGTCTTCTTTATCCATTTTTCTGCTGATGCACATTTAGGTTGCTTCTATATCTTGGCTGTAGTAAATAATGCTGCGATGAACACAGAAGATTGAAGGCAGGAGAAGGGGATGACAAGAGGATGAGAGAGTTGGATGGCATCACCGACATGATGGACATGAGTTTGAACAAGCTCCGGAAGGTGGTGATGGATAAGGAATCCTGGCACGCTGCAGTCCATGGGATCACAAGGTCTGACGTGAGTGAGCAACTGAGCTTAACTCAACTGTGGTTTATTTATTATGTAAGTGGAAGCTTACACCTCTTAATCTCCCTCACCTGTTTCACCGATATCAACTTTACCCTCTTCCATTCTGGAAGTCATTTTGTTCTCTATGAGATTACTTTAATTTTGGTTTGTTTTGGTTAAATTTCATATATAAGTGAATTCATGCTGTATTTGTTTTGGTCTTATTTAATTTAGCATAATATCCTCTAGATCCGTTTGGGTTGTCACAAATGTCAAGATTTCATGCCTTCCTGTGGCTGAATAATATTCCATTGTGTGTGTATGTATTGGTATATATACACATATTTCTACATATATATGTCTGTATATACACCAAGCTGTAAACACTTACGTTGTCTCCCTATCTTGGCTAATGTAAATAATGCTTCAATGATATTGTGTGTATAAGTATTTTTTATACTTAATTTTTATTTGGAAGCTAATTGATTTACATTATTGAGTTGTTTTCTGCCATATATCAACATGAATAAGCCATAGGCATACATATATCCCCTCCCCCTTGAACCTCCATCCCACCTCCCTGTATATGTATTATGAATTAGTTTTTGTTTTCCTTTGGGTAAATATCCAGAAGGTTCAGATCAAATGGCAGCTTTATTTTTTAATATTTTGAGCAATGCCTATATTTTTTTCCATAATGGCTACATCGATCAATAATCCCCCCAACAGTGCACAAAGTGTTCGTTTTCTCTGTATCTTCACCAATACTTGTTATTTTTTATCTTTTTCTTGATAGTTATTCTGAAAAGTGTGAGATGGTATCTCATTTGGTTTTCCTTGTTGATTAGTAATGTCGAGCATCTTTTCATGTGTGTGTTGGCCATCTGTATGTCTTCTTTGGAAAATATCTATTTTTTAATCTTCCCTTTTTAAATCAGATTTTGTTTTTGTTGTTGAGTTATATGAGTTCTTTAAATATCAAATATCTCATTTGCATTTCTTCTCCAACTCAGTACGCTGCCATTTTTTTTTTTTTTGAGAGTTCCCCTCGTTGTGAAAATCATTTTAATTTGATACAGTCCTACCTGTTTAATTTTGCTTCTTTTTTTCTGGTCTGAGATATGTCCAAAAGAATATTGTGAACACCAGTGTCAAACATGGTACTACCTATGCTTTCTACTAGCAAATTTTTGGTTTCTGGTCTTAAATATAAGTCTTTTCTCCACTTTGTGTTTATTTTTGAATGTGGTGTAAGGAAGTAGCCCATGATTCTTTGGCATATAGCTGTCCAGTTTTCCCAACACGATTCACTGAAGGGAATGTCTTTTCCTCACTGTACATTCTTGCCTCCTTTGTTGTAGATTAATTGCCTATATAAGTGTGCCTGTCTCTGAGCTTTCTCTTTTGTCCCATTGATTTACATGTCTGTTTTTGTGCCAGCACCATATTGTACTGACTACAGTAGCTCTGTAGAATAAGTTGAAATCAAGAAGTGTGATATTTGTAGCTTTGTTCTTCTTTCTCAAGATGGATTTGACTATTTGGGGTCTTTTGTATTTCCATACAAATTTTAGAATCATTTATTCTAGTTCTGTGAAGAATGTCATTGGGATTTTGATAGGGATAGCCCTAAATCTGTAGAATGGTTTGGGTAGTATGATCATTTTAACAATATTAATTATTCTAATCCAGTTGCTTTCCATTGGTTTGTGTCATCTTCAGTTTCTTTCATCAGTGCCTTATAGTGTTCCAAGTATAAGTCTTTTATCTCCTTGGTAATATTTATTTCTAGTTATTTTCTTCTTTTGGTGCATTGTAAATGGGATTGCTTCCTTAATTTCTGTTTCTAATAGATTTTATCAAAAAACACAATGGATTTCTGTATATCAATTTTGTAGTCTGCAACTTTACTGAATCCATTTAATAGGTTTAATTTTTTTTTTTTTTTGGTGGCATCTTTAGGATTTTCTATATATGGTTTTGAACCGTGGTGTTGGAGAAGACACTTAAGAGTCCCATGGACTGCAAGGGGATCCAACCAGTCCATTCTAAAGGAGATCAGTCCTGGGTGTTCTTTGGAAGGAATGATGCTAAAGCTGAAACTCCAGTACTTTGGCCACCTGATGTGAAGAGTTGACTCATTGGAAAAGACTCTGATGCTGGGAGGGATTGGAGGCAGGAGGAGAAGGGGATGACAGAGGATGAGATGGCTGGATAGCATCACTGACTCGATGGATGTGAGTCTGAGTGAACTCCAGGAGTTGGTGATGGACAGGGAGGCCTGGCGTGCTGCAATTCATGGGTTCGCAAAGAGTCGGATATGACTGAGTGACTGAATTGACTGGCTGACTGATATCCCCTATATGCCTGCTTTCTGGAAAGTTTTTATTGTAAATGGATGTTGAATTTTATTGAAAGCTTTTTCTGCATCAACTGAAATGACCATATAGGTTTTATTCTTCAATTTGTTAATATGGTGTATCACATTGATTGATTTATGGATATTGAACAATTCTTGCATTCCTGGGGTAAATGCCACTTGAGCATGATGTATGATCTCTTTACTGTATTGTTGGATTCCATTTGCCAGTATTTTATTAAGAAATTTTGCATCTATGTTCATCAGTGATATTGGCCTCTAATTTTCATTTTTTTGTGTGACATATTTGTCTGGTTTTGGTGTCAAGGTGATGGTGGCCTCATAGAATAAGTTTGGAAGTCTACCTTATTTTGCAATTTTTTTGGAATAGTTTCAGAAGGATAAGTGTTAACTTGTCTCTAAATGTTTGGTATAGTATAATCTTTTAATGACCTATTGGTGTCTTCATATTTGAAATAGGTTTTTCTTAGGAGTTTTTGTATTGATGATCTTGCTTTATTCACAGTGATAAAAATTTTGACTTTTAGTTGGGGCTATTTAGAGTGAAAAGACCCTGATGCTAGGAAAGATTGAAGGCAGAGGGGAAGGGGATGACAGAGGATGAGATCGTTGGATGGCATCACTGACTCGATGGACATGAGTTTGAGTAAACTCTGGGAATTGGTGATGGACAGAGAAGCCTGGCATGCTGCAGTCCATGGGGTCGCAAAGAGTCGGACACGACTGAGCAACTGAACTGAACTGATTTAGAGTGATTATTGATATGCTTAGACTTAAATCTGTCTTCTTTCTTCTTGTTTGCTTTTTGCCTCATCTGTACTTGATTCATTTTTGCTTCATTTTCTCATTTCTTTGAATCAGTATTTGGCTGAAGTTTACTCCTGAGAACTTTATTCTTTTGGTACATCTGGCTTGTTGGGTGGTAGAGAAGTACATGTGTTTGCGCTCACTCAGTTGTGTTCAACTCTTTGAGACCCCATGGACTGTAGCCTGCCAGGCTCCTTTGTCCATGGAATGCTGAAGCAGGTTGCCATTTCCTCCTCCAGGGGATCTTCCTGACCCAGGGATCAAACCTGTGTCTTCTGGTTCTCTTGCACTGGCAGGCTGATTCTTTATCACTGAGTCACCTGGGAACCCTGGAGGAAAAGTAGTTGGAAGACAAATTCTCAAGTAAAGAAATGCAGGTGGTGTGCACTGAAATGATGAGTGAGACAGCGAGTCTGCCTATGCTAACCAATGTAACCATGGGGAGCAGTGTATGCACTATACTTTCTTTAGTGCCTGAAGTTAACTCAGTTGTGATTTTAAAATCTCACTGGCTAATAATTGAAAAGGAAATCTCATGATGTAGTAGACAGCCCAATGAGTAAGTAACTGAGGCTTCTTTTAAATTATTGTTTCAGTTTGGAAGAAACTACAAATATGATTCCAATAAACTGCTGAGAATATTAGGATGTGGCATTATAGTTTAATTTATCATGTCAGCTGCACTAGCTTTATGACTACTACTTGGCTGCATACCAGATTAGATAGTGAATATGAAGGGATTATAGAGCAAAGAATTAAAGATGGTGATGTAATGTGAGAAATCGACAATCAGAAGCACTCTAAACTAAGACCACCTCTACTAACACATATACATTTTCTAGAAAAGTAAATTTATTGCTTTAGGGATGGTAGCTTACATGTTACATTTATTTTTGGTAAAGCTGTAGGAAGAAAGTAAATTATAAGGTTTAGAGGTGAAGACATAGGTAAAATAGTAAATTTGAATGAAATTCCTTTGATCATGCCTATTATACGTGCTGTTTCTTCTTCTGTTTTTCATAAATATATGAATACATCTGATTAAATATTAAATATTACTTCCAACAAGACTTTTAGTGTCTGTTCTTTTTCGGTTATGCAGTATGATTGCACTTAGTACAAAATTAAATTGCATGACAGCAAAGGTAAATAAGTGCTGTTTCTCATCCACTTTACAAAGATTCCTATGGAGATATTTTCTATCAAGAGGTTTTTCTCTGCATATGAAAGCGTCAGTTCAGTTCAGTCGCTCAGTCACGTCTGACTGTTTGTGACCACAGCACACCAAGCCTCCCTGTCCATCACCAACTCCTGGAGTCCACCCAAACCCATGTCTATTGAGGAAAAGCATACACAGATGTAAATTTGTGTGCTTTTATAATAACATAAATGAAAGCTTACCTTGTACACACTTCTACTCCTTCCTTTTTTGAGTCAAATACTTTAGAATATTACGTTGAATCAATACACATAGCTCTAACTCATTTTGAGAACTATTTAATATATCCCTTATTGATACAAAATTACTCCCAATCTTTTGTTATTATAAATGATTGTGCTGCAACAATAAATAAGTTCTGTTTTAAATGTGCTATTTCATTTAAAAGCTGTTTTGCTTTTAGTATTTCTTTTAAAAATATTTTACTTCATGGTATAAATTTTTCATGTTTTTGGCATGTATAAAATATGTGAATTTCTTCTGGTAATTTGAAAATTTTACAATTCATTTTTATCCATTCTGATATTAATCTTTAGAAGCAATATTATACATTTTTGTTTCTAGAATTATTACCTTAAGATCATATTGGTATGAAAGATATTAATATGAGTACATTTACATTCCTTATGTTCTTTCTATAGCCTGATTTTGATAGTTTACATTATTATCCCTAATGCCCCTAGGGACTTCCGTGGCAGGTCAGTGGTCAAGATTCTCTGCTCTTAGTGGTGGGGCTCCACGTTTGGGCTTCCCTGGTGGCTCAGATGGTAAATAATCCACCTGCAATGCGGGAGAACTAGGGGTGATTCCTGGGTTGCGAAGATCCCTTGGAGAAGAGAATGGCCACCCACTCCACTATTGGGACAGAGGAGCCTGGCAAGCTACAGTTCATGGGATGACAAAGAGTCGGACATGACTGAACCACTCTCACTTTCACTTTTCAATGCCCCAGTGGCAAATTTTCCATCTTAGAATATACTTACATATAAAATGATGTGTGTTACACTTAAGCAATATTTAACAATTTCCTACACCAAGAGGTGGAGAAGGAAATGGCAACCCACTCCAGTATTCTTGTCTGGAAAATCCCATGGACAGAGGAACCTGGCTGGCTAGAGTTCATGGGGTAACAGAGTCGGGCACACAGAAGAGGAGGAGGCTGGTGGGCTGTACAGAGTGCCTGCAAAATTCCTTCTTTTTTATTTCAAGTTTGTTGTTTGATTATATTACTATATTATTAGTATTAGTCTTTACTGGTTAAATTATTATTGTCATACCACCATTTCCTGTAAACGGAGTTTTTCAGTCTTGGTTCCATCAATAAGAGTATTCATTGCAAAGAATGTAGTGTGGAATGATATCATGGAGAAGTCTGAGAACAATTTGAGTTTTATCATACAGTCAAGAAAAAAATGAAGTCCACACACTTTACTAGAATAAACCATGAGCTATTTAATTTATATTTTTTTCTTTCAAGACAATTTGTACACTTTTATTCCACAGAGATCTTATGTGTCATTCATGATTGCTTTGAGAAGCATCTATGCTCCTTTTTTTGTTTTGTTTCATGTGACTAAAAAATTCTCATATAATTTTCTTTCTTGGGCTCAGCCGGCTCACCTTGCATTACCTGATATCATTTTGCTATTTCTTTTTTTAACCTTGCTATTCCATAGAGTAGATATTACTTTTATTTTAATGTGACAAACAAGGATTTTCCAAAAACTGTTTAATTAATTGAATACGTTCTGTTATTTTTCCTATAACTTTTTTGGTTGGTTTAATGTACTATCATTCTCTATTAAAAATCTGTTTTCATTGCTTTCTCATTGATTTTAGATCATTTTAAGAAAAATAGCAGAAGTATTTTTCCATCAGTATCTTTAATTATAGCAAAAGTATGTGTACTTATAGCTGATTCACATTGTTGTAAAGCATAAATCAACACAGCATTATAAAGCAACTATCCTCCAATTTAAAAATAATATAGCATAATTTAAATTGCAAAACATGAACCATTATGAATATATAGATTTTATAGGTTTGTTTCCATAAATTCAACAAATATGTACAGAACACAATTATTGACAGCCTTCTGAGTTAGATACTTAACAGGAGTCATAAATGAGCTAATAGTGAAGTGTTATGGCAGTGATATCTGCCCTTGTTGAGGGGGATGAGTAATCAGGATTCTCAGAGAAGTGGTGATTTAGAGAATTCACCCAATGTCATCAGACTCTGCATGTTCTTCTCTCTCTTCTGCAACCATTCTATGCAAAACAAAACTTTTGCCTTTTTTCCTGCCTCCCTGCTTCTTACCAACTCATTAGCACTGCCTGGAATGCCTTTGCTCTTAACTTCAGTATATCTAAATTGTACTTTTCAGACCAACTTCTTTTTTGAAAATTTCCTTCTTTATTCCTACAATGACCTGTCCTCCTTTCAAATCCAGAGACTGTTTTTTTTTTTTTTTTTTTTTAATCTTTTGTCTAGAGATAAGAACATGCTACTTTGAACTGGTGTCTTATTTTTATATCTAGATCAGTTCAGATCAGTTGCTCAGTCATGTCCAACTCTTTGCAACCCCATGAACAGCAGCATTCCAGGCCTCCCTCTTCATCACCAATTCCCGTAGTTTACCCAAACTTATGTCCATTTAGTCGGTGATGCCATCCAACCATCTCATCTTCTGTTGTCCCCTTCTCCTCCTGCCCTCAATCTTTCCCAGCATCAGGGTCTTTTCAAATGAGTCAGCTTTTCACATCAGGTGGTCAAAGTAATGGAGTTTCAGCTTCAACATGAGCCCTTTCAATGAACACCCAGGACTGATCTTCAGGATGGACAGGCTGGATCTCCTTGCAGTCCAAGGGACTCTCAAGACTCTTCTCCAACACCACAGTTCAAAAGCACCAATTCTCGGTGCTCACCTTTCTTTATAGTCCAACTCTAACATCCATACATGACTACTGGAAAAAACATAGTTTTGACAAGACAGACCTTTGTTGACAAAGTAATGTCTCTGCTTTTTAATATGCTGTTTAGGTCGGTCATAACTTTCCTTCCAAGGAGTAAGCATCTTTGAATTTCATGGCTGCACTCACCATCTGCAGTGATTTTGAAGCCCAGAAAAGTAAAGTCAGCCACTGTTTCCACTGTTTCTCCATCTATTTCCCATGAAGTGATTGGACTGGATGCCATGATCTTAGTTTCTGAAGGTAGAGCTTTAGGCCAGCTTTTTCACTCTCCTCTTTCACTTTCATCAAGAGGCTCTTTAGTTCTTCTTCACTTTCTGCTATAAGGGTGGTGTCATCTGCATATCTGAGGTTATTGATATTTCTCTCGGCAATCTTGATTCCAGCTTGTGCTTCTTCCAGCCCAGCGTTTCTCATAATGTACTCTGTATAGAAGTTAAATAAGCAGGGTGACAATATACAGCCTTGACGTACTCCTTTTCCTATTTGGAACCAGTCTGTTGTTCCATGTCCAGTTCTAACTGTTGCTTTCTGACCTGCATATAGGTTTCTCAAGAGGCAAGTCAGGTGGTCTGGTATTCCCATCTCTTTCAGAATTTTCCACAGTTTATTGTGATCCATAGAGTCAAAGGCTTTGGCATAGTCAATAAAACAGAAACATATATATTTTCTGGAACTCTCTTGCTTTTTTGATGACCCAGAAGATGTTGGCAATTAGATCTCTTGTTCCTCTGCCTTTTCTAATACTAGCTTGAACAACTGGAATTTCACGGTTCATGTTTTGCTGAAGCCTGGCTTGGAGAATTTTGAGCATTACTTTACTAGCGTGTGAGATGATTGCAATTGTATGGTAGTTTGAGCTATCTTTGGCATTGCCTTTCTTTGGGATTGGAATGAAAACTGACATTTTCCAGTCCTGTGGCCACTGCTGAGTTTTCCAAATTTGCTGGCATATTGAGTGCAGCACTTTCACAGCAACATCTTTTAGGATTTGAAATAGCTCAAATGGAATTCCATCACCTCCACTAGCTTTGTTCGTAGTGATGCTTCCTAAGGCCCACGTGACTTTGCATTACAGGATATCTGGCTCTAGGTGAGTGATCACACCATTGTGATTATCTGGGTCATGAAGATCTTTTTGTACAGTTCTTCTGTGTATTCTTGTCACCTCTTCCTAATATCTTCTGCTTCTATTAGGTCTATACCATTTCTGTCCTTTATCGAACCCATCTTTGCATGAAATGTTTGTTCCCTTGGTATCTCTAATTTTCTTGAAGAGATCTCTAGTCTTTTCCATTTTATTTTTTTTTTATCCCATTCTATTGTTTTCCTCTATTTCTTTGCATTGATCTCTGAGGAAGGCTTTCTTATCTCTCCTTGCTATTCTTTGGAACTCTGCATTCAAATGGGCATATCTTTCCTTTTCTCCTTTGCTTTTCACTTCTCTTCTTTTCACAGCTATTTGTAAGGCCTCCTCAGACAGCCATTTTGCTTTTTTGCCTTTCTTTTCCATGGGGATAGTCTTGATCCCTGCCTCCTGTACCATGTCATGAACCTCCATCCTTTGTTCATCAGGCACTCTGTCTATCAGATCTAGTCCCTTAAATCTATTTCTCACTTCCACTGTAGAATCATAAAGGATTTGATTTAGGTCATACCTTAATGGTCTAGTGGTTTTCCCCAATTTATTCAATTTAAGTCTGAATTTGGCAATAAGGAGTTCATGTTCTGAGCCACAGTCAGCTCCTGGTCTTGTTTTTTTCTGACTGTATAGAGCTTCTCCATCTTTGGCTGCAAAGAATATAATCAACCTGATTTTGGTGTTGGCCATCTGGTGATGTCCATTGTAGAGTCTTCTCTTGTGTTGTTGGAAGAGAGTGTTTGCTATGACCAGTGTGTTCTCTTGGCAAAACTCTATTAGCCTTTGCCCTGCTTCATTCCGTACTCCAAAGCCAAATTTGCCTGTCTCTCCAGGTGTCTCCCGACTTCCTACTTTTGCATTCCAGTCCCCTATAATGAAAAGGACATCTTTTTTGGATGTTAGTTCTAGAAGGTCTTGTAGGTCTTCATAGAACCGTTCAACATCAGCTTCTTCAGCATTACTGGTCTGGGCATAGAGTTGGTACCATGATATTGAATGGTTTGCCTTGGAAATGAACAAAGATCATTCTGTTATTTTATATCTAGATATTATCTCCTAAATACTCTTATAGTTCCCTTATGATAGTAAATGACTAGTGAACAGTGATTCTATGCTGGACCTTGTTTTTAATTCTTTTAATGTTTTGCTTTGTTAAGTCTTTCCAACACCTTTGTGAGCTAGAAACCATTTTTATTTATTTATTTATTGTATTAAGAGAATGAGGCATGGAAAGATTTAAAAACTTGCTCAGAGTGACACAGCCAGTAAATAATGAAATTAAGATTTACACCCAGGCAGTGTGGCTCTAGAATCAGATAGCAGACTGTTATCTGGTAGCACCAGCTCCCAGCTGGTGCTGGGTGCTCAATGGATCACTCCTCACTGATAGAAAAGAGAGCTCTCTTTTGGGAGGATCCAAAAGGGGGAAAACATACACTGTTTTCCTAGGAGTAATCTTCTTTCCAGGGAAGACAGGATAAAACACTTGGTCCAGATGCCTCTGTGATCATGTTAATTTTGTGACTCCAGGTGTAAACTCTTGTTGCTTTAGTTCTTTGGGGACCTGGCTCTAAATTATTGTAAACTCCCAAGGGAAAGTATCTTCTTCTAGGCAGTATATGAATCAATATGCAGGTCAAAGAGTATCTCTTTACTCCTACAATGTTCAAGATGATGGATTTGTCTTCTTCCAATACTCGAAAGTCATGCCTCTTAGAAAAAATTGTCACCATGAAGGAAATTGAATATTTCACACTTATATAAAGAAATGGTTATTTACTTGAAGCAATCAATGGACCTACATAAAGAATATCTTTAAGGAAGTGAGTACATTGCATTCTAGATAATATGACAGTTTTGAAGTATGATGGAGAAGCTTCAGGCTGCGCTTGAACGTTGGGAATATAACCCTTCCAGACCAAGTTCTCTTTTAAAGAGAGCAGACTGGCACTTTGTTTACTTCCTTAAACAGACAAAGTAACTGTTTTCTGTGACTTTTTCAGAACTTATTTTCTTGTTTATTTCTGTATAATATAGAGGTACTACAAAGTCCATAAAGAATTCTAAGGTCACAGAATGTTAGCTGTGAAAGTGGCATAAAGACTATCTTCCTTGCTTTATAAAGGACCTAAATTGACTCACATTCAAATAAATAAAAAGTTTTTGAACTAAAACTTGAACTAAACAAAAGCATTTATGCAATGGATAATGCTCTTAATCTATGCTGAGAAATATCTTTATGACTGTTGAAAATATACTCCACCTTAGCATTAGCAGAAAATCATAATGATAGATAATCACAAATCGAGTCACTTTTGTTTTTCATTTATCAAGCTCTACATATAACTATTATATAATTCGAGTAGTTTGTTGTATTTATTTATCACTGTAGTGATAATAAATGTTATTTAAAACAAGTTATTTTTCATATAAATTATCCTACATAGTAATCTTCTTGTAGGAATTTTAAACAGTTTGAGTCCTAATTCCTTAATTAATGAGTCCAAAAGTAACATATTCTTGAATGTATTTCATGCATAAAGTCTCATGCATTTGATATTTTACATATAACATTACCATAATTGATATTGCCTGGTAGATTTCAGGATAAATGCCCTAAAATAAGTTTATATGAAATATAATATATCATATAGAATAATTCTCCATTATTTTGGTGCAGAGATGCTAAATTTTACATATAGTTTCCATGACAACTTGCTGTCCAACGTTGCCAGATCATTTGATGTTACAGGCAAGGCATCCTCATTCCTTCCATGGGTCATATTCTTTTAAATTAGTAACCTCTGTCATTTGTGTATATTACCCTTTCAACATCTTTGTATAAGTGGTAGTAGGGAATGGACTGATAAACACATATGTGAATTGTGTGTTTAAAATACTAGGATGCATGTGATCATTAAAATAAAGAAATACCCTATTTTTCACTTCTCAGATGTCATATGTTGTTAGGATCTGAATATCTCATTGGTTTTACAGTATTCCTAGCAGTGTTTCTCTAGCTGGGGTTTTATATCCAATTATGCAATAAGATGAAACATGAAAGGTAGTTCATATACAAATTTGTAACTTGAAAGAGTTTTAGATTACAGGATTAGACTCTTTGTGGTGGCAAACAATAGAGATTAAAGGTAAATTACCCTAGTTTACACAGGATCTTTGCACAAACTGCCAGGATCTAGTATGTGTGTGTGTGCTCAGTCGTTCAGTCATGTCTGACTTTTGCGACCCCATACTGTAGCCCATCAGGCTCCTCTGCCCTTGGGATTTTCCAGGCAAGTGTACTGGAGCATGTTGCCATTCCATACATCAGGGGATCTTCATGACCCAGGAATTGAACCCATGTCTCTAGTGTCTCTTGCACTGGCAGGTGGATTCCTTACCACTGCACCAACTGAGAAGCTCAACCTAGAATCTGGGAATATTATTTTTTAGTTCCAAAGTGTTTCAGTAATTGTCTATTGTAGACCTATCTAACAGAACCTTTTATTGGCTTAATATGTTATTTGTAACTCAATGATTGTTTTTCATCAAAAAAAAAATCTTTCTTATAACAGATTGCAGATGACCAATGGAAGATCAGAATCAGACAGCAGTGACTGAATTTCTTTTCTTGGGCCTCACAGATCATCTCTATCAGCAGATTGTTCTCTTTTTCATTCTTCTTTTTTTCTATCTTGCCACTCTGGGTGGTAACTTGGGGATGATCACTCTCATGTGGATTGATCCCAGACTCCACACTCCTATGTACTTTTTTCTTAGCCACTTGTCCTTTGTAGACTTGTGTTCCTCTTCTTCCATTGCCCCCAAGATGCTGTGTGATATCTTTGTAAAGAAAAGAAGCATCCCTTTCATGGGTTGTGCTGCACAGATGTTTTTCTTTGGTCTTTTTGTGGCCACTGAATGTTTCCTGCTGGCTTCCATGGCCTATGATCTATATACAGCCATCTGTAAGCCCTTGTTGTACACACTCATTATGTCCCAGAGGGTCTGTGTGCAGCTGGTTATAGGCCCTTATGCTGTGGCTCTTATAAGCACCAAGACTCATACAAGTCTCACCTTTTGCTTACCCTTCTGTGGTCCAAATGTTATCAATCACTTTTTCTGTGATATTTCACCACTGCTTTCCCTTGCGTGTGCAGACACCTGGATCAATAAGTTGGTGCTTTTCACCTTGGCTGGAGCAATAGGAGTGCTCAGTGGCCTGATCATCATGATCTCCTATGTTTGCATCTTGGTGGCCATCCTGAGGATCCAGACTGCCAATGGGAGGAGGAAAGCTTTCTCTACTTGTTCTTCCCACCTGGCAGTTGTCTCCATCCTAGGTGGAACTCTTTTCTTCAATTATGTTCGACCTAGCTCATGTTCCTCCCTAGATATCAATAAAGTGATTTCCCTCTTTTACACTCTGATTACCCCCATGTTGAACCCCCTGATCTATAGCTTGAGGAACAAAGAGGTGAAGAATTCATTCAGTACAAAGTTTGAAAGGAAAAACTGTCCAATTGGTAGGTGAAATAGAAGTCTATTAATGTTTTAGTGTAGATGTTGGTGCAGAACATTTAGTGATAAGAACACTAGCCTGGAAATCTGAAATTTCATGTGAGTCCTGGTTCTGCCTATTCAAGACGATTTGAGAGATGGTGTAGTTCTTAAGTTTTTTTTTCTGTTCCAGTCTTGTTCTTTGTCACATGAGAATGGTTTAAAAACAATATAGAAATGAATTGAGAATATAAATATAAAAATATACTAGAAGAAACTGAGTATTTGTACAATTGTGGATATGTGAATTCTATTTAAATTGGGCAAACTCAATGTTACAAGGAAACTTTAATGTACCACAGTCAGTGTTAAAGAAAAAATAATGAAACAAAAGAGAATATTTATGCATGTGACCCAAGTGACGGATCGTATCTCTCTTCAGTTCAGTTCAGTTCAGTCGCTCAGTCATGTCTGACTCTTTGCGACTCCATAAATCGCAGCACGCCAGGCCTCCCTGTCCATCACCAACTCCTGGAGTTCACTCAGACTCAGGTCCATCGAGTCAGTGATGCCATCCAGCCATCTCATCCTCTGTCGTCCCCTTCTCCTCCTGCCCCCAATCCCTCCCAGCATCAGAGTCTTTTCCAATGAGTCAACTCTTCGCATCAGGTGGCCAAACTACTGGAGTTTCAGCTTTAGCATCATTTCTTCCAAAGAACACCCAGGGCTGATCTCCTTCACAATGAACTGGTTGGATCTCCTTGCAGTCCAAGGGACTCTCAAGAGTCTTCTCCAACACCACAGTTCGAAAACATCAATTCTTCAGTGCTCAGCCTTCTTCACAGTCCAACTCTCACATCCATACATGACCACAGGAAAAACCACAGCCTCGACTAGACGGACCTTTGTTGGCAAAGTAATATCTCTGCTTTTCAATGTGCTATCTAGGTACAGTCCCAACTGTGGAATATGCTGTCTCCAAACTGAAAGAAGCCTCCCTGGACACTCAAGTTCTTTCTTCATGAATTTTTCTTTGTAGGAGGTGTTTTAGCATGAGCACTAGACTTCACCACTAGATCTGTAAATATTTACCTAATGTGTCAAATTTCTGAATCTTAATGAGTTTTCTCTCATCCTTTGGAGAATGTATGTTGCCAATTGTGAAGAGCCTATTGTGACTCCACATTAGATCTGTTTCTTTTACTTTTACGTTGCTTCCCATTCCTTTTGTTCATTAAAAGGATACTGTTTATACCCAATGGCCTGGGAACCCTACCCCTCTGCCAGAAAATTCAACCAAAATGCCTCTGTTTGGGACCCTGTCCACCGGTGAATGGCTGCAAGAAGGAAGAAATTAACACATCCCCTCCCTGAGTCTTGCCATTCCAGAGATATTTACAAGATTAATGGTCTTTTTACTTTGTTTCCTCACCTCCCCCTACCTCATCTCTTTTCTATAAAAGAAACTAGCATCCAGGCCACAATAAAATGGTTATTTTGAGATGTTAGTCATGTTCTCGGTCAGCTGACTTTGTGAATAAAGTAGTAATCTTTGCTTCAACTCCTAGTCTCTCAGATTTATTGGCCTGTCATGTAGTGAGCAGAGCGAGCTTGAACTGGGTACCACATGCATTTTACCAAGACCTCCAATATTGGAGCACCTGTTTGTGTGACCTGCTATATTAATGTGATGTTATCAGTGTAAAGGACATTAAGTGTTGTATCCACTAAGTGTAGTGGATGCAGAGGGGGGTCAGATATCTGCAGACTATATCAAGGAATGAAATAGGGTTAACATAGCCTTAAAGCAATATTGTAAATGAATATTTTTGTTCATCTTACATGAAAGTAAACTGTTTCTGATTATTTATTTTTTCTAATCAGAATGGAAAAGACTACATTCCTCAAATCATGACTGCATGCCGTGTACTGGAGCTCCATTAAAGTATCCTGTATTTGTGGAGCACTGTCAGAGGTACTAATGCTTATTGGAACTTGAAGCAGTCTACAGGCATCCTTTTTCTTTTTTAATTCATTAAAAAAAAAACCTGAAGTATAGTTGATTTACAATGTTATGTTTGTTTCACGCCCTTACTTTCCTTACATTATGGTAACCATAATGTCTCTAGTCTGTGAATCTATTTCTGGTTTTTAAATACATTCATTTTTATCATTTTCATACATTCTTTTAAGATTCCACATATCAGTGATATCATATGCTATTTGCCTTTCTTTGTCGTATTTACTTCACTTCATAGGATAATCTGTAGGCCCATCTATGTTGCTGCAAATGGCAATATTTAATTCTTTTTATGGCCAAGTAGTATTCCATTGTATATATAAATATCACATCTTGTTTATCCATCCATTGATGGACAAGTAATGTGCTTCCACGTCTTGGCTAGTGTAAATAGTGCTGCAGTGAATATTGAGGTACATGTATTTTTTGAATTATGTTTTTTTTTTCTTCTGGATATACACCCAGAAGTGTTATTGCAGAATCTTATGTTAACTTTAATTTTAGCTTTTAAGGAACCGTCATACTGTTTTATATAGTGGCTAAACAAATTTATATTCTCATCAACAGTAGAGTTCCTTTTTCTCCACATCACTTCCCGGATTTAATATTTGTAGGCTTTTTAATGACAGCTATTCTGACTGGCATGAGGTTATACCTCATTGTAGTTTTGATTTGCATTTCCTTTATAATTGCAATGCTGAGCATTTTTCCACATGCCTGTTGGCTCTATGTATGTCCTTTTTGGAGAAATGTCTATTCAGGTCTTCTGCCCATTTTTTTTTTTTTTTTTTTGAGGTGAGGGCTTCCCTAGTGGCTCAGGAGGTAAAGTATCCACTTGCAATGCAGGAGATCTGGGTTCGATCCCTGGGTTGGGAATATCCCCTGGAGAAGGGAATGGCAACCCACTCCAGTTTTCTTGCATGGATAATTCCACGGACAGAGGAGCCTGGATGGCTATAATCTATGGAGTCTCAAAGAGTCAGACATGACTGAAGCAACTTAGCATGCATGCACACCCATTTTTTGATTGAGTTATTTGATTTTTTTTTTACATTAAACTGTATGAGATGTTTGTATATTTTAGAAATTAGTCAATCCCCTGTCAGTCACATCATTTGCAAATATTTTCTTCCATTCCATAAGCTGTCTTTTCATTTTATCATTTCCTTTGCAAAATCTTTTAAGTTCAATTGGGTCCCATTTGTTTATTTTTGCTTTTATTTCTGTTACTCTAGGAGGCAGATTGAAAAAAATATTCCTGCAATTTATGTATTTATGTCATAGAGTGTTCTGCTTATGTTTTTCTCTAAGAGTTTTAGAATATCTAGTCTTTACATGTTTCAATGCCGTTCTCCCAAATCTTCCCACCCTCTCCCTCTCCCACAGAGTCCATAAGACTGTCCCATACATCAGTGTCTCTTTTGCTGTCTCATGTAAAATATCATGTATGAAATGAGATGCCAGTCCAGGTTCAATGCACGATACTGGATGCTTGGGGCTAGTGCACTGGGATGACCCAGAGGGATGGTATGGGGAGGGAGGTGGGAGGAGGGTTCAGGATGGGGAGCACATGTATACCTGTGATGGATTCATCTTGATATTTGGCAAAACTAATACAATTATGTAAAGTTTAAAAATAAAATAAAATAAAAAAAAAGAATATCTAGTCTTACGTTTAGGTCTTTAGTTAATTTTGGGTTTATTTTTGTATTTGGTGCTTCAAATCTTCTAATTTCATCTTTTACACGTAGTCGTTCAGTTACAGGCATTCTTTTAGAGTCATCTGGTTTCTGGATGGTCTAGACTGCTGAATTAAATAGAGAAATAATGTGACTACTTCTGAAGCACCCTTTATATATTTGGTGAAGGCATTAATTTCTCGTTTCAAGTATTCTGGAATCCTATCATCTCCATTGAATCTAGGAAGTTTAGATCCACAACAGAACCTTCTACCACTGAGTTTCTTATGAAACTCGAGTCCCTTCCATTAGTGTCTTTAAAAAATTCCTTTAGTGGAAGACATGCCTTCTCAGGAAACAGTCACCCAATACCTTCTCTGCTCTTACATCCTTGAGTTGGAAATTACCCGGCCTAAATGTTATTTTCTCATCATTTATCATATTAGTGGAATTTCACAAGTGTCAGTTTCATTGTGCAGTGGTTACCACTGCTCTCAATAGTTCTCACATGTTAGAAAAAATTGCCAAAGCCAATGCACAGTTTTCAACTGTACTCTATCCCAATTCGGTGCTGGTGAGTTGTAGTAATGCTGTGCTAGGGCATGCTGATGGTTATGACCACCTCATTCCACCAACAATGGACTCTCATTTCCATTTGTCTGTGAGTGGTCTGATTCCAGGATCCCATTCCAAGAATCTGCTGAATGCACTAGTCAAACAATTTACTAAGATAAGTTGTTAGAATTACAAAACCTAAACAAAATTTTCTACATATATTATAAACAAACAAAAACATTAGTGTTTAATGTGGTGAAAGCTTGGATTTTTATAATAGTTAATCTGCCACTGCTTCATCTGAATAATTTCAATAATCTGAATTAACTCAATCTATTTACATATATGGTTCGGCGAATTTCTAACACAAAGAGACAGAAAACACTTTCCAATAAAATTTGGAAACTGAATTTCAGAAAACTATCCTTTTGGAATGGCTTGCTCTAAGAAATTTTAGTCCTCATTTACCCCTTGAATTCAAGAAAGAACTCCAAGAAGAACAGATCACTTAAGACTTGAGCTCATATATGGTCCTGTAAAGACTGGCTACAGATTTAAAGATCAATTCAGTTAAGAACTCTAGACCTCACTATTCATCAGGGAAATGCAAATCAAAACCACAGTGAGACATCACCTCACATTTATCCAAATGGTTAATATGAAAAATATGACAAATAACGAGTGCTAGCAAGGATGTGGATAAAAGGGAACCCTCGTGCACTGTTGGTGGCATTGTAGATTGGAAAACTACTATAGATTGTACTTTGGAAAACACTATGGAATTTTTTCAAATAATTAAAAGTAGAACTGTCATACGATCCAGGATTTTCACTTCTGGGTATTTACCTGAAGAAAACAAAAACTCTAATTTGAAAAGGTATTTATTGTAGCATTATTTACAGTAGCCAACATATGAAAGTAACCTACATGCCTTTCAACAGATGAATGAATAAAGAAGATGGGATATGTAAATATGTATATATATACATACACATTATGAAATACTACTCAGTCATAAAAAATGAAGTGCCCATTTGTGACAACATGAATGGATTTAGAGGGTGTCATGTTAGGTCAAATACTGCATGATCTCACTTATACATGGGATCTAAAAAATAAAATGAACAAACAAACCAAAGTGATATAAAAACAGACTCAGAGATACAGAGAACAAATGGGTAAATGCCAGAAGGAGAGAGGCTGAAAGGAGTGGGCGAAATAGGTGAAGGGGATTGAGGTACACACCTCCAGTTATATAAAAGTCATGGTGATATGATACAGAGCATAAGGAATATAGTCAATAACAATGTAATAACTTTGTATAGGAACAGATGGTTACTAGACATATCTTCATAGTGATAATTTCACAATGTAGGCAGATAGCAACATAATATAACACACATCTGAAATTGAAAGTCACTCAGTCTTGCCTGAATCTTTGCGACCCCATGGACTATAGAGTCTATGGCATTCTCCAGGCCAGAATACTGGAGTGGGTAGCCTATCCCTTCTCTGGGGGATCTTCCCAGCTCAGGGATCGAGCTCAGATCTCTAGCATTGCAGGTGAATTCTTTACCAGCTGAGCCACCAGGGAAGCCCAATACATCTGAAACAAGCGTAATATTGTAGGTCAGTCTATATTTCAATTTAAAAAAATCTTTAATTTCCTAATTAAAAAAAGAATAAATTTCAGAGGCGAGTTATTTTATTACAAAGGCAAGCAGTTAATGACCACCAATTTCTTATGTGCCAAGCCTGGTCTTTTCCTGGGAAGGTGACAGAATCCTGAAGAAGCACTGGTTGGTTTATGCCATCAAAACAAAGTTGGCCCTTCAGTAGCTTGAAGTTTCACACCATAAGTTTCTCTAAGCATTTTATTAGCACTATTTTCAATTTTTATTTTATATTGGAGTACAGTATAGTATATTGATTAACAGGCTTTCTAGCTGGCTCAGTGGTAAAGAATCTACCTGCCAAAGCAGGAAACACAGGACACATGGATTTGATCCCTGGGTCAGGAAGAGCCCCTGGAGGAGGAAACATCAACCCACTCCAGTATTCTTGCCTGTAAAACCCATGGACAGAGGAGCCTGGCAGGCTACAGGCCATGGTGTCACAGAGTCTGATAGAACTGAGTGACTGAACATGCACAATAGTTGATTAACAGTGTTGTCTTAATTTCAGATGTACAACAAAGTGATTCATTTATACATGTACTTTCAAACTCCATGCATTGGAGAAGGAAATGGTAACCCACTCCAGTATTCTTGCCTGGAGAATCCCAGGGATGGGGCAGCCTGGTGGACTGCTGTCTATGGGGTGGCACAGAGTTAGACATGACTGAAGTGACTTAGCAGTTCAAAGTCTTAATTAGATTACTACAGAATACTGAGCAGAGTTTTCTGTGCTATATAGTAAGTCCTCTTTGATTATCTATTTTAAATATAGCAGTGTATACATGTCAATCCAAAACTCCCAGTCCATCTGTCTCTCTACCCTTTAACCCTGGTATCCTTAAATTCATTTTCTAAGCCTGTGGGTCTGTTTCTGTTTTATAAATCAGTTCATTTGCATCATGCTTTTTAGAGTCCACATATAAGCAATATCATATAAGTCTTTGTCTGACTTACTTCACTTAGTATGAGATTCTCCAAGTCGATGTTGTTGCAATTGGCATTATTTCATCCTTTTTAATAGCTTAGTAATATTCCATTGTATATATGTACCACATCTTCTTTATTCTTTCATTTGCTGATGGACATGTAGATTGTTTCTATGTCTTGGCTATCTTCGTTATTGTAAACAACATTGCAATAAAAAAAAAAAAAAGAATCCCCTCTCTGATTTTAAGCTTTCTATCAAAAATGTGAAACCTCGTTACTTAACACTGCAAAATTTGGTGTCAAGGGACAAGATTACAAAATTTTAGACTTATTACAGTGAGAAAAATTGTTCTGTTATTATTTCTATCTTAATACTATAGCTTGTATGGTAGGAAAAGACCTTGTTTATTTCTAATGATTTGGCATGGAAGTTTCTAACAAAAAAAATCTATTAAATTCACTTTGAAAGTGTTAGTTGCCCAGTTGTGTCTGACTCTTTGTGAACCTGTTTACTGTAGCTCACCAGGCTCCATGAAATTCTCCAGGCAAGAATACTGGAGTGGGTTCAGTTCATTTCAGTTCAGCCGCTCAGTCATGTACGACTCTTTGCGACCACATGAACCACAGCTCGCTCGGCCCCACATCCATCACCAGCTCCCGGAGTCCACCCAAACCCATGTCCATTGAGTCAGTGATGCCATCCAACCATCTCATCCTCTGTTGTCCCCTTCTCCTCTCTCCCTCAATCTTTCCCAGCATCAGGGTCTTTTCCAATGAGTCAGCTCTTCCCATCAGGTGGCCAAAGTATTGGAGCTTCAGGTTCAACATCAATCCTTCCAATGAACACCCAGGACTGATCTCCTTTAAGATGGACTGGTTGGATCTCCTTGCAGACTCTCAAGAGTCTTCTCCAACACCACAGTTCAAAAACATCAGTTCTTCGGTGGTAAGCTTCCTTTATAGTCCAACTCTCACATCCATACATGACCACAGGAAAAACCATAGCCTTGACTAGATGGACCTTTGTCGGCAAAGTAATGTCTCTGCTTTTGAATATGCTATCTAGGTTGGTCATAACTTTCCTTCCAAGGAGCAAGCGTCTTTTAATTTCATGGCTGCAAGCACCATCTGCAGTGATTTTGGAGCCCAGAAAAAGTCAGCCACTGTTTCTACTGTTTCCCCATCTATTTGCCATGAAGTAATGGGACCAGATGCCATGACCTTAGTTTTCTGAATGTTGAGGTTTAAGCCAACTTCTTCACTCTCCTCTTTCACTTTCATCAAGAGGCTCTTTAGTTCTTCTTCACTTTCTGCTGTAAGGGTGGTGTCATCTGCATATCTGAGGTTATTGATATTTCTCCCATTGGGTATCCATTCCCTTCCCTTCTCTTTACAGCCCAGGGGTGAAATCCAAGCTTCCTGCATTGCAGGCAGATGCTTTAGTGTCTAAGCCAACAGAGAATCTTACTTTCATGTAGTAAAACTAAAAGACTGCTTTTCTCTCATAGTCTTTTTTTTTGTAAGTCTAGCCAAGATGGAATTCTTAAGTAATCAAAGACCTAATCAAAACAATGTGATGTTCAGGAAATTATTTTTATAAAACATAGAATCTTTTTTTCTAGGCATTAATGAGTGCTTATGTGGCATGTAATCTTGTAAGTGCTTTGTATGTAATAATTCATCTAATTCTTCAGTGTGAGCAAGCTATCCATCATCCCCATTTTGTAGATAAGGATACTGAGGAACAGATAGTTAAAAACAAATAGAAAATATACAAAAAAAAAAAAAAAAAAAGCAAAAACCCCACTAGCTCATAGGGACAAGCCAAGGAGCTGTGATTTGAACCTAGGCTTCAGGATCCAGGCAGAGCACTACTCATCTCTGTCGGTGCTCAGTTTTTTAGCTCATCACTCTCTATGGATGTAAATGCTGCTGCTACTGCTACTAAGTCGCGTCAGTTGTGTTCGACTCTGTGCGACCCCATAGACGGCAGCCTACCAGGCTCCGCCGTCCCTGGGATTTTCCAGGCAAGAGTACTGGAGTGGGGTGCCATTGCCTTCTCTGTGGATGCAAATGAGGTCCTGTTTTTTTCAAAGAGTATCTAAAGGGGGAAAAACATTTTCCCCCCTCCTCAGAAATCTTCTATTTGAGAAAAGACATTATTTTGGAAACAACCTTGGCACAAAGTCCAATGATAGTGCTTTAATTTTGTCCCTCAGGTGTACACTCTTGAGGTTTAGTTCTTCTGAGACCTGGCTTTAGAGCAGTTAAAACTATAGGGACATGCATCCTTTAATTGTGCTGCATGTGAGTCGGTATTCAGGACAAGGTGCCTCTCTTGATCCGCAGACTCATCAACATCCAGACTTATCTTCCTTACCAAGTGTTGAGGGCATCGTGCTTGTTGCAGAAGCTGACTACCAAGCTGGGAATTAAATCTTCCACACTGACTTTCTGATGGAAACCAGAAATCCCTGGGTTTTGCTATTCCTCTTAAAGCGGTGAATGGAAAAACAATTCTTTTAATGAAGTGAGTATTCCATAGTTTGGGAATGAAAAGAAAATTTGAAATATAGTGGAAAGACTTCGGATGAACTTGGAGATTTAGGGAATATAAAACTCACCATCCCAAGTACTCCAAAGAGAGTGCTCTTTGGTGTTTAGTCTAGCTTTTCAGAGCACTAAGCAACTAATCTTCTGACTTTTTAAACTGAACTTTTTTTTTTTTTTTAAACATGATAGAGATAGCATAATGTCCAAGAAGAATTCTAAGGTCATAGATGCCAGAAATGGAAAGTGCATAGAGATCATTCTCCTTGTTTGCAGAAGCGGATATATGTCCTGTTCAGGTTCATATGCTGGTTAGTGGCAGGTGTGGCATCCTACCCTCACGACACACACTTGCCTGCAATGCCCATAATATCCACAACCACTGCTGAAAGCTATGCTTTGAGAAACACTTCAGATGAGAAATTTCACCAACCACTTCAGCTCACAGTGACCCTTCCTTCTTCTGAAACCCTAGGGCATGTTTCATCTTGGACCTCTCTGAAATGTAAGTTTTCCTTTTCTTTCTAAGTCCTGTCTCCACAACCAAGTTTAAATTCCTAAAAATAACAACTGACATTATTAGTTGACATTTAATAGGCAATTGCCTTGTGAAAATGAATCCTATAGATAATTTCTTAAATTATAAAAATAATATAGAGATGTAGACTTTTTAAACTATTGTTTTATACCATAGCATTTCATGTTCCACATCCTAATTATTGTATCTTCAAAATGTGGTATGTTTTGTTTTACTTATAGAGGTAAGTGAGTTGATTATACACATGATTTGAAACTAGAATCTTTGCTATGGATACTGATACACTTTGGGCTTCTTACTGTAATTATAACAGCTTGGTATCATCTTCCTCAATTGATGAGTCAGAAAAATAATATTTACCTTAAAATGGTGTCAGGGTTTCCCAGGTGGTGCTAGTGGTAAAAAATCTCCTGCCAAAGCAGAATAATAGGCGATGAGGGTTCGATCCCTGGTTTGGGAAGATCCCTTGGAGGAGGAAGTGGCAATCCACTCCAGTATTCTTGCCTGGAGAATCTGATGGACAGAGGAGCTTGCTGAGCTACAGCCCATGGAGTTGCAAAGAGTTAGATGTGACTGAAATGACTTAGCATGCATGCATGCAAAAATTGAGTCTAAATAAAAATTTTAAACATTTGACATTATACACATTTTCTTAATAACAGAGATATTACCTGTTATAATCTATGTCTTAAATAATTTTTAAATATTATAAAATTTTGGAAATAATCTTATTATTCTGGTTAACAGAATATATTTATACATTTATAAAAATTATAAGTAGAAATCATCTAGAGATTAAGTCAGATGAGCTTAATACAGGTGTTTTTTTATATAGTTTCCATAAAAAGCTGTTATGTGTTGTTTGACAGATTAATTAATCTCGGAAGCAGGGCATCTAAGTCTCTCCAAAGGCAATTTCATTATTCAAGTTATATGGTTGGCGAAATTTTCTTCATGCTAACCCCAATTTTAAATCCTTTTTCTTTTTGTGCCACTCCTATCTTCAGAGTTGTCAAAGAGTAAATGAATCCAGTCTCTATTTTCACGAAACCCTACATAAACATAAATATAATTGTCATGTGTCACAACATAATATTCTTCATGCTAAATAACACTCTGGCAGTTGTATACATTTACCTTTTGAATACTTTCTTTTCATAAGGGGATAGATTAATGTACACAGATATGAATGTTGTCTTCATAATATCCAAATGACACTATTCATTCCATCAGTAGAGGAACTGAAAGTGTTTTATTTCTGTTCTACTTAGCTTATCCCAGTGTCTGTTATCAAGATCTAAATTTTCTTTTGTGTCTTACAATATCACTGGTAACTGTATTCTTAGGGGGTGTTCTTATCCTGTCATGCAATAAAGATGAAATACAAAGATTGAATCTCATATGGAATACAATTTTAGAACCCATGGGAGTTTTCGATATTGCAGTTAGACTCTTGAAGGCAGAGAATGCTGAATCCAAAAAGATCAACTATGAACTTGCCCAATTTTACAGGATCTGTGCTCAAGTGACAGGGTCTAGTCCCTAGAAATATTGTCAACCAGTCTAATGCTATTTCTGTAACTGCCACCTATCTAGATTAGAATAAAAAAACTACAATTAGTTTAAAAGACTATTTTATATGTGCTTATGTAAAGGAGACAGGGATCAAGACCATTCCCATGGAAAAGAAATGAAAAAAAGCAAAATGGCTGTCTGGGGAGGCCTTACAAATAGCTGTCAAAAGAAGAGAGGTGAAAAGCAAAGGATAAAAGAAAAGATATAAACATCTGAATGCAGAGTTCCAAAGAATAGCAAGAAGAGATCAGAAAGCCTTCTTCAGCAATCAAGGCAAAGAAATAGACAAAAACAACAGAATGGGAAAGACTAAGGATCTCTTCAAGAAAATCAGAGATACCAAAGGAATATTTCATGCAAAGACAGGCTCAATAAAGGACAGAAATGGTATGGACCTAACAGAAGCAGAAGATATTAGGAAGAGATGGCAAGAATACACAGAAGAACTGTACAAAAAAGATCTTCACGACCCAGATAATCACGATTGTGTGATCATTGACCTAGAGCCAGACATCCTGGAATGTGAAGTCAAGTGGGCCTTAGAAAGCATCACTATGAACAAAGCTAGTGGAGGTGATGGAATTCCAGTTGAGCTATTCCAAATCCTGAAAGATGATGCTGTGAAAGTGCTGCACTCAATATGCCAGCAAATTTGGAAAACTCAGCAGTGGCCACAGGACTGGAAAAGGTCAGTTTTCATTCCAATCCCAAAGAAAGGCAATGCCAAAGAATGCTCAAACTACCGCACAATTGCACTCATCTCACACGCTAGTAAAGTAATGCTCAAAATTCTCCAAGCCAGGCTTCAGCAATATGTGAACTGTGAACTTCCTGATGTCCAAGCTGGTTTTAGAAAAGGCAGAGCCCACTTGGTCATGGTGTATGATCTTTTTAATGTGTTGTTGGATTCTGATTGCTAGAATTTTGTTAAGGATTTTTGCATCTATGTTCATCAGTGATATTGGCCTGTAGTTTTCTTTTTTTGTGGGATCTTTGTCAGGTTTTGGTATTAGGGGGATGGTGGCCTCATAGAATGAGTTTGGAAGTTTACCTTCCTCTGCAATTTTCTGGAAGAGTTTGAGCAGGATAGGTGTTAGCTCTTCTCTAAATTTTTGGTAGAATTCAGCTGTGAAGCCGTCTGGACCTGGGCTTTTGTTTGCTGGAAGATTTTTGATTACAGTTTCAATTTCCGTGCTTGTGATGGGTCTGTTAAGATTTTCTATTTCTTCCTGGTCCAGTTTTGGAAAGTTGTACTTTTCTAAGAATTTGTTCATTTCTTCCACGTTGTCCATTTTATTGGCATGTAATTGTCGATAGTAGTCTCTTATGATTCTTTGTATTTCTGTGTTGTCTGTTGTGATCTCTCCACTTTCGTTTCTAATTTTATTGATTTGATTTTTCTCCCTTTGTTTCTTGATGAGTCTGGCTAATGGTTTGTCAATTTTATTTATCCTTTCAAAGAACCAGCTTTTGGTTTTGTTGATTTTTGCTATGGTCTCTTTTGTTTCTTTTGCATTTATTTCTGCTCTAAGTTTTAAGATTTCTTTCCTTCTACTAACCCTGGGGTTCTTCATTTCTTCCTTTTCTAGTTGCTTTAGGTGTCGAGTTAGGTTATTTATTTGACTTTTTTCTTGTTTCTTGAGGTGTGCCTGTATTGCTATGAACTTTCCCCTTAGGACTGCTTTTACCGTGTCCCACAGGTTTTGGGTTGTTGTGTTTTCATTTTCATTCGTTTCTATGCAAATTTTGATTTCTTTTTTGATTTCTTCTGTGATTTGTTGGTTATTCAGCAGCGTGTTGTTCAGCCTCCATATGTTGGAATTTTAAACAGTTTTTCTCCTGTAATTGAGATCTAATCTTACTGCATTGTGGTCAGAAAAGATGCTTGGAATGATTTCAATTTTTTTGAATTTCCCAAGGCTAGCTTTATGGCCCAGGATGTGATCTATCCTGGAGAAGGTTCCATGTGCGCTTGAGAAAAAGGTGAAATTCATTGTTTTGGGATGAAATGTCCTATAGATATCAATTAGGTCTAACAGGTCTATTGTAAAGTTTGTGTATCATTTAAAGTTTGTGTTTCCTTGTTAATTTTCTGTTTAGTTGATCTATCCATAGGTGTGAGTGGGGTATTAAAGTCTCCCACTATGAATAATGCAATAAATGAAATTAAAAACACTCTGGAGGCAACAAATAGTAGTATAACAGAGGCAGAAGATAGGATTAGTGAATTAGAAGATATAATGATAGAAATAAATGAGTCAGAGAGGATAAAAGAAAAACGAATTAAAAGAAATGAGGACAATCTCAGAGACCTCCAGGACAATATTAAACACTACAACATTCGAATCATAGGGGTTCCAGAAGAAGAAGACAAAAAGAAAGACCATGAGAAAATACTTGAGGAGATAATAGTTGAAAACTTCCCTAAAATGAGGAAGGAAATAATCATCCAAGTCCAAGAAACCCAGAGAGTCCCAAACAGGATAAACCCAAGGCAAAACACCCCAAGACACATATTAATCAAATTAACAAAGATCAAACATAAAGAACAAATATTAAAAGCAGCAAGGGAAAAACAACAAATAACACACAAGGGAATTCCCATAAGGATAACAGCTGATCTTTCAATAGAAACTCTCCAAGGCAGGAGGGAATGGCAAGACATACTTAAAATGATGAAAGAAAATAACCTACAGCCCAGATTATTGTACCCAGCAAGGATTTCATTCAAGTATGAAGGAGAAATCAAAAGCTTTTCAGACAAGCAAAAGCTGAGAGAATTCTGCACCACCAAACCAGCTCTCCAACAAATACTAAAGGATATTCTCTAGACAGGAAACACAAAAACGGTGTATAAGTTTGAACCCAAAACAATAAAGTAAATGGCAACGGGATCATACTTATCAGTAATTACCTTAAACGTAAACGGGTTGAATGCCCCAACCAAAAGACAAAGACTGGCTGAATGGACACAAAAACAAGACCCCTACATATGTTGTCTACAAGAGACCCACCTCAAAACAGGGGTCACATACGACTGAAAGTGAAGGGCTGGAAAAAGATTTTCCATGCAAATAGGGACCAAAAGAAAGCAGGAGTAGCAATACTCATATCAGATAAAATAGACTTTAAAACAAAGTCTGTGAAAAGAGACAAAGAAGGTCACTACATAATGATCAAAGGATCAATCCAAGAAGAAGATATAACAATTATAAATATATATGCACCCAACATGGGAGCACTGCAGTATGTAAGACAAATGCTAACAAGTATGAAAGGAGAAATTAACAATAACACAATAATAGTGGGAGACTTTAACACCCCACTCACACCTATGGATAGATCAACTAAGCTGAACTTTCTTTATAGTTAAACTCTCACATCCATACATGACTACTGGAAAAACCATAGCTTTGACTAGATGGACCTTTGTTGGCAAAGTAATGTCTCTGCTTTTTAATATGCCATCTGCTGCTGCTGCTAAGTCGCTTCAGTCGTGTCCGACTCTGTGCAACCCCACAGATGGCAGCCCACCAGGCTCCCCCATCCCTGGGATTCTCCAGGCAAGAACACTGGAGTGGGTTGCCATTTCGGTCTCCAGTGAATGAAAGTGAAAAGTGAAAGTGAAGTTCCTCAGTCGTGTCCGACTCCTAGCGACCCCATGGACTACAGCCTACCAGGCTCCTCTGTCCATAGGATTTTCCAGGCAAGAGTACTGGAGTGGGGTGCCATTGCCTTCTCCGAATATGCTATCTAGGTTGCTCAAAACTTTTCTCCCAAGGAGCAATCATCTTTTAATTTCATGGCTGCAGTCACTATCAGCAGTGATTTTGGAGACCTCAAAAAGAACGTCTATCATTGTTTCTATTGTTTCCCCATCTGTTTGCCCTGAAGTGATGGGACCAAATGCCAAGATCTTAGTTTTTTGAATGTTGAATTTCAAGCCAACTTTTTCACTCTCCTCTTTCACTTTCACTGAGAGGCTCTTTAGTTCTTCACTTTCTGCCATAAGTGTGGTGTCATTTGCATTTCTGAGGTTATTGATATTTCTCCCCGCAATCTTGATTCCAGCTTGTGCTTCATCCAGCCCAGCATTTCTCTTGATTTACTCTCCATATAAATTAAATAAACAGTGTGAGAATTTATGGCCTTGACAGACCCTTTCATGATTTGGAACCAGTCTGTTGTTACATGTCCAGTTCTAACTGTTGCTTCCTGACATGCATACCAGTTTCTCAGGAGGCAGGTCAGGTGGTCTGGTATTCCCATCTCTTTAAGAATTTTCCACAGTTTATTGTGATCCACAAGGTCAACAGCTTTGGCATAGTCAACAAAGCTGAAGTAGATGTTTTTCTGGAATTCTACGCTTTTCTGATGATCCAAGAGATGTTGGCAATTTGATCTCTGGTTCCCCTACCTTTTCTAAATCCAGCTTGAACATATGGAAGTTCACAGTTCAAGTATTGTTGAAGCCTGGCTTGGAGAATTTTGAGCATTACTTTATTAGCATATGAGATGACTGCAATTGTGCTGTAGTTTGAACATTCTTTGACATTGCCTTTCTTTGAGGTTGGAATGAAAACTGACATTTTCAAGTCCTGTGGCCACTGCTGAGTTTTCCAAATTTGCTTGCATATTGAGTGTAGCACTTTCACAGCATCATCTTTTAGGATTTGAAATAGCTCAACTAGAATTCCGTCACCTCCACTAGCTTTGTTTGTAGTGATGCTTCCTAAGGCTCACTTAACTTCACATTCCAGGATGTCTGGCTCTAGGTAAGTGATCACACCATCATGATTATCTGAGTCATGAAGATCTTTTTTTTTGTACAGTTCTTCTGTGTATTCTTGCCACCCCTTCTTAATATCTTCTTTCTGTTAGGTCCATACTTTTTCAGTCCTCTATTGTGCCCATCTTTGCATGAAATATTCCCTTGGTATCTTGAATTTTCTTGAAGAGATCTCTGCTGCTGCTGCTGCTGCTGCTAAGTTGCTTCAGTCGTGTCCAACTCTGTGTGACCCCATAGACGGCAGCCCACCAGGCTCGCTCGTCCCTGGGATTCTCCAGGCAAGAACACTGGAGTGAGTTGCCATTTCCTTCTCCAATGCAGGAAAGTGAAAAGTGAAAGTGAAGTTGCTCAGTCCTGTCTGACTCCTAGCGACCCCATGGACTCCAGCCTACCAGGCTTCTCCGTCCATGAAATTTTCCAGGCAAGAATACTGGAGCGGGTTGCCATTGCCTTCTCCATGAACAGATCTCTAGTCTTCCTCATTCTATTGTTTTCCTCTATTTCTTTGCATCGATCACTGAAGAAAGCTTTCTTATCTCTCCTTGCTATTCTTTGGAACTCTGCATTCAAATGGGTGTATCTTTCTTTTTCTCCTTTGCGTTTCACTTCTCTTTTCACAGGGACTTCCCTGGTGGCTCAGATGGTAAAAGTATCTGCCTGCAATGTGGGAGACCTGGGTTTGATCCCTGGGTTGGGAAGATCCCCTGGAGAAGGAAATGGCAGCCTACTCCAGTATTGTTGCTTGGAAAATCCCATGGACAGAGGAGCCTGGCGAGCTGCAGTCCATGGGGTCGCAAAGGATCGGACACGACTGAGCAACTTCATTTTCACTTTCTCTTTTCACAGCTATTTGTAAGGCCTCCTCAGACAACCATCTCGCCTTTTTGCATTTCTTTTTCTTGAGGATGTTCTTGATCCCTGCCTCCTATACAATGTCATGAACTTCCATCCACAGTTCTTCAGGCACTCTGTCTATCAGACATAATCCCTTAAACCTATTTCTCACTTTCACTGTATAATCATAAGGGATTTGATTTAGGTCATACCTGAATGGTCTAGTGGTTTTCTCTACTTTCTTCAACTTAAGTCTGGGTTTGGCAATAATGAATTCATGATCTGAGCCAGAGTCAGCTTCTGGTCTTGTTTTTGCTGACTGTATAGAACTTCTCCATCTTTGGCTGCAAAGAATATAATGAGTCTGATTTTGGTATAGAGTATCTGGTGATGTCCATGTGTATAGTCTCCTCTTTTGTTGTTTGAAGAGGGTGTTTGTTATGACCAGTGCATCCTCTTGAGGGATGCCTAATATGCATCTCTAATGACAAGATGGATGTCCTGGGGCAACGTTTATGTGAATAGATATTATCTGTTTTCTGTAATACCTTGAAAGATTCTTCATTTCTTAGAGTAAGAATTTTTTACTCTAAGTGTTCAAATGCTTTGAAGTTTGAGTCCAATCCTATTTTTCTTGTTTTTGAAATTTTCATATATACAGCGTGTACTGATTTTGTCTTTCAAAGATGTTGTCCAAATTTTAGCACTCCACTGCTGCATAGATACCATCAATCCACCTTATTTTTACTTACCTATACCTTAATCATACTGTTCATGGGGTTCTCAAGGCCAGAATACTGAAGTGGTTTGCCATTCCTTCTCCAGTGGACCACATTCTGTCAGATCTCTCCACCATGACCAGTCTGTCTTGGTGGCCCCACGGGCATGGCTTAGTTTCATTGAGTTAGACAAGGCTGTGGTCTGTGTGATCAGATTGGCTAGTTTTCTGTGATTATGGTCTCAGTGTGTCTGCCCTCTGATGCCCTCTTGCAACACCTACCGTCTTACTTGGATTTCTCTTACCTTGGATGTGAGGCATCCCTTCATGGCTGCTCCAGCAAAGCACAGCCACTGCTCCTTACCTTGGATGAGTCACCCATCCTGACTTTGAATGTGGAGTAGCTCCTCTTGGTCCTCCTGCGCCCGTACAGCCGCCACTCCGTGGACGTGAGGTTGCTCTTCTCGTCCACCATTCCTATCCTCGGATGTGGAGTAGCTCCTCTTGGCCACTGCCCCAGATAATCACGATGGTGAGAAACCTATATGCAGGTCAGGAAGCAACAGCTAGAACTGGACATGGAACAACAGACTGGTTCCAAATAGGAAAAGGAGTACGTCAAGGCTCTATATTGTCACCCTGCTTATTTAACTTATATGCAGAGTACATCATGAGAAACGCTGGGCTGAAAGAAGCACAAGATGGAATCAAGATTGCTGGGAGAAATATCAATAACCTCAAATATGCAGATGATACCACCCTTATGGCAGAAAGTGCAGAGGAACTAAAAAGCATCTTGATGAAAGTGAAAGAGGAGAGTGAAAAAGTTGGCTTAAAGTTCAACATTCAGAAAACTACGATCATGGCATCTGGTCCCATCACTTCATGGGAAATAGATGGGGAAACAGTGGAAACAGTGTCAGACTTTATTTTTGGGGGGGCTCCAAAATCACTGCTGATGGTGATTGCAGCCACGAAATTCAAAGATGCTTACTCCTTGGAAAGAAAGTGAACAACCTAGACGGCATATTAAAAAGCAGAGACATTACTTTGTCAGCAAAGGTCCATCTAGTCAAGGCTATGGTTTTTCCAGTGGTCATGTATGGATGTGAGAGTTGGACTGTGAAGAAAGCTGAGCACCAAAGAATTGATGCTTTTGAATTGTGGTGTTGGAGAAGACTCTTGAGAGTCCCTTGGACTGCAAGGAGGTCCAACTGGTCCATCCTACAGGACACCAGTCCTGGGTGTTCATTGAAAGGACTGATGCTAAAGCTGAAACTCCAGTACTTTGGCCACCTCATGTGAAGAGTTGACTCATTGGAAAAGACCCTGATGCTGGGAGAGATTGTGAGTAGGAGCAGAAGGGGACGACAGAGGATGAGATGGCTGGATGGCATCAGGGAGTCGATGGACATGAGTCTGAGTGAACTCTGGGAGTTGGTGATGGACAGGGAGGCCTGGCGTGCTGCGATTCACGGGGTCGCAAAGAGTCAGAGACGACTGAGTGCCTGAAATGAACTGAACTGAATACCTTAATCACCTTTTGAGATTGCTTATGTCCAAGAGACTATTTCCAAAACTTTTGTTGCAATGATCCCACCCTTTTAGTTTAGCTCACAAACCAGTTTTGGGGTCCTTAGTGCTGCTGTGGACTCAGACTCCCCTTCTGATTATAATCTCTCTGAAGCAAGACTTTATCTTACACCCTCAAACTGCACAATGTCAAGGGCTGGTGATAATTATGTGGTAGTTGAAGGTTCAGAGTTGGAATTTCAAAGAGGCAGGTGGTCCCAAATGCAGGTGTAGTTTTACTTTGTGCAAGTACATTTGATTCAAAGTCCCCAAACTATTTTCTCATAAAATAACTTTAATTTCTTCCCTGTAGGCCTGATCTCCTGAGCTTCCATTTCCTTGTGGGAGTTATTGCTAATTTACACAACAGCTCTTTAGAAAATCCTCTGGTGAGGGTTTTGCAGAATTGAGTCAATGAATTCACTAAAGTACCGTTAAGAAGGTCCAAGTTTCAAGATGGTATCAGAATATTATCTATCCTCCTAGTCAACATGAAGAAGCTGAGAGAAAAATGGCATGTCTACATTTGTAGAGTAATTCATTTTCATATGAGGGAATGTTAATTTCATAATTAATTTTGCCATAACTAGTTTTGGTCATGTCTGTTTTTAATTTATTTTTAATTGAAAGATAATTGCTTTACAATGTTCTGTTGGTTTCGGTCATACATCAACACGAATCAGCCACAGGTATACATATGTCCCTTCCCTTTTGAACCTTCCTCCCACCACCCACCCCATCCCACCCCTCTAGGGTGTCACAGTAGGGCATTTTTTCGTTTCCTTTTTAGGAAATTTCCCAAAGTGCCATCAGGAAGCCAGACGTGGAAGATGAGTTTAGAAGCTTAGGAAAGCATTATCTTTAAGCTTATTATGAAGGATAATTTGGTAGAAATAGAACGTTTCGTCTTTGTCTTTTGGTTTAAATGACCTAACTTGAATGTACATTTTGTTTGAATTTTGTATTTGGCATAGAGATGGTGAATGCACTTTAAGACATATGGGCTCATAGAATGTTAGAATGATGAGACCTTGGTTGGTTTCTCTGGGTCTTAATTTCTTCACATTACATATACTGGAATATTATATGTAGAAAACAAACCTCTGAATCAGCTAACTTACATCTTATGCTACTCATATCCAAAGATCATGAGTTTTCTGAACTGGAAAATTTTATCTGGGCAAGGCTGGGAAAAATAAAGTGATACGCATTTTGACTGTCAAAAACTGTTGTTTTCACATAGTAATTTGAGTTGGTTGAGATCACAGAGGAGAATATTCTAGTTACATCTTCATAGATTATTTTTTATCACCTTAATTTATTTTGACACTTAAAATGCTTTGTTTCCATCTTTGAGTGAGAGCGAACATAAGTATAAATGACCTGAAATGAGTTCTGTGTTTACAAAGAAACATGTCACTACTTAGGTATTATTTTTTGACTAATCTAAAATTCCACCCCTCCAGGCCTTTTCTTTTCTTTTTTTAAATTTTATTTTATTTTTAAACTTTACAAATTGTATTAGTTTTGCCAAATATCAAAATGAATCCGCCACAGGTATACATGTGTTCCCCATCCTGAACCCTTCTCCCTCCTCCCTCTGAGCTCCATTGCCTCTGAGACCACAGGAGGTCTGTTGCTTTTATTTCATTAATTTCCTGTTAAGTAAAATCCTTTTCAAGGTGTCTTACCAGGGAACACTGGCATTCGTTTTCTGTCAACACATCTGCTGCACACACTGCACTTAATATTTCTGTGTGATTGTGTTGCTGGCATCACCATGATTATTTCCATGTCCAAAATGCGTACCTCCCTTCTCCAGTTTTTCTTTTTCTTTTTGGTGCTATACTCACTTCCCCTTCCTCTAACTTTCTATTCATTTTTTTTTCTAAAACCTTTTTATTTTGAAATAAATATTCACAGGAAGCTTCAAAGATAGTACAGAGAGGTCTCATGTACCTTTCCCTCAGTTTTACCCCAGTTTACTACTATGCTAAGTCACTTCAGTCGTGTCCGACTCTGTGCGAACCCACAGACGGCAGCCCACCAGGCTCCCCCATCTCTGGGATTCTCCAACCTGGAGTGGGTTGCCATTTCCTTCTCCAATGCATGAAAGTGAAAAGTGAAAGTGAAGCTGCTCAGTCATGTCAGACTCTTAGCGACCCCATGGACGGCAGCCTACGAAGCTCCTCCCATGGGATTTTCCAGGCAAGAGTACTGGAGTGGGTTGCCATTGCCTTCTCCCGTTTACTACTATAGTACAATAAAAAAACCAGGAAATTGACATTGGTATGTTATGTGTATAATTCTGTATTGTTTTAGCACTCAATGTAGATTTATTTAACCACCAGCACAATCAGGATACAAAACTATTCCATCTCCACAAAGATCTCCTGTGTGTTATCCTTTTATAGTAACATCACCACCCTCCTTCCCAACATTCTTTTTTTTTAAATTTAATTTTTAATTTTTTAAATTTAAATTTATTTATTTTAATTGGAGGCTAATTACTTTACAATATTGTATTGATTTTGCCATATATCAACATGAATCCACCACGGGTGTACACGCATTCCCCATCCTGAACCCCCTCCCACCTCTCTCCCCGTACCATCCCTCTGGGTCATCCCAGTGCACCAGCCCCAAGCATCCTGTACATCCATCGAACCTGGACTGGCGATTCATTTCTTACATGATATTATACATGTTTCAATGCCATTGTCCCAAATCATTCCACCCTCTCCCTCTCCCACAGAGTCCAAAAGACTGTTCTATACATCTGTGTGTCTTTTGCTGTCTTGCATACAAAGCTGTGGTACATATACACAATGGAGTAATACTCAGCCATTAAAAAGAATACATTTGAATCAGTTCTAATGAGGTGGATGAAACTGGAGCCTAATATACAGAGTGAAGTAAGCCAGAAAGAAAAACACCAATACAGTATACTGCTACTGCTAAGTCACTTCAGTCGTGTCCGACTCTGTGTGACCCCTATAGACAGCAGCCCACCAGGCTCCCCCATCCCTGGGATTCTCCAGGCAAGAACACTGGAGTGGGTTGCCATTTCCTTCTCCAGTGCATGAAAGTGAAAAGTGAAAGTGAAGTTGCTCAGTCGTATCCGACTCTTAGTGACCCCATGGATTGCAGCCTACCAGGCTCTTCCATCCATGGGATTTTCCAGGCAAGAGTACTGGAGTGGGGTGCCATTGCCTTCTCCGCCAATACAGTATACTAACACATATATATATGGAATTTAGAAAGATGGTAACCTTCCCAACATTCTTAATCCCAAGCAATCTCTTCTCCATCTCTAAGATTCTGCCATCTGAGTATGTTTTATAAATGGAATCATAGAGTACATGGCCTTTTCAAATTGTTTTTTATTTTATCAACTCCACTATTGATACTCAGCCAGATTGTTGCATGTATCATATTTTGTTTCTTTTTATTACTGAATAGTATTCCGTGGTATGGATATACCACAGTTTGCTCAATTATATTTGTTATTTCAAGTGTTTGGACATTATGAATAATGTTTCTATGAATACAGTTGTCCGGGTTTTTCTGTCAGCATAGGTTTTTAGGGGGATAAATGCCTAGGTGTGTCATTTTCATGCTTAAGATATTATTTTTCTCTCCAAGATTCTGATAAGTCACAATTGATTTCAGCACCTATTGAATGTTTAAGAACTAGTCTCTCTAATGGGCTGAAAAGAGAATGGAGTTTGATAAAGTAATCAGCATGTGCATTAATAATATGAGGAATACAGGTGTTTCGGAGAAGGCATCACAGAGTAGACACTGCTGAGGACTTTGAACTCTGTTTGAAAGCCAACTTCATTTGTCTGAGCTTGCATTCCTTCTTAGACTTCAGAAGTTATCTTTTAGAGAACACGCTGACATTTTTTTCCAGAATCTGAAGAAATTAGCAAGGAAATTATATTTCTTACAGCCTTTATCTAGGGTGAGAGTGAGAACTATCAGCCTGAATTAATCAAATGCACATGATACCTTATCTGTGAAACATGTCTTAAAATATCCTTGGTTCAAAGGCAGGGATTTTTAGAAATGTCATCTGGCACAGTTAGAGGATTGCTTTAGATAATCTCCAAAAGCTACTTCTACACCTAAAATCTATGATTCTCTTCAAAAATTTCTGTTTTAATCAAGAAGAAATTGAGGTTTAGTGACTTAATATCATGCAAACAATAAGTGGATGGATGACCACTCAGAGGTAGAAGTCAGGAGTGTTGTCGTTCGATCTACCCTGTAAATGTAAAAAAGATAAAAGATTCATTCATTTTTAAAATGAGGAAACCCAATTATGAATTGACTCCAAAGAAAGATCTCTCTCTTTCAGAGAAATGGATTATGGAAAATGAAACTCTGGTGACTGAGTGTGTTTCCACGGGCTTGACAAACCGCCTCCAGCTCCAGGCTGTTCTTTTTGTGATATTTCTCTTGGTCTATGTTGCACTTTTCTGGGAACCTTGGGGATGATCACTCTCATTTGGATGGATTCTCGCCTGCACAGCCCCCTGAACTTTTTCCTCAGCCACTTGTCCTTTGTGGACATCTATTCCTGTCTGTCACTGGTCCCAAGATGGTAACTGACATCTTTGTGGAGAAAAAAGTCATCTCTTTCTTTGATTGTGCTGCCCAGATCTGGTTTTTATTTTTTTTATTTTTTTTTGGTCAGTGTGTAGTGACTGAGTGTTTCCTCCTGGCTTCCATGGCATATGACTGGCATATGGCCATCTGTAAGCCCCTGTTGTATACACTAATTATGTCTCAGCAAGTCTGTGGGCAGCTGGTGGTAGCTCCTTATATCGAGGGCCTTATAAGCACCATGATCCACACAACCTTCACCTTTTGCCTGCCTTACTGTGGTCCAAAAATCACCAATCACTTCTTCTGTGACCTTCTTCATGTTCTCTCCGTGGCATGTGCAGACACACGGGTCAATGAAGTTTTACTTTTCTCTTGGCTGGAGCTCCAGGAGTACTCAGTGGCCGTATCATTTTGGTCTCCTACATTTAGTTGTCATCACTGTCCTGAGGATCCGTCTGCTGACAGGAGGTGGAAAGCCTTCTCCACCTGCTCTTCACACCTGACTGCTGTCTCCATCCTTTATGGGACACTCTTCTTCATCTATGTATGTTCAAGTTCCAGTTTCTCCTTGGATATTAATAAAGTGATTCCCATGTTGAACCCACTTATCTATAGCCTGAGAAACAAGGAAGTAAAAGAATCATTCAGAAAGGAAGAAGTTTCTTATGGGTAAATAAACTGGAACACCATTTATACTACAGATTGAGAGTAATCTGAATGCAAGATGTAACCACATGGGCTGGGTATAGAGAATCTTTATTTTATGTTGAGATTTTGGGTCATTGACAAGTCATACAATGTCTTGGGTTATAATTTTCTCACTTTGTTTTTCTCATTTCTGATTCAGTAGGGATGGATTTTAGAACTTTTAAACTTAAAAGAGTAGATTATTGAATCCCAAGACTTAAAAATATTCTTATCATATAAAAAAATTTATGACTAGGATATCAGAAGTTCCTTGTTAAGTCCTGAGTAAATGTTGTAATCATAGCAGTGACTTAGCAGTACTTTCATTTTCCTTACAGTGTGTTGCGGTCTCTCGTCTGTAATCTTGACCTTGACTCTTTAAACATAGACTGTTAAAAAATGTATTAAGGTCAAAAGTTTAAAGCTTTCAATTATAAGATAAATATGTTCTGGGGCTGTAAAATATAGCACAGTTTCTGTAGCTAACAACACTGTATTTTATATTTGTAAGTTGCTGAGAGAGAAGATTTTTTAAAATTTTATTTTATTATTTAACTTTACAATATTGTATTGGTTTTGCCATATATCAACATGAATCCACCACAGGTATACATGTGTTTCCCATCCTGAATCCTCATCCCTCCTCCCTCCTCCCTCCCCGTACCATCCCTCTGGGGCGTCCCAGTGCACCAGCCCCAAGCATCCAGTATCGTGCATCGAACCTGGACTGGCGACTCATTTCATATATGATATTATACATGTTTCAATGCCATTCTCCCAAATCATCCCACCCTCTCCCTCTCCCACAGAGTCCAAAAGACTGTTCCTTTAATCATTCTCATCATGAGAAATGAAATTCAGAACTCTGTTAGGTGATTGATAAGCTAATTGGGGTAATCATTTTGCAATATACACAAATATTGAATAATTATGGTGTATACCTTGGACTAATAAAATATTATGTTAATTGTATATCAATAAACCTGAAAAAAGTGAGATATTCAGAAACTATGTAACCATAGCACTCTCTAATATTACCTTCATGTTTGGTGTACATTTATTCCCAAGGCCTTTTATATCCTCTATACTCTTTAGTCATAGTAATAATTTATTGGGATTTTGCTGCTGTAATCATATGCTTTGTGCATATGAAGTACAGAATATCTCCATGTTCTTTAATAAAGTATTAGCTATTATTGTTATTTATTGATCTTTGTGACATACGCAGGATATTAGTTCTATATTTACAGATACTGCACCAACAGCCATGAAGAGTCAATGCATTACCTGTGACTTCATAATTTGGTCTCATACTTTTATTTTCTCCAGTTACAATATTCCTTCAGCCATATTTTTGTGTTCTGTTTTCTGGAACATGGCAACAAATCAAAAAAATGGGGGAAGAAATGATGTTTTTGTACTAGTATAAGACTTATTGAGATCTACACTTTGTCATTCCTTAAAGACTTTCTTTAAAATGTATTTAAACTTTAATTTAAAAAATTAAAGAACAACAAAAAATGCGTTTAATTTTAGTTCAGTGACTTTGAAGGATAAAAGTAGTTAGTAATACCCTAGAATTTTTGTTTTATGTATTTTTTGTCATGCTTTCTGCCAGTTTTGGTGACTATGTTGGTTAATTACACTGCAGTATATGTTAGAACTGGACATGGAACAACAGACTGGTTCCAAATAGGAAAAGGAGTACATCCAGGCTCTATATTGTCACCTTGCTTATTTAACTTATATGCAGAGTACATCATGAGAAACGCTGGGCTGGAAGAAGCACAAGCTGGATCAAGATTGCCAGGAGAAATATCAATAACCTCAGATACGCAGATGACACCACCCTTATGGCAGATAGTGAAGAAGAACTAAAAAACCTCTTGATGAAGGTGAAAGAGGAGAGTGAAAAAGTTGGCTTAAAGCTCAACATTCAGAAAACAAAGATCATGGCATCTGGTCCCATCACTTCATGGGAAATAGATGGGGAAACAGTGGAAAAGGTGTCAGACTTTATTTTTTGGGGCTCCCAAATCACTGCATATGGTGACTGCAGCCATGAAATTGAAAGACGCTTACTCCTTGGAAGGAAAGTTATGACCAACCTAGACAGCATATTGAAAAGCACAGACATTACTTTGCCAACAAAGGTTCGTCTAGTCAAGGCTATGGTTTTTCCAGTGGTCATGTATGGATGTGAGAGTTGGACTGTGAAGAAAGCTGAGTGCCAAAGAATTGATGCTTTTGAACTGTGGTGTTGGAGAAGACTCTTGAGAGTCCCTTGGACTGCAAGGAGATCCAATCAGTCCATTCTAAAGGACATCAGTCCTGGGTGTTCTTTGGAAGGAATGATGCTAAAGCTGAAACTCCAGTACTTTGGCCACCTCAGGCGAAGTGTTGACTCATTGGAAAAGACTCTGATGCTGGGAGGGATTGGGGGCAGGAGGAGAAGGGGACGACGATGGACATGAGTCTGAGTGAACTCCGGGAGTTGGTGATGGACAGGGAGGCCTGGCATGCTGTGATTCATGGGGTCGCAAAGAATCGGACACAACTGAGCTACTGAACTGAACTGACTGATACTGAGGAGAGAAAAGATTTGAAAAAATGGTATTGGATCCATGGGATCTGCATGGGAAAAAAGTGATCATTTACCCTTACTTCACAGCAAATACTAAGGTCATCTCAAGATGATTTGGAGATCAAGATGTGAAAGGGAAGGGATTAAAACATTTAGAAAATAATACGGGAGAGGATCTCTGTGATATGTGGTTGCAAATTAAAAAAATAAGCTACAAAAATACTAAACATGAAAGAAAATATTGATTCCCTAAACCACATTAAAATTGAGACCATAGGCTTGCCTTTAAGAGCATAAACATGTAAGACACACCAAGGAAAGATGTATTTACAGTGAATATAGCTGGTATACCTGAAATACATGAATAATTACCATATATTTTTTAAACAAGTCAGGCAATCTAGTGAAAAAATGTGGGCAAACGCTTGAATAACTATTGGTTATATAAATGTCCTGAAAATATTGCAAAGTTGCTCAATCTCACTAGAAATTGGCAAAATGGCTGGTAAAGTTCCAAAGCAGCATTAGATTTGCCTTTTTCAGTGAAACATCTCTCAATTTCTCATGGAAAAATCTGTATATACAGTAGAAATTCTTCACACATTTTGATTTTCAGTGATTTTTTTTTGTCCGTATTGGAAAAAGACACTAATTAAAATGATCACAATGTCAAATAAGGTATCCTGTGGAAAATTCTCTATTATAATGAACTTTAGATAAACAGTTCCAGAAATTTTGTCATCATTACTCTGAAGTTTACTCTGTAAATAGCTAAAGAAGGAGGTAAGAAAAGGATTCAAACACAGAAAACAAATATTTTGATCCCAGAGGATTTTTAAAAGCATTTAGAGGCAGCAATAACATTTTAACTTACTTTCCTCTTAATAAAATTCCCAAGGTATGGCATACTTTAGGGAAACAAATTCTCTCAGAACAAAAAATGATGTAACTACTTCTGAAAATCTTAATTCATGTGGAGATTTTTTTTTTTTTTTCAGAGTGGAATCTTCCTATTTCCTTGGGGGAAAATCTAAGAATACGACCAAGTGACTGCTAGACAGTCGGACTTCCTCTCTGTGCAAAGGCACAGGTCTGGGTGGGAAGATGAAAGGCATGCTGAAAAAAGAGCACAGTTTGTACTTCAATGTTAATTTTCTAAAGAAGAAAGGAACTCACTGCCATGTAAGTTTAACTCACTTTTTAAACCTATTTCTGATTCTCTATATCTTCAAAAGTTCAAGATGAGTTAAATGGATTTATGGGGAAATAAGATTGACTAACATTCAAAATATTTTATAGGTTTTCTAATGTCGAACAAACTCCTAGTTAAACCCTAATTTTCTCTCTAAAACGTTTAAGGCATATTACTCTTTAGAACTGTATTTGATTTGCTGGCGTTTCATTCTAGCTTTTGTATGCCAACGTTCCCAAACTGAAAACCTGCAATTTCTTTTCTTATGGATAATGTTATGCTTCTAAGTAATTTAAAGCTTTGTGCACAATAAATTTCTTGTTTTTTTCCCTCACTCTAGTGACTGAGCTAACCAATGGCTGGTGAAAACTATACAAGGATCACAGAGTTTATTTTCACAGGCTAAAAGTACCATCCGCATGTGCAAGGCTTCCTCTTCTCGCTCTTCCTTCTTTTTTACCTTGTCACCATGACAGGAAACCTGAGCATGATTATCCTCATCCGGATAGATTCCCGCCTGCACACACCGATGTACTTTTTTCTCAGTCACCTGTCCTTTGCGGATGTCTGCTTTTCATCCGTGGTTGGCCCCAAGATGCTCAGAGACTTCTTCGCTGAAAGGAAAGCCATTTCTTTCCTGGGCTGCGCCTTGCAGCAGTGGTTCTTTGGGTTCTTTGTGGCCATCGAGTGCCTTCTCCTGGCGTCCATGGCTTATGACCACTACATGGCCATCTGTAACCCATTGCTGTATTCCGTCGTCATGTCCCACAGACTCTGCATACAGCTGGTGGTCGGACCCTACGCTGTTGGATTTCTGAACACCATGACCCACACAACAGCTGCTTTCCGACTTCCCTTTTGTGGTTCCAACATTATCAATCACTTCTTCTGTGACATGTCCCTGCTTCTATCTCTGGTATGTGCTGACACGCGGATCAATAAATTGCTAGTTTTCATCGTGGCTGGAACGGTACTGGTCGTCAGCAGCCTGACTATATTAATCTCCTATTGTTACATCCTCATCTCTATCCTGAGCATCCGCTCTGCTCATGGGAGGCACAGAGCCTTTTCCACATGCTCTTCCCATCTCACAGCTGTCTCCATCTTGTATGGGACTCTCTTCTTTACCTACGTGAGGCCAGGCCCAGTTTTTTCTCTGGATCTCAATAAAGTGGTGGCAGTGTTCTACACAGCAGTGATTCCCATGTTGAATCCTCTCATCTACAGCTTGAGAAATAAAGAAGTGAAAGCTGCTATGTGCAGGACCATCGCCAGGAGAAAGTTTTGCCTCAAAAGTTAAATTTCCATCTAAAACAGAAAATAGATTAAAAAGTAAAGCTTCCAGACATGGCTAGACTATCTGACCATCATCCAAAGATGCTAAAAAATTTGAAGAATTTGGGGGGTGCTATCCTTCCATTCTTCTACATGATTTTTATTTTAAAACCTTTTTTAAAAAAGCTCCATTTCATCATGTCCCTATTAGTGATAAAAATCCCCAATCACCCAGACTCAGAGCAATTCCTTCTCCTCAAACATCTTCATTACTGAGAATATGATTGAATCTAATAAATGTTGAAGAAACCTAGTTACTAATACTTTCACACTAGTTGGACCAACAGAAATGTCCAGATGAGGTGAGTTTCTTTGGAACAACAAACATTACCCCTATCCTTACATGTAGAGTTGAAAATATCAAACAGAACATTTACTTCTCTTACATATGACTTTAAAAAGTAAATAGTGCTCCATACATTATTTTTAATATCTGTTATGCTTATTTTCTTAATTCTTACCTTCCAAAAATACAATATCATGATCACTGAAGATGAAAATGCAGCTAAGCAAGTGAAGAAAAATGTTAACCAAAAAAAAAAAAAAAAAAAAAACCTCTTTAGTTTTCCAACTATTATGTTAGTATTAATACTCAGTTTTCCCTAGTTCTTTCAAATAAAGATAGAGATAGCTTACTACAGAAAGTAGAAATAAATTACAAAGAAGTGAATGAAAAAAAATGAGAAAACTTCTGAAAAATCAGAAACAATGAGCTGAGAAGTTATTGGTAATTAAAATGCAGAAAATTTATTTCTTATTGTCTTGTTAGTATTTTTCTCTTATTCTTTTAAAATTAAAAAAATACAATAGAATGAAGATAAAAAATATTTCAACACCTTTCTGCTCCCCTCAACCTCAGAAGAATCCAAAGAGGAATTATATGAACTGCAATCATTTTCATAAAAGTTAAGTGATTTTTGAAAAGCATCCATTTGGTATAAACTAAATTCTAACAACATCTACCTTTAGCCCTGATAGCTATTGGTGATCTAAAATGTAAAATTTATCTCTAGGCTATACAGAGATCCACATATAAGTAGAGGAAAAAAACAAAACAAAAAACAGATATGCTTGAGTAGTGATGTAGGAAATAACTAGGGTGTAGAATCTAGCTCAAACCCCTGCCCGGATAAATATCTTGATGCAGTTGTTGGATAAGCAAATGATTTCTCAGGCAGTATTGATGAAAGGATAGTGTCACAATCCTTCTTCCTCACTCCAGAAGTCGTTGTACCTGCTTTGAATATTGCAACTATACTAAGAATAGCACATTACAGGGACTGGACTGGGCATGGAATGACTTGGGTTCAAGGGAAGTAAGCAGACTATGGAATCAACTGGATATGAAGACGTGGAGCCAGTGTACAGGCTAGGAATAATAGTCTGCATTCAATGAAGCTGTTGTCTCTGCAGGAATGAGGCATGTGCTAAATAGTCAGAGAGATAGAAATAGTGCTAGTAGGAGGCTATTAAAAGGATCAGGATGTTAGCTCAGAAATTTCCTCCATTTAATTTCTATTATTTATTTATTGTAGAAACAATTAATTAGATGGAGGCTGGGATGAACCATTTCAGATGTGTATGTGTTTGCTGCTAATAGTGAAGTGAGGTGACTTTTCTTTCTCTTGATGGAAAGAAAATTACCACTGTTCTGATCTGTGCTTAGAGCAGAGGTTCTTGGGGTTCTTGCAGATGGTAAGTGGTTCCTCTAAACATCTATGGCATCTAAGTATCTTCTGGAAACCAGAGCTCTTTTTATTTGCTGAGCCACACAGATGATGTGTTAAGGTGGTGGAGAGGGTTTCTGCCCTTGGGTTTGTGGACACCATTATAGCTCATGACAACTGTTGATTTCCAATTATTCTCCAGGTCATTTCTAAGACACTGCCCTACTGTTTGCCATCAAATGCTCTGACACTCCATCCAATGTATTTTTACTCAAAAATATTTTTTATGGAATGTTTATATTTATAGAATAACATAACATAATGAGATCCTCTGTTCCCAACATCCAGGTTGTTACTGTTTGTGTCTGGAGTTATAGGTATGGTCTAGCCACCTGCATGGGGAAGAAAGTCAAAAGGGGGCTTTCCTGGTGGCTCAGATGGTAAAGAATCTGCCTGCAATGCAGGAGCCCCTGGTTCCAACCCTGGGTCCTGAAGACACCCTGGGGAAGGAAATAGCAACCCACTCCAGTATTCTTGCCTGGAAAATCCCATGGACAGAGGAGCCTGGTGGGCTACAGTCCAGGTACTCTCTGTTTACCTCCTTATGGCCATTGTGAGAATTCACTCAGCTGCTGGAGGACACAGACTTTCACCCTTGCGTTTACCCTGCGTGATCTCTACACTGAATGAGAATCGCTTCTTTATCTATGACTTAGTCTTCCAAGTTCTCCTGACTTTCTCTAAAGGAGTGAAGCCTTTAACACTAAGGTCTCATCAACAAAAGGAGTATTTAGAAAAAAGAAGATTTTCCCCCCTTAAGATCTAAATTCATATCCAATACAGGATATGGGGGGGGAAAGAGCTTCTATGAAAATCAAATGAACTGGGAATGTTCCTATGATTCGATGCCACTTAGCAAGACTTCTGAATGAATGGGAAAAGGAGAGGCTGCTTGATCAGAATTTACATTCCTGTCATTTGGATGCCATGATTGCTTCTCAGTTTCCCAGGAAAAGAATAAAGTTCAAACCCCATACTCAGCGCATCAAATCCTGCTGCCAAGAGATTGCTCTTCATCTTGACTTTGAACCACAAGTAAGAGTGCTACATCGCTTCCATCTTGTCTGACTACTTGTGACTCTGTGGACTGTAGCTCACCAGGCTCCTCTGCCAATGGGATTCTCTAGGCATGAATACTGGAGTGGGTTGCCATGTCCCACTCCAGGGGATCTTCCCCACCCGGTGAAAGAACCCGTATCTTTTATGTCTCCTGCATTGGCAGGTGGGTTCTTTACCAATAGCACCATCTGGGAAGCCCTCTGAACCACATACACAATTACTTAAAATACCGTTATTAGATCTCTGCAACAAAGAAAATTTCTAGAGCATTCCCTTGTTTTTTCCTGTCCCAACCTCTAATAAGTTTTTTGACAGTTGAATTTCTAATACTAATTTTGATGTTATACTGTCACAAATGTGATCTAATTAACCTGTGATTTTGGATTAGAAGATATATATGGCAACATTAAAAAAGTCACCCAGAGACCAAAAACCGCGTCCAAGGAAAGAGAAACCCCAGTAAAACGGTAGGCACTGAGAGAGGGCCTCAGAGGGCAGACACACTGAAACCATAATCACAGACAACAGGCCAATCTGATCACACGGACCACAGCTTGTCTAACTCAATGAAACTAAGCCATGCCTGTTGGGCCACCCACAGTGGATGGGTCATGTTGGAGAGGTCTGACAGAATGTGGTCCACTGGAGAAGGGAATGGCAAACCACTTCAGTATTCTTGCCTTGAGAACCCCATGAACAGCATGAAAAGGCAAAATGATAGGATACTGAAAAAGGAACTCCCAGGGTCAGTAGGTGCCCAATATGCTACTGGAGATCAGTGGAGAAATAACTCCAGAAAGAATTAAGACATGGAGCCAAAGCAAAAACAATACCCAGTTGTGGATGTGACTGGTGATAGAAGCAAGGTCCAATGCTGTAAAGAGCCATATTGCATAGGAACCTGGAATGTTAGGTCCATGAATCAAGGCAAATTGGAAGTGGTCAAACAGGAGATGGAAAGAGAGAACATTGACATTCTAGGAATCAGGGAACTAAAATGGACTGGAATGGGTGAATTTAACTCAGATGACCATTATACCTACTACTGTGGGCAGGAATCCCTTAGAAGAAATGGAGTAGCCATCATAGTCAACAAAACAGTCCAAAATGCAGTACTTGGATGCAATCTGAAAAACGACAGAATGATCTCTGTTCATTTCCAAGGCAAACTATTCAATATCACAGTAATCCAAGTCTATGTCCCAACCAGTAATGCTGAAGAAGCTGAAGTTGAATGGTTCTATGAAGACCTACAAGACCTTTTAGAACTAACACCCAACAAAGATGTCCTTTTCATTATAGGGCACTGGAATGCAAAAGTAAGAAGTCAAGAAACACCTGGAGTAACAGGCAAATTTGGCCTTGGAGTACAGAATGAAGCAGGACAAAGACTAATAGAGTTCTGCCAAGAGAATGCACTGGTCATGGCAAACACCCTCTTCCAACAACACAAGAGAAGACTCTACACATGGACATCACCAGATGGTCAACACTGAAATCAGATTGATTATATTCTTTGTAGCCAAAGATGGAGAAGCTCTATACAGTCAGCAAAAACAAGACCAGGAGCCGACTATGGCTCAGATCGTGAACTCCTTATTGCCAAATTCAGACTTAAATTGAAGAAAGTAGGGAAAACCACTAGACCATTCAGGTATGACCTAAATCAAATCCCTTGTGACTATACAGTGGAAATGAGAAATAGATTTAAGGGACTAGATCTGATAGACAGAGTGCTTGATGAACTGTGGACAGAGGTTCATGACATTGTACAGGAGACAGGAATCAAGACCATCCCCAAGAAAAAGAAATACAAAAAAGTAAAATGGCTGTCTGGGGAGGCCTTACAAATAGGTGTGAAAAGAAGAGAAGCCAAAAGCAAAGGAGAAAAGGAAAGATATACCCATTTGAATGCTGAATTCCAAAGAATAGCAAGGAGAGATAAAGCCTTCCTCAGTGATCAGTTGAAAGAAATAGAGGAAAAGAATAGGATGGGAAAGATGATAAATCTCTTCAAGAAAATTAGAGATATCAAGGGAACATTTCATGCAAAAATGGGCTCAGTAAAGGACAGAAATGGTATGGACCTAACAGAAGCAGAAGATAGTAAGAAGAGGTGGCAAGAATACAAAAACCTACTACGCCTGAGTTATTTGGGTCCAGGTAGTTCTGGGTGAGCCTAAAGCTACAGGGAGCTTCATGACTCACATGTTTCCCCTAGGCCAAGTGAGATGACTCTGGGCCCCTTTCAAACAATCTGGGAGGATAGCTACATAAGAAAAAAGCCAGAGAATTCATTCACAGTCATCCAGTGACCACTCTGAATCTCAGCAGTAATTGATGCAAACCACAGTTCATCCTCCTCCTCTAGAAAGACTGACTCTTGCATCTCTGGGGAGATAAAGTGATGCTAGGAACAGTGTAGTCCTATAGGCTTAGAATTTCTTCATCTCATGTCTGAAGACTCCATCAGGGCAAACTATACCTTATTTTATGTTTCAATCAAAGAAGGAAAGATTTATAAACAATTTAAGAAAGAGTAATTTATCAGGAAAGAGGATACAGTGTTTACTGTAAGTCCCTGAGCATCTGAATATCTCTTGATGCAGAACCCAAACTTTAGAAAGGATTAGGGGCTCTCGGGTCTTCTTTTTTTAATATAAATTTATTAATTTTAATTGGAGGTTAATTACTTTACAATATTGTATTGGTTTTGCCATACATCAACATGAATCGGGTCTTCTTCAGGTGTTTGAAAATTCCGTGAAACACACGGATTATCCGAGTAGACGTTCTACTTTGTCAAGTCTGTGGAGGCTTTAAGTGGAGCTCATTCAAAGACTGGACCTTCCATCTAGCTGAAAGTGGCTCCCATCTAAACTCAGGGTTATGGGTCCATGACCACACCGTCCCCAAATCTCACTTGAACCATTTCAAAGCCAAACATAATGGGGTTGAAGTCAGATATCCTGATGCTGATGGAGAGTAGATTTGTCTGTATCCTTCACAAAAGGTCCCTTTGAGTGTGACAAGAGGTTTTGACCATCCTGGAGATTCCATAAATTACTTTCTTGGACCATGGTTTTTACCACTCTTTAAAAATGGGCAATTTTTTTTTTTAAATTGAGAGGATATTTCAACTTTCTTGGGTTATTATACAATTTAGTGTAAAAATCCAACAAAAAACTAATAAGAATATAAAATATATGTGACTAAAGTTTAAAAATATTTTTGTTGTTGCCTAGGAAGTATAATAAAAGACACTTCTGGAGCTGATACTTAAATCACTCTAGAATATTTGGAAAACAGAACACGAAAGAGACACAAATCACATGTAGTTGTACTAGTCACATATACAAACTGCAGCTATTTTCATATGTTTATTTAAGTTATTTCTTGTATGTGTGTATTTGTATAGTATATGTAGAACTCAGCAATACATCAATGCATACAATTTATTTTGTGAGCTAATGGGATATTAAAAAACAAAAGTCCTTATATAATATGGTTGGTCTGTACAGAACATTTGTGTTAAATCATTTGTTTATATTCTTCCAGGATTTTTCTGTGTATGTACAGGTAATATTTGAAAAGATTTCTTATGGAATATTATTTTGCCTATTTAAATTATATATCCTAAATATTTTTAATTGGACTATTCTTATTAACTATTCTTCTCAACAAGAGTTTTAATTGCCAAAATAATTTATACAATTAACAAATACACTTGTGATGACTTATAATAACATGATGCTTAGTAGGCAGTATCCCAGGTTCTGAGGATTTATCTGTGAGCCACACAAGCAAAGACCCTTCCTACATGGAGCTTACATTCCATTGAGAGGAGAAAGAAAGAAAGAAAGTGAAGTCGCTCAGTTGTATCTGACTCTTTGCGACCCCATGGACTGTAGCCCACCAGGCTCCTCCGTCCATGGGATTCTCCAGGCAAGAATACTGGAGTGGGTTGCCATTTCCTTCTCCAGGGGATCTTCCCTACCCAGGGATCTAACCCAGGTCTCCCTCATTGCAGGCAGACGCTTTAACCTCTGAGCCACCAGGGGAGTAACGCATTGAGAGGAGAGAGGCTTGCAAATAAAGACAAATCAAACTGTGACCAGTATTATTATGAAAGAAGAGCATAAAGAGGTGGAGTATATCTTGCAGTGGAGGCAGGATCATGCAGCTGGTTTGTAGTGGGGTTGGGGGTTCCAACTCAGATCCTCAGACAGTAAAGCTTATACTTCTAGCTATTGTATTAATGCCATCATCATAGTCAGATCACTGAGGAAAAATAACAGATAAGGAGAAGTCAAACGGACCCCATATACTTCTGTGGCAGAAACTACTGAAGAAACATCAGTATTTCATTCTGCCCATCTTTAACAGATGACCTGTGTTTGGTTGGTACATTGAAACCTGTATGCATGAGTGCTAAGTTGCTTTCATTGTGTCTGACTCTTCTCTGTCCGTGGGATTTTCCAGGCAAGAACACTGGAGTGGGTTACTCTTTCCTTCTCCAGGGGATCTCCTGGACCCAGGGATTGAACCCGCATGTCTTATGTCTCCTGCACTGACAAGTGGGTTTTTTACCACCAGTGCTACCTGGGAAGCCAGTATAAAAGACTGCATTTCTCATCGTCCTTTGTAATTGGGTGTTGACATGTTACTAAGTCCTGATGGGTAAGTGGAAGATTTATGAGGCACCTATAGGAAGTCTTCTTATACTTTCAGAGAGTGCCTTTCTTCTCAGCTAGCTCCCTTGTGTGACCTGGAATGCAGCTTTGATGGCTGGAACTTGAGCAATCATTTTGGACCATGAGGAAGCATTCGTATCCCTGATACTTTGTATAACCATATTAGTCCTGTATTGTGGCAAAAACAAATTCTTTTAAATACTTTAACAAAATCACTTATTTTGAGTTTTATATCATAGGAATGTTGCTGCTGCTGCTAAGTCTCTTCAGTCGTGTCTGACTCTGTGCGACCCCATAGATGGCAGCCCATCAGGCTCCCCCATTCCTGGGATTCTCAAGGCTAGAACACTGGAGTGGGTTGCCATTTCCTTCTCCAGTGCATGGAAGTGAAAAGTGAAAGTGAAGTTGCTCAGTCGTGTCCGACTCTCAGTGACCCCATGGACTGCAGCCTACCAGACTCCTGTGCCCAAGGGATTTTCCAGGCAATAGTACTGGAGTGGGGTGCCATTGCCTTCTCCATCATAGGAATAGGCAATCCTAATTCAAATTAACCCAGATGCCTATTTTGGAGGCAGAAGGTGGAAACAGCATATCTGTACCATACTTTGGTTGACTGTTGACTTGGTTTTTAGGTTTAGTGCATTAAAATATTGGAGAAGGCATTGGCACCCCACTCCAGTACTCTTGCCTGGAAAATCCCATGGACGGAGGAGCCTGGTAGGCTGCAGTCCATGGGGTCGCTAAGAGTCGGACACGACTGAGTGACTTCCCTTTGACTTCTCACTTTCATGCATTGGAGGAGTAAGTGGCAACCCACTCCAGTGTTCTTGCCTGGAGAATCCCATGGACAGAGGAGCTTGGTGGGCTGCCGTCTATGGGGTTGCACAGAGTCGGACACGACTGAAGCAACTTAGCAGCAGCAGCAGCATTAAAATATAGTAATATTCAGAGAAGATAGTAAAGAAATAGTTTCTATTTACTGTCTCTCTCTCCAGTTGACACCATTCAAGAGAAACAAATGCTGATTTTGACCCAACTCGTGCTTAGTAATCTGGTGGCTCTGTCCAGAATGTTGGGGTTTCCTCACTGGTTTTCTCTGCTGGAGCAAGTGCTTATGTCACTGATTTGGGAGAGGCAGGGTCTCATGATTGACAGCCCTACCAGGTCTAGGATGGACAAGTTATTTATAATAAAAGAGTAATTCTGTTGCCAAAGAAGGAAAAAGAGAGATCTGGTCAGACAGATAAACACATTTGAAATGAAACTTTGAGGAAAGATAGAGAAAGGTTTAAAGAAGATATTTTGGTGAGAGAAAGACACCATTTTCACAATTTCCTATGCCAGAGCAATGTGAGAAACACTCTGAAAAAAAAAAAACCCTCATTTTTAATGTGCTTAGATTTTTGTGTGTGTGAGAGAGGCAGAGAGGCAGAGACAGAGGCAGAAAGAGAGAAGTTAAATGGGAATGTCCCAATTAATTTTAGGTTATGCAAGTGAGACTACATAATGAAAAATTTAAAATAAGAAGCAGTATTTGGTATTACAGATAATTTAAACAAACAGTTTATTTTGCTCATCTATTAAATGGGGATAACATTATGTGAGGCACTGTATGAATATAAAAATAAGTAAGAGATCATAAAAAAGTGCTCAGAAGATTGTAAGTGAGATTTTACTATTTTTATTATCAATATTCTTTTTTATATAAAAACATATTTATAGCAGTATTGACTGTAGGTTTTGTTGATTTTTAAATTTGATTTGCAAAGTAAATGCAATAGCTTTCTTTTTTTATACTTAAGTAAGATAATTTTTAAATTTTTTTATTTTTGCAAATTAATTTATTGTAATTGGAGGCTAATTACTTTACAGTATTGTAGTGGCTTTTGCCATACATTCACATGAATCAGCCATGGGTGTACAATACTCTTCAAGTTAATAAAAATTCCATATTATCATCTTTATAGGCATAAGACAATATCTGTTCCTAATTAACTTTATAAAGTTTTAGTAGCCCAGGAAAAGAGGAATTCTTATTTATCGAATGTCCTGGAGAAACACTACTTCTTTATCGTCAGGGTCTAGGAAAATATACGACTCTCAAGTAGTTTATTCACTAGAAATTTGTTAACTCTATCTTAGGCTTCCCCAGTGGCTCAGCAGTAAAGAATCCACCTGTCAATGCAGGAGACATAGATTTGATTCAGGAATCGGAAAGATGCCTTGAAGAAGGAAATGACAACCCACTCCAGAATTCTTGCGTGGGAAATTCCACGGACAGAGGAGCGCATCGGGCTACAGTCCATGGAGTTGCAAAGAATCTGACACAACTTAGTGACTAAACAACAACAACAAATCTATCTCAAGGTATTTTGAAAGGAATGCGACAAAACATTAACTTCTAAGACTCATACTAGTCCTGCTCCAACATCATATTAATAAAGATTCCCTCAAAATGACCTTATTTTCTAAACTGTTATAAACCCAATTTTAATTTTTTTACATTTTTTAAAATTAAATTTATTTATAGAGGCTGATTACTTTACAAAATTACTTGAAAACAAGAGGGTCAAAGTTTGTTAAAATTTGTTGTACCTTCAGTACCATGAGATGCACTATTTCACATTCTTAATGAAAGATTCCCCTCTACCTTTTTATTCATCTCCTATTTAACAGGGTCTCAGTGAATACAGTGAGGTGAAAGTGATAATCACTCAGTCGTGTCTGACTCTGTGACCCTATGGACTATAGCCCACCAGGCTCCTCTGCCATGGAATTCTCCAGGCAAAAATACTGGAGTGGGCTGCCATTTCCTTCTCCAGGGGATCTTTCCAACCCCAGGATGGGACCTGTGTCTCCTGCATTGCCCGCAGACTTTTTATTTTTGAGCCACCAGGGAAGCTTCAGTGCATATAGAAAGCTTTAGTCGCTCAATTGTGTCTGACTCTTTGAGACTCATGGACTGTAGCCCCCAGGCTCCTCTGTCCATGGAATTCTCCAGGCAAGAGTACTGAGGTGGGTGGTCATTCCCTTCTCCAGAGGAACTTCCTGGCCCAGGGATTGAATCTGCATCTCTGGCATTGCAGGCAGATTCCTTACAGTCTGAGCCACCAGGGAAGTCCACTTTCTGCTATATTGCCCCTATATTGAATATAGGGTGTGTTCAAATAAAGTGTAGGCAAGGTTCTTAGTGAAGTAACATTGTTATAGTTCCTTTTCAAGGTGGTGTTAAACGTTGCCACGAGGTGGCAGCATCAGCTTATCAATCACAATAAAAGCTTGTTCACATTTCCTTCATTATTTTTTAAGATTTTTTTTTTTTTTTTTTTTTTGGGTATGGATCATTTTTAAAGTCTTTATTGAGTTTGTTACAATACTGCTTCTATTTTACGTTATTTTTTTATTTTTTGGCCACAAAGCACAAGGGATCTTAGCTCCCCGACCAGGGATACCTCCTGCATCAGAAGACAAGGTCTGGATACCGGATACCACTGGATACCAGAGAAGTCCCCTCTACTACTTTAATTTACAAAGGATTCCATAGAGTTTCCTGTGTATCTTGGAACTAGAGAAAATGGAGAGCCTATATCCAGTTAGAAACAAATATAAAATTATCAGAAAATAGATCTGATTGGACTGACTGAGGTTATGGAGCAGAATTTTAATTGCACTTTCCCTTAACTGTTCTTTCCCAAGATACAGTACACTTTGGGGACAGGACATCTTCCATAAGAACAAGCAGAAAATGATGCAACTAATTCAGGGGACTTTCAGCTAGTTGTCTAAGACTCTGTATGTGTCACAGTGGAGTCTTCCACACTTTCTTTCTGGAAGAAAGTAAAAAGTAAAATCAAATGACTGTGGAAAATTTGGACCCATTCTATGTGTGAAGGTAAGGGAAGAGATGAAAGCTAACCAACTTGGTTTGTTTTTACTTTAGTTCTTCTTGTCATCTTTAAACAAGAGGGACCCCATTGAAACGTTAAGAACTTCTAAATCATTATCTGTTCCTTTTCCTACCTGATTTTTAGCAAGTTCAGGAGAACATAAATGAAGTAAATTTAAAATAAATTTTATATTTGATTCATGGCCACGATGGCATTATCCTTGTCTTTGATGGATGGTTAAGGAAGATCTAAGAAGAGATAACCTAGGTAGAGAAAAGTTTAGATTCTGCAACTGGATCAAAATATTATAACATGAGTATAAAATGGGTCAGAGAGGAGGAAAAGGGGAAAAGAAAAGCCCTGAATTCAATTCAAATTCCAGTCTGAGCCATCTGGGTGATTTCCTTTCTCCTTGCTGAAAGAATTATTGTGGGCTGTGTTGTTGTTATCCTAAGTGCTCTGAACCCCAGGGAGACCTGTGTTCCTCATCCTGCGTGGTCTCACCTGTTGGAGCACAGTAATCTATTTTAGGCATCAAGCCACATTGAAAAACTGAGAAATTAAAATGTCATGCAGAAGGCCTGGGCAAGGGCTTCTTTTGTTGCTCAATGGTAAAGAATCAGTCTGCCAATGCAGGAGTCATGGGTTTGATCTCTGACCTGGGAAGATCTAACTTGCTGTGGATCAGCTTAGTGGGTGCTCCACAACTATTGAGCTCATGGTGGAGTCCACACGCTGCAACTGTCGAGGCCCGAGCACCCTAGAGCTGGTGCTTAACAACAGGAGAAGGACCACAATGAGAAGCCTGAGCACCGCAACTAGAGAGGAGCCTCCACTTGCCGCACCCAGGGAAAAAGCCGCTCAGCCATGAAATCCCAGCACGGCCAACAATGAATGATTGAACAACTCAGGTTCAAGGAGATCAGTTGACTTAACCAAGGCCATTCTTATAGTGCATGAAAAAAGAATACATAGAGGATATAGAGGTGGGCTACTTCAGGCTTTTCTCATGGTTTCTTCCTTGTATTGTTTCCATAAAGTGATGCTTCAACTCAGCATTCTATTATCCTATGGGCTTCCCACTAATGACCATTGGCTATAACCTCAAAAAAATAGGAAGCCAAAATGCATTATTGTGTACTCCTATTGCAATGTACAATGTTTAATCTCTTTAAGATGAAAGGATTTATGAAGACACAGGAAACACTGTTACAGTGTGAAAAAAGAAATATTACAGTCTGTTTTGACAGGTAAATACTCAGTGCCCACTTCTGCCAGTCACTAGAATAGGGAACACGGATTAAACTTTTATTTTGCTCCTATGTAAAAGGAAATAATGATGTTTAGCTTGCAGGCTTGTTAAAGACAATATGTAAGGCACAAATGCCAATAATTAGTGTGAACTTACTAGGAACTCAATAAGACTCTGTTAAATGTTTGCACGCATTAACTCATTTAATCCTCACAGCAATTTACAAGGTAGGTGTTACTATTATTACTCCTATTTCACAGGTGAAGAAAAGTAACTTTCCTAGGGTCAGAGCACTTGCAGAGCGTGCACTAAGGCTTAAGCTGTAATCCCAAAGTGCACAGCACGTGGCCTGAAACTGAGCAGCGGCTCATTCTTCTCTGCTTGTTTCATTTCACTCTCCTACATCACTTCACCAGGCCTGTACCCACCTGGTGAACTCAGGTAAACTTCACTGAAGTTAAAATTACTGGAAAGTTATTCTGGAATTTTCTCTGCTATTGGTTATGGGAATTTGAGTTCCTAAGCTGTGGTTTTCTCACCCATATATTGATGGATTCCTATGGAGCCTTGTAATATTATAGCTTCAAATCTGATCCTTTGCTCTGGTCTCTATTTCACTATTGTTTCCTTAGCCACGGCATGCACCTAAAAGTCGTATACTCTCCTAGGGACTAGTTTATTTTTTCCTGTGTCCCCTTTTTGAAGACATGTTTACCAAATTTCTCTTCTCTTCTCCAGCGGAATCCGGAGTCTGTCCCCGGCTAATGACAGCGACATGAGGGTCATAGAGTTCATCTTCAGAGGTTTGAATTTCAGCCCTCAATTGCAGGTCTGCCTTTTCCTGCTCTTTCTGAGTTTCTACCTCATCAACCTAACAGGATACTTGGGTGTGATTATTCTGATACACATGGATTCCCGCCTTTGCACCCCATGTACTTTTTCCTCAGTCACTTGTCTTTTGTGGACATGTGCTTCTGTTTGGTCGTGAGCCCCAAGATGCTCTCTGACTTTCTGGGGCTGTGCTTTGCGACAGGGGTGCTTTGGGTTCTTCGTCCCAGCAGAGTGTTTTCTCTGGCGTCCGTGGCCTATGGCCGCTGTGGCGCCATTTGAAACCCACTGTGGTATTACGTCACCATGTCCCAGAGACTCTGAGTCCAGCTGGTGGTGGGTCCCTATGTCCCTGGGTTCGTGAACCCCATGACGCACACATGATGCTTTTGGCCTTCCTTTCTGCAGCTCCATGTCATCCCTCGCTTCTTCTGTGACTTGCCCCTTCTGCTTTCCCTTGTGTGCCGACACCAGTCTCAGCAAGTGGGTGGTTTTTGTTGTGGCTGGAGCTATGGTCGTCTTCAGTGGCCTGACTGTCCTGGGCTCCTCCACAGACATCCTCATCCCCACCCTGAAGATCCGCTCTGCTGATGGGAGACGTGAAACCTCGTCTACCTGCTCTGCGCACCAGACAGCCGTATCTATCTTGTATGGCCCTCTTCTCTTTATTTATGTCCAGCCTAGTGCCTGTGTCTCCCTGGGTCTTGACAAAGTGGTGTCTGTGGTTTATACTGCAGGCATCCCCATGTTGAACCCATTTACCTATAGCTTGAGGAATAAGGAGGTCAAAGATACCATCCATAGGGCCGTGTTGAAAAGGATGTTTTCTAGGGCATAAATTCTTATCTAGAATGGAAATTGGAGGAAAAAGCTAAAAATGACAGACTGTGTGGATTCCTAAGGTTCCAGGCCTCTTGCAAGTATTTGGGGATGCAGTGGTACCTCTTTATCCATTCATCCATCCAATTATTCATTCATCTTGTCAATCAACGTGGATTCCTTAAGCCTTGATCTCTTCTGTATAATAAGCCAAAGTTATAGTTCAAATCCACAGCCCATTTAATCTGGTTCCTTTCAGCCACCTCATAGTCCAATCATTTTCAGAAAAAGCTTATTATTTAATATTAACTACTATTTTAAATAAAAATTCTGTATATCTATTTTCTTTTTCTGCTGATTCCTTGGAATTTGACTTTTAAAATGCCAGTGTTTGCACAAGGTTTTGCACTCACATTTAGCTCCCATCGATAGGAATTGGTACAATAAATGATGTGGGATTTTACGTTCAACCTCATAAATGGAATGAAATCCCTGGCTGTACACACCACTTTTTGGAATGGCCTTGATAAAAGGAGCTATGTGTATCCTAGGAACTAAAGATCTATTTGTGTTCAACCCTGACAAACGGAGTGGTCCACAGAGCCTGTTTATAGTAACACAGGCCCTTGGGATTATCGCTAATGAATTTCATGCTTGAAAGACCTTCTGATGGAATGGAGGAAAATTATATGTGTGTGTGTGTGAGAGAGAAAATGTACAGCATCTGTCTTTTTCTGTCTAACTTATCTCACTAAGCATTAAACCTTCCAGGTCCATTCATGTTGTTACAAATGGCAAATTTTCATTTTTTTTAATGGTTGAGTAAAACCACAGTGAGTTATCACCTCACACCTGTTAGAATGGAAAATTAAAAAAGAGAAGTAATAACAAGTGTTGGTGAAATGTGAGGAAAAGGGAACCGTTTGTGCACATGGGTGGGGATGTAAATTAAAGCAACCACTATGAAAAACAATATGGAGGTTCCTCAAAAGATTAAAAATGGGACTACCATACAATATGACAACTCCACTCCTGGGTATCTATCCTAAGAAAACAAAAACACTTATTTGAAAATACATATGTACCCTAATGTTCATAGAAGTGTTATTTACATAGCCTAGATATGGAAGCAACCTAATTGTTCATAAATAGTTAAATGAGTAAAGAAGATGTGGTACATATATTTAACGGATATTTTGTGGGGGTTTGGTTTGAAAATCATGATGGGTAAACATAAGCATAACATAATACCAGTAAAGACACATGGGGGTAGCGGTGCATTTTTTAAGCTTAAAATAACTGTGGGAAAAAACCTGATAGATTTGACCATATATTGACATGAGTTTGAGCCAATTCCAGGAGATAGTTCCAAAGAGTTGGACACGATTTAGTGACTGAACAACAACAATGGGAATATTAATAAAACCAGTTTGGTAGGATGGAATAGAATAGAATTGTTTAAAGGGATAGAACAGAATAAAGAAGGAATAAAGTTTAACAGTTCAATTCAGTTCAGTCACTCAGTCATGTCCAACTCTTTGCGACCCCATGGACTGCAGTATGCCAGGCTTCCTTGTCTATCACCAACTCCTGGAGTTTACTCAAACTCATGTCCATTGAGTTGGTGATGCCATCCAACCATCTCATCCTCTGTTGCCTCCTTATCCCCCTGCCCTCAATTTTTCCCAGCATCAGGGTCTCTTCTAGTAAGTCAGTGCCGGGAGCCGGTGAGAGGCACTCCACTCATGACAAAGGTCATGAGGAAGGAGGCTCGGCATATGCAAAGGCGGGATCGAGCCTCAGGAGTCCCCCTGGATATTCTCGAGCATCTACCCCCAAAAACCAGAGTCTGCCTACTTTATTGCTTTGTGCTCTCACCTCTGACATTACTGGGGGCTGTCCCCCACCACCATCTTGCTCTCTCTGACAAAAAGTTAACTTACAGCTCCAATTAATAAAGTTCCTGGGCATTAGGAGTGTTTAAATCCAAACCCCACAGATAGCTCTCTAACTTGCCTGACAAGTCTACCCGGACTCCTACAGCTATGCATATGATTATTTACAGTCTCCCAGCCTTGAGGGGCACGGGAAGCTTAAGATATTCAAATAGCTTAGAGCCTCTCAAAGAGTTAGAAACTGTCAGAATAAAACTAGTAAAAGATTTCATTGATGAGCCAATGCTTGCTGCCAAGTTTCCACATCCCCTGTGTTGTATCCTTGAATGTATATTAATTAATATAGTTGGTATGTAGAAAAAATAAGTAGTGGCCTTGGTGTTAGCAACTTTAGACCCTTAAGGTAATAAATTATTTCCTTTGTTGTAAACCCACTGCACATCTGCCCTATAGGAATGTAACTTTATCTAACACCTTCGGAGGATGGCGTCAAACCTTAAAATAATTACTCTTAGAGAAAATAAGTCTTACGGTTGATAAACCTTTGTCAAGAGTCATAAAATGTTAATAGGCCTTCTGGCCAGAAGATGATGTAAATCACCTAAACCATTTGTATACAATAAATTTGCAGGAAAGAAACCCTGGTTTTTGATAAGGATCAAAGACTGCTGACTTTGCATGATTTCACATCCCCTATTATCCTCTTAGGACTGACTGGTTTGATCTCCTTGCAGTCTAAGGGACTCTCAAGAGTCTTCTCCAGCATCACAGTTCAAAAGCATAAATTCTGCAGTGCTCAGCCTTCTTTATGGTCCAACTTTCACATCTGTACATGACTACTGAAAAAACCATAGCCTTGACTATATGGACATTTGTAGACAAAGTGATGTTTCTGCTTTTTAATATGCTGTCTAGGTTTATCATAGCTTTTCTTCCAAGGAGCAAGCCTCTTTTATTTATTTATTTATTTTTTTAAATTTTATTTTATTTTTAAACTTTACATAATTGTATTAGTTTTGCCAAATATCAAAATGAATCCATCACAGGTATACATGTGCTCCCCATCCTGAACCCTCCTCCCTCCTCCCTCCCCATAACATCCCTCTGGGTCGTCCCAGTGCACCAACCTCAAGCATCCAGTATCGTGCATCGAACCTGGACTGGCATCTCGTTTCATACATGATATTTTACATGTTTCAATGCCATTCTCCCAAATCTTCCCACCTTCTCCCTCTCCGACAGAGTCCATAATACTGTTCCATACATCAGTGTCTCTTTTGCTGTCTCGAACATAGGGTTATTGTTATCATCTTTCTAAATTCCATATATATGCGTTAGTATACTGTATTGGTGTTTTTCCTTCTGGCTTACTTCACTCTGTATAATAGGCTCCAGTTTCATCCACCTCATTAGAACTGATTCAAATGAATTCTTTTTAATGGCTGAGTAATACTCCATTGTGTATATGTACCACTGCTTTCTTATCCATTCATCTGCTGATGGACATCTAGGTTGCTTCCATGTCCTGGCTATTATAAACAGTGCTGCGATGAACATTGGGGTACACGTGTCTCTTTCCCTTCTGGTTTCCTCAGTGTGTATGCCCAGCAGTGGGATTGCTGGATCATAAGACAGTTCTATTTCCAGTTTTTTTAAGGAATTTCCACACTGTTCTCCATAGTGGCTGTACTAGTTTGCATTCCCACCAACAGTGTAAGAGGGTTCCCTTTTCTCCACACCCTCTCCAACATTTATTATTTGTAGACTTTTGGATCGCAGCCATTCTGACTGGTGTGAAATGGTACTTCTTTGTGGTCTTGATTTGCATTTCTCTGATAATGAGTGATGTTGAGCATCTTTTCATGTGTTTGTTAGCCATCTGTATGTCTTCTTTGGAGAAATGTCTATTTAGTTCTTTGGCCCATTTTTTGATTGGGTCATTTATTTTTCTGGAGTTGAGCTGTAGGAGTTGCTTGTATATTTTTGAGATGAGTTGTTTGTCAGTTGCTTCCTTTGCTATTATTTTCTCCCATTCTGAAGGCTGTCTTTTCACCTTGCTAATAGTTTCCTTTGTTGTGCAGAAGCTTTTAAGGTTAATTAGATCCCATTTGTTTATTTTTGCTTTTGTTTCCGATATTCTGGGAGGTGGGTCATAGACGATCCTGCTGTGATGTATGTCGGAGAGTGTTTTGCCTGTGTTCTCCTCTAGGAGTTTTATAGTTTCTGGTCTTATGTTTAGATCTTTAATCCATTTTGAGTTTATTTTTGTGTATGGTGTTAGAAAGTGTTCTAGTTTCATTCTTTTACAAGTGGTTGACCAGTTTTCCCCGCACCACTTGTTAAAGAGATTGTCTTTAATCCATTGTATATTCTTGCCTCCTTTGTCAAAGATAAGGTGTCCATATGTGCGTGGATTTATCTCTGGGCTTTCTATTTTGTTCCATTGATCTATATTTCTGTCTTTGTGCCAGTACCATACTGTCTTGATAACTGTGGCTTTGTAGTAGAGCCTGAAGTCTGGTAGGTTGATTCCTCCAGTTCCATTCTTCTTTCTCAAGATCGCTTTGGCTATTCGAGGTTTTTTTGTATTTTCATACGAATTGTGAAATTATTTGTTCTGGCTCTGTGAAGAATACTGTTGGTAGCTTGATAGGGACTGCATTGAATCTATAAATTGCTTTGGGTAGTATACTCATTTTCACTATATTGATTCTTCCAATCCATGAACATGGTATATTTCTCCATCTATTAGTGTCCTCTTTGATTTCTTTCACCAGTGTTTTATAGTTTTCTATATATAGGTCTTTAGTTTCTTTAGGTAGATGTATTCCTAAGTATTTTATTCTTTCCGTTGCAGTGGTGAATGGAATTGTTTCCTTAATTTCTCTTTCTGTTTTCTCATTATTAGTGTATAGGAATGCAAGGGATTTCTATGTGTTGATTTTATATCCTGCAACTTTACTATAGTCATTGATTAGTTCTAGTAATTTTCTGGTGGAGTCTTTAGGGTTTTCTATGTAGAGGATCATGTCATCTGCAAATAGTGAGAGTTTTACTTCTTCTTTTCCCATTTGGATTCCTTTTATTTCTTTTTCTGCTCTGACTGCTGTGGCCAAAACTTCCAAAACTATGTTGACTAGTAATGGTGAAAGTGGGCACCCTTGTCTTGTTCCTGACTTTAGAGGAAATGCTTTCAATTTTTCACCATTGAGGATAATGTTTGCTGTGGGTTTGTCATATATAGCTTTTATTATGTTGAGGTATGTTCCTTCTATTCCTGCTTTTTGGAGAGTTTTTATCATAAATGAGTGTTGAATTTTGTCAAAGGCTTTCTCTGCATCTATTGAGATAATCATATGGTTTTTATTTTTCAATTTGTTCATGTGGTGTATTACATTGATTGATTTGTGGATATTGAAGAATCCTTGCATCCCTGGGATAAAGCCCACTTGGTCATGGTGTATGATCTTTTTAATGTGTTGTTGGATTCTGATTGCTAGAATTTTGTTTAGGATTTTTGCATCTATGTTCATCAGTGATATTGACCTGTAGTGTTCTTTTTTGGTGGGATCTTTGTCAGGTTTTGGTATTAGGGTGATGGTGGCCTCATAGAATGAGTTTGGGAGTTTACCTTCCTCTGCAATTTTCTGGAAGAGTTTGAGCAGGATAGGTGTTAGGTCTTCTCTAAATTTTTGGTAGAATTCAGCTGTGAAGCCGTCTGGACCTGGGCTTTTGTTTGCTGGAAGATTTTTGATTACAGTTTCAATTTCTGTGCTTGTGATGGGTCTATTAAGATTTTCTATTTCTTCCTGGTCGAGTTTTGGAAAGTTGTACTTTTCTAAGAATTTGTCCATTTCTTCCACGTTGTCCATTTTATTGGCATATAATTGTTGATAGTAGTCTCTTATGATCCTTTGTATTTCTGTGTTGTCTGTTGTGATCTCTCCACTTTCATTTCTAATTTTATTGATTTGATTTTTCTCCCTTTGTTTCTTGATGAGTCTGGCTAATGGTTTGTCAATTTTATTTATCCTTTCAAAGAACCAGCTTTTGGTTTTGTTGATTTTTGCTATGGTCTCTTTTGTTTCTTTTGCATTTATTTCTGCTCTAAGTTTTAAGATTTCTTTCCTTCTACTACCCCTGGGGTTCTTCATTTCTTCCTTTTCTAGTTGCTTTAGGTGTAGAGTTAGGTTATTTATTTGACTTTTTTCTTGTTTCTTGAGGTGTGCCTGTATTGCTATGAACTTTCCCCTTAGGACTGCTTTTACCGTGTCCCACAGGTTTTGGGTTGTTGTGTTTTCATTTTCATTCGTTTCTATGCAAATTTTGATTTCTTTTTTGATTTCTTCTGTGATTTGTTGGTTATTCAGCAGCGTGTTGTTCAGCCTCCATATGTTGGAATTTTTAACAGTTTTTCTCCTGTAATTGAGATCTAATCTTACTGCATTGTGGTCAGAAAAGATGCTTGGAATGATTTCAATTTTTTTGAATTTCCCAAGGCTAGCTTTATGGCCCAGGATGTGATCTATCCTGGAGAAGGTTCCATGTGTGCTTGAGAAAAAGATGAAATTCATTGTTTTGGGATGAAATGTCCTATAGATATCAATTAGGTCTAACTGGTCTATTGTATCATTTAAAGTTTGTGTTTCCTTGTTAATTTTCTGTTTAGTTGATCTATCCATAGGTGTGAGTAGGGTATTAAAGTCTCCCATTATTATTGTGTTATTGTTAATTTCTCCTTTCATACTTGTTAGCATTTGTGTTACATACTGCGGTGCTCCCATGTTGGGTGCATATATATTTATAATTGTTATATCTTCTTCTTGGATTGATCCTTTGATCATTATGTAGTGACCTTCTTTGTCTCTTTTCACAGCCTTTGTTTTAAAGTCTATTTTATTTGATATGAGTATTGCTACTCCTGCTTTCTTTTGGTCCCTATTTGCATGGAAAATCTTTTTCCAGCCCTTCACTTTCAGTCTGTATGTGTCCCCTGTTTTGAGGTGGGTCTCTTGTAAACAACATATGTAGGGGTCTTGTTTTTGTATCCATTCAGCCAGTCTTTGTCTTTTGGTTGGGGCATTCAACCCATTTACGTTTAAGGTAATTACTGATAAGTATGATCCCGTTGCCATTTACTTTATTGTTTTGGGTTCGAACTTATACACCGTTTTTGTGTTTCCTGTCTAGAGAATATCCTTTAGTATTTGTTGGAGAGCTGGTTTGGTGGTGCAGAATTCTCTCAGCTTTTGCTTGTCTGAAAAGCTTTTGATTTCTCCTTCATACTTGAATGAGATCTTGCTGGGTACAATAATCTGGGCTGTAGGTTATTTTCTTTCATCATTTTAAGTATGTCTTGCCATTCCCTCCTGGCTTGAAGAGTTTCTATTGAAGGATCAGCTGTTATCCTTATGGGAATTCCCTTGTGTGTTATTTGTTGTTTTTCCCTTGCTGCTTTTAATATTTGTTCTTTGTGTTTGATCTTTGTTAATTTGATTAATATGTGTCTTGGGGTGTTTCGCCTTGGGTTTATCCTGTTTGGTACTCTCTGGGTTTCTTGGACTTGGGTGATTATTTCCTTCCCCAGTTTAGGGAAGTTTTCAACTATTATCTCCTCAAGTATTTTCTCATGGTCTTTCTTTTTGTCTTCTTCTTCTGGAACCCCTGTGATTCAAATGTTGTAGCGTTTAATATTGTCCTGAAAGTCTCTGAGATTGTCCTCATTTCTTTTAATTCGTTTTTCTTTTATCCTTTCTGATTCATTTATTTCTACCATTCTATCTTCTAATTCACTAATCCTATCTTCTGCCTCTGTTATTCTACTATTTGTTGCCTCCAGGGTGTTTTTAATTTCATTTATTGCATTATTCATTATATATTGACTCTTTTTTATTTCTTCTAGGTCCTTGTTAAACCTTTCTTGCATCTTCTCAATCCTTGTCTCCAGGCTATTTATCTGTGATTCCATTTTAATTTCAAGATTTTGGATCAATTTCACTATCCTTATTTGGAATTCTTTATCAGGTAGATTCCCTATCTCTTCCTCTTTTGTTTGGTTTGGTGGGCATTTATCCTGTTCCTTTATCTGCTGGGTATTCCTCTGTCTCTTCATCTTGCTTAAATTGCTAATTTTGGTGTGTCCTTTCTGTATTCTGGCAGTTTGTGGAGTTCTCTTTATTGTGGCTTTCCCTCGCTATGTGTGGGTTTGTACGGGTGGCTTGTCAAGGTTTCCTGGTTACGGAAGCTTGTGTCAGTGTTCTGGTGGGTGGAGCTGTATTTCTTCTCTCTGGAGTGCAATGAAATGTCCAGTAATGAGTTATGAGATGTGTATGGTTTTGGGCTGACTTTGGGCAGCTTGTATCTTGAAGCTCAGGGCTGTGTTCCTTTGTTGCTGGAGAATTTGTCTGGTATGTCTTGCCCTGGAACTTGTTGGCCCTTGTGTGGTGCTTTGTTTCAGTGTCGGTATGGAGGCGTTTGATGAGCTCCTGTCAATTAATGTTCCTTGGAGTCAGGAGTTCCCTGGAGTCAGGGTTTGGACTTAAGCCTCCTGCTTCCAGTTATCGGTCTTATTTTTACAGTAGTTTCAAAACTTCTCCTTCTATACAGCACCATTTATAAAACATCTACGTTAAAGATGAAAAGTTTCTCTACTGTGAGGGTCACTCAGAGAGGTTCACAGCATTACATGGAGAAGAGAAGAGGGAGGAGGGAATTAGAGGTGACCCAAATGAGATGAGGTGGAATCAATAGTGGAGAGAGTGGGCTAGCCAGTAGTCACTTCCTTATGTGCACTCCACAACTGGACCACTCAGAGATGTTCATGGAGTTATACAGAGAAGAGAAGAAGGAGGAAGGAGACAGAGGTGGCCAGAAGGATAAAAGGGGGGAATGAAAAGGAGGGAGACAGATCCAGCCAGTAATCAGTTCCCCAAGTGTTCTCCACCATCTGGAACACACATAAACTCACAGAGTTGGGTAGAGTAGAGAGGGGTTAGGGAGGAGACACAGGCGACCTGGTGGAGAAAAAGGAGAGTCCAAAGGGAGAGAGAGCAGTCAAGCCAGTAATCTCGTTCCCTAGTGAAAAATGGGTCCTGAAGATTGGGTTCTTAAAGGTACAAAATTGGTAACAAATACATAAAAGCAAAAATTAAAAATCTAGAGTAGAGTTTGGAATTTCAAAAATAAGATGTTAAAGATAAGAAGAAGGAAAGAAAGAGAGAAAAAACGAACAAAGAAAAACAAACAAGGTTCGCGAAAATTATAAAGAAAATACAGGTACAAAATTGATAGCTAATACCAAAAAGCAAAAATTAAAAATCTAGAGTAGAATTTGGAATTTCAAAAATACAATGTTAAAAAAAAGGAAGAAGAAACATAAAGAGAGAAAACAAACAAACAAAAACAATGTTGCAAAAATTATAAAGAAAATACAGGTACAAATTTGATATCAAATACAAAAAAGCATAAATTAAAAATCTAGAGTAGAGTTTGGAATTTCAGATATACAATGTTATATAAAAGAAGAAGAGAATGAAACAGAAAAAAAAAAGTCACAGAAATTTATAAAAGAAAAATCTGTAGGTACAAAGTTGATAACATATGCCAAAAAGCTAAAATTAAAAAAACTAGAGTAGAGTTTGGAATTTCAGAAATACAATGTTAAAGAAAAGAAGAAGGAAAAAAAAAAAAAAAGAAACAAGGTCAAAAAATTATAAAATATATATATATGAAGTTTGCTGAAGAAGAAAAAAATAGGGTCTTTTTTTTTTTGCAAAGTAATAGGTTATAAAAGTGAAAATTAAAGGAACAATAGAGGACTTAAAAAATTTTTTTTAATTAAAAAAAAGAAAGAAATAATGATCGTAAAAATAGTAAAAATATATCTAGGACTTTCTCTGGTTTTGTTGTATTGTGGATTCAGTTCATTTTTGGCTAGTTCCTTGGTCCGACTTATATTTCTCAAGATCTATAGGCCCCTTCCTATGTAGTCGGTAGAAACCACGGGGTTTTAATCTATTGCCCGTAGCTTCCAAGGCGTTTCCCTCTGTTATAACTTCTTCTGTTTGCTGGTCTCTTCAGTGTCTGGCTTCCGCCCTGACACAAAGTGGATGGTGGGGGAAACTTTTTTTTTTTTTTTTTTTTTAGGCTCACTTGTTCAGTCGCGGAGGGAGGGATGCTGCAAACAAATAACACTGGCGTGCGCTCGCAGTGCCTCAGCCACACTGGGTCTGCCCCCGCTCACGGCGCGTGTAGCCTCCCTGCCCGCACTGCTCAGGCTCTAGGTTGTTCCGCCGGGAACAATCCGTGGCCGGCCCTGGGCTGCATGTACCTCCCAGGTCCAAGCCGCTCAGGTTCAGGCACTCGGGTAGTCCTCAGAGGCGCAGACTCAGTTGAGTCTGCGTTTTGTGCTCTTCCCAGGTCCGAGCAGCTCAGGTGATGAGGTGTTTGGCGAGCGCCAATGCTGCGACTTATCGCCTCCCCACCACTCGATTATCTGGGTGTAAAACCGGCGCACCTTCTCAGGCAGATGTTGACCATCCAGACCCCCAAGAAGTTTTAGTTAGCAAAGAAGCCTGCCTACAGTTTTATAGGTAATGTCTCTCTGGGGCTGCGATTGTCCCCTTCCGGTTCTGGCTGCCTGTCACCGGAGGGGGAAAGTCTGCAGCCGGCTATCTCTGTTCAGTCCTTTGTTCCGTGTGCGGGCCTGGCGGTGTCTTAGGTTGGGGCTGGCTTTTCGCGTGGTAGATATCCCACAGTCTGGTTTGCTAGCCCAAATTATTTCGCTTAGATAGCGCTCAGGGTATTCAGGCCAGATCCTTACTCTAAGCGATGCAGCCCACGCCGCGCCTCCCTGCCCAGCCCCCGCTTGCTAATAGCATGTGCAGGCGTCTGCGCTGCTTCTCCGCTGGGGGAGTTACCGTAGGACTCGCAATCTGTGAGTTTTAATTGTTTATTTTTTCTCCCTGTTATGTTGCCCTCTGTGCTTCCAAAGCTCGGCACAGATTCGGCAGTGAGAAGGTTTCCTGGTGTTTGGAAACTTCTCTCTTTTTAAGACTCCCTTCCCGGGACGGAACTCCATCCCTCCCTCTTTTGTTTCTTTTTTTTGTCTTTTATATTTTTTCCTACCTCTTTTCGAAGAGTTGGGTTGCTTTTCTGGGTGCCTGATGCCCTCTGCCGGCATTCAGAAGTTGTTTTGTGGAATTTACTCGACGTTTAAATGCTCTTTTGATGAATTTGTGGGGGAGAAAGTGTTCTCCCCGTCCTACTCCTCCACCATCTTGGCTCCTCCTCCTATTTATTTATTTTTTTAAGTTGACCAATATCTTTTTTTTTTTTTAATTTAGAAAGATGGTAACGATAACCATGTAAGTGAGACAACAAAAGAGGCACAGATGTATAGAACAGTCTTTTGGACTCTGTGGAAGAGGGAGAGGGTGGGATGATTAGGGAGAATGGCATTGAAACATGTATAATATCATATGCGAAAAGAATAGCAAGCCTCTTTTAATTTGATGGCTACAGTCTCCATGCACAGTGATTTTACTCCAATTAACAGAACTTAAATTGCAGTTTGAAAAACACTATTCTTATTCAGACCTAGAGAAGAAGTATATTATTAATACATATTAATTAAGATCATATACATTAAAACAGAACTTGGGTTTATATTCTTACTTTTATACTTAATAGCTGTGTGAACCTAGGCAAATTACTTAATACCTCTGAGCTTTTGTAACCACATATATAGAGTGAAATGATAATAATAGTATTTACATAGTTAATTTTTGTAAAGTGACTGAAATAGTGTCTTGTTACACAGGAACTCTAGTTGTTTGCTGTTATCATTTGTGTTTGTATTAGTCAGGGTCCTCCAGAGGAACAGAACCAATAGCATGTGTGTGTATAAGTAGAATGGCATTTATTTTAAGTAATGAACTCATGATATTACGGAGGCTGGCAAGTACAAACTCTGCAGGGTGGAGATTCAGGAAAGAGTTGATGTTATAGTTCAAGTCCAACCATCAGGTTGAAGACACAGGAAAACCCAATGCTGGAATTTCAAGTCTGAAAGGAGTCTGCCACAGGATCATGTAGAATAATGTTTGGTCACAGATGGGCATTGTGACCCAGCCAAATTGACACATAAAATTAGTCATCATAGAGCCGAATAGATTTCATGTCATGGTAAAATAAAGAAACATGTTAATTGTTCAGCACACTGAAGACACTGGGAAACGACTGGAGTATCCAAGTGGAATATTGTATTATTTTCAAATATCATATTTTAATGAAACAAATACAATTCAAAATGATAAGAAAGGTGATTTGAATTTGTATAAAAATTACAAATAATTTTTTTTCCAAATGTTTGAATGGAAAACTTGAGTGTGCTTCCAACAGTTTACCTCAGCTTTTTCAGTTGAAATGACTATGAAAAATTTCTGAAGAATAATCTTTTAAATTAAAAAAAAATATTTTTATTGGAGTATAGTTGCTTTACACTGTTGTGCTAGTTTCTGCTATACAGCAGAGTGAATCAGCTCTACATATGCATATTATCTCCTCCTCTTTGTTTGATTTTCTTCCCATTTATTTCCCCACAGAGCAGTAGAGTTTGCTATGTAGTCAGTTCTCATCAGTTTTCTACTTTATTTGTTGGAGTTGTTTAGTCGCTAAGTCATGTCAGACTCTTTGGGACCCCATGGATTGTAGCCCACTAGGTTCCTCTGCTCATGGGATTTCCCAGCCAAGAATACTGGAGTGAGTTGCCATTTCCTTCTCCAGGGTATCTTCCTTACCCAAGCATCGAAACCAGGTCTCTTGCATTGCAGGCCAATTCTTTACCACCTGAGCCACCAGAGAAGCCCTATCAATTTTGTCCATAATAATTTGAAATTTAATTTTTGTCTCATTCAAATACTTAAAGGGCCTGACATTAAATTTAAAGAAATGATGCTAAAGCTTTTCATTTTCTCCTTTTGAGAAACACAGTGTTGAGATTTCTTGTTACAATGCAAATGAATTTCAAATCCAGCCTCATGTTCACATATAGCATATTCCAAAAGCTGATGAATCTCCAAACTGCAAAATGTTCACAAGATGTCAGATAGTCATGTTGCAGCCTAGATGTCAGTAACATGACAAGTCAGCCAAAGGTGCGCATGTGTCTGATGAACGTGAAGACAGACTTGGGAGCCCAGGTGGAGCTGTATTTGCCAGAAAACTTCACCAGACACACTTATTTGTTAAATATTTGTTAAATGAATGTTCATAAACTAGCTAATATTTTATATTGTCATATTCATCCTAATTTCAGTAGAAAATCTTTGCTTTGTCCTTGCATGGCTAGAAAGCTTACTGACAATAGCTGGACTATTCATCATGGTCAAAAATGTGGGGAAAAAACCCCCAAATATCCATTGACAAATAAATGGATAATCAAATTGATATATCCATACAGTGAAAGTGAAAATGAAATTCACTCAGTCATGTCTGACTCTTTGTGACCCCATGGACTATACAGTCTATGGAATTCTCCAGGTCATAATACTGGAGTGGGTAGCCTTTCCCTTCTCCAGGGGATCTTCCCAACCCAGGGATTGAACCCAGGTCTCCCACATTGCAGGCGGATTCTTTACCAGCTGAGAAACAAGGGAAGCCCAAGAATACTGGAGTGGGTAGCCTATCCCTTCTCCAGTGGATCTTTCCGACCCAGGAATCAAACCAGGATCTCCTGCATTGCAGGCAGATATACATATTGTGGAATATTATTCAGCCTTTTAAAGGAATGGGATTCTGATACATGCTGCAACATGAATGAAATTTAAAATATTCAGCTAGGTGAAATAAGCCAGACACAAAAGGACAAATCTTGTACTATTCCACTTACTTGAGGTACTTGTGCCAAGTCGCTTCAGTTGTTTTTGACTCTGTGTAACCCTATGGACTGTTGCCCGTTAGGTTCCCTCTGTCCATATGGGACCTTCCAGGCAAGAATACTGGAGCGGGTTGCCATTTCCTTCTCCAGGGGATCTTCCCAACCCAGGAATCAAACCGGTATCTCTTACATCTCCTGCATTGGCAGGTGAGTTCTTTACCACTAGCACCACCTGGGAAGCTAAGAGTAGTCAAATTCACAGAGATGGAAAATAGAATGTGAACACCAGCAGATAGGGGAGGGGACAGCATGGAGTTATTGATAGGTACAGGTTTTAGTTTCGAATGGTGAAAAAATAATTCTGGAGTTGGATGGCAGTAATGGTTGTATGACAGTGTTATTTTCCTAATGTTACTTATACATTGTCAATTACGTATAATGTCAATTATACATTGAATGGTTAAAATGACAATTTTATATGTGTTTATGTTATTTTACTACTAATTTTTAAAAAATTGATAAACAGGATTTATACAGAATAAGGGTATATGTTCTGCCTTAAAGAAGTATCCAGGTCTCTACCTTTTCTCTACAAAAAAAGAAAAAAAAAAAAAACAAAAATTAAAAAATGAGAACCTCAATATGATTTTAAAATGGCTTTTATGAATTTTATCCTTAAAAGTACAAGCTTTGGGCTCAGATGCACCTGGCTACAGATGGAATGATCAACTACTAAAATAATAATTTTTCTCTGTTGAATATTTAAGCCCAATAAACTGTAGCATTTTGTCCTGTTTATAAAACTACTTTTCAGCTATTACCAGTCTTAAACAAGTGTTTATAAACCACGAAGATATTATTCTCTGGCTAAATATGTAGTAAAAATAAAATGTTATACAGATGTTTTCAAAACACTAAACAGAGGGGAAAGGTTTAAAACAAGGAAGATCAGAAATGAACCACCTAACTTAGTAGCAGTTATATTTGTGTGATGAGATCATTGAAAAATTTTTCTATGTTTCTGTGTTGTTTAAGCTTTTGATAATGAGTACATTTCTATAATATCTACTTAAAAAGGATCCTAGAATACCCTTAAGAATGTCCACTTAATTCTTCATTGTCCTTTTCAGGGTAGTAAGTCTCCTTTTATTTATTTTTAATTGAGATTGGGATTTCAAAATAAACCTGTTCAACATATTTATTATCCAGTACCAGTCAAGAACAATGCTTTAAGCATTCCCTTGCCAATTTATAGCCTTCCAATTTTTAATTTACTATTCTTGGTATAAAAGACATATTCACCATTCTCATTTCATACTTTGATTTACCTGGTTTTAAACTTGAGGCCTCTGTGGCATGGATTTTGCCCTTGATGAGGTACTTCTAAGGGCTTTTAGGAGATTTTGGGCTTGTGGACCCTTTGGTGTGAAAACAACAAAAACAACAACAACAACAACAAACAAAACAACAAAACAACGGGAATAGTACATGCGACTGGGGAAGTTAAATGACGATAATCTTTGCATAATTTTGTTTTGTAAAACTGACATGAAACTAATACTCTGGCAAATGTGTAAGAGTTTATGTGGGAAGCCTGAGAGCATATGGACTGTTGACAACGTTGACAATACAGGACTGGTGATCTTGTCCAGGTAAGATTAAGAAGATATTGGTCTGGGAAGCTTACTGGATAGGAAGTCAAAGGGGAGAGTATCAGACTGAACTTTGTCATTAATTTTTTCTTTAACCTCCGGATACTTTGCTCCTAGGAGGGCTTCATTTTCACATTTATAAGATAGACTTACAACCATTTCTGAGCAACACAATAGGGCTTATTTACTAAAGTTAAAATACTATAGTTTCTTGGCCTTTATTGTTGCTATTAATAACAATAACTAGAAAAATATAGTCTCTATCCTTATGAAAGTCCCAATCGAATAATGCATGGCTAATGTATAATGACTAAAATTTATGACAGAATTGTTAATAGTCATAAGAAGGAAACACAGGGTTTGATGAAGACTCAAAGGAAGGAAGGAAAGAAGGAAGGAATATTTATTGTGTATTAGATTAGGCAGTAAATAATCATTGTGGAGGAGGTGACCTTTGAGACGGGCACTGAAGGTAGGATTTGGATGTCCAACTGGGATGAGAGGAATAGCAGGTGAAGGGAATGACCCAAGGAGGGGCCTGAAGATGTGACAAATAGGGGGTCACATTTAGTTGAGACTGTGGGAACAGTAAAGTCGAGTGGTATGGGATATGAACAGAAAAATAGGTGGAGTCATATTATGATCTAATTGGTGTAGTGAGTTGGAACATTACTCTCTAGAAAGAGGCTAATTTTGATCACATTAGAGCTACCCTGTTGGAAAGGTGGCTTTGTGTAGGATGGTCAGAGTGTCTAGAGGTGATGCAACCAGGTAGGAGCTAGTGCAATAGCCTGGGTGAGAATAATAGTGATAGTTAAGCAAGAACGATAAGATAGACAAGAAGACAAGATAAGAATGATAAGATAGATAAGAAGAAGAGGTGGCAAGGATACACAGTAGAACTATACACAAAAGATCTTCACTACCCAGATAATCACAATGGTGTGATCACTGACCTAGAGCCTGACATCCTGGAATGTGAAGTCAAGTGGGTCTTAGAAAGCATCACTATGAACAAAGCTAGTGGAGATGATGGAATTCCAGTTGAGCTATTCCAAATCCTGAAAGATGATGCTGTGAAAGTGCTGCACTCAATATGCCAGCAAATTTGGAAAACTCAGCAGTGGCCACAGGACTGGAAAAGGTCAGTTTTCATTCCAATCCCAAAGAAAGGAAATGCCAAAGAAGGCTCAAGTTACCACACAATTGCACTCATCTCACACACTAGTAAAGTAATGCTCAAAATTCTCCAAGCCAGGCTTCAGCAATATGTGAACCATGAACTTCCAGTTGTTCAAGCTGGTTTTAGAAAAGACAGAGGAACCAGAGACCAAATTGCCAACATCTGCTGGATCATGGAAAAAGCAAGAGAGTTCCAGAAACACATCTATTTCTGCTTTATTGACTATGCCAAAGCCTTTGACTGTGTGGATCACAATAAACTGTGGAAAATTCTGAAAGAGATGGGAATACCAGACCACCTTACCTGCTTCTTGAGAAATTTGTATGCAGGTCAGGAAGCAACAGTTAGAACTGGACATGGAACAACAGACTGGTTCCAAATAGGAAAAGGAGTACGTCAAGGCTGTATATTGTCACCCTGCTTATTTAACTTATATGCAGAGTACATCATGAGAAATGCTGGGCTGGAAGAAGCACAAGCTGGAATCAAAATTGCCGGGAGAAATATCAATAACCTCAGATATGCAGATGACACCACCCTTATGGCAGAAAGTGAAGAGGAACTAAAAAGCCTCTTGATGAAGGTGAAAGAGGAGAGTGAAAAAGTTGGCTTAAAGCTCAACATTCAGAAAACGAAGATCTTGGCATCCGGTCCCATCACTTCATGTGAAATAGATGGGGAAACAGTGTCAGACTTTATTTTTTTGGGCTCCAAAATCCCTGCAGATGGTGAGTGCAGCCATGAAATTCAAAGACACTTACTACTTGGAAGAAAAGTTATGACCAACCTAGATAGCATATTCAAAAGCAGAGACATTATTTTGCCAACAAAGGTTCATCTAGTCAAGGCTATGGTTTTTCCTGTGGTCATGTATGGATGTGAGAGTTGGACTGTGAAGAAGGCTGAGTGCCAAAGAATTGATGCTTTTGAACTGTGGTGTTGGAGGAGACTGTTGAGAGTCCCTTAGACCGCAAGGAGATCCAACCAGTCCATTTTGAAGGAGATCAGCCCTGGGATTTCTTTGGAAGGAATGATGCTAAAGCTGAAACTCCAGTACTTGGCCACCTCATGTGAAGAGTTGACTCATTGGAAAAGACTCTGATGCTGGGAGGGATTGGGGACGGGAGGAGAAGGGGACGACAGAGGATGAGATGGCTGGATGGCATCACCGACTTGATGGACATGAGTCTGTGTGAACTCCGGGAGTTGGTGATGGACAGGGAGGCCTGGCGTGCTGCGATTCATGGGGTCACAAAGAGTCAGACACGACTGAGTGACTGAACTGAACTGAACTGAAGCAAGAATGAGAATTAATATTTATTGAGCAGTTATGATCTACTAGGCATATTATATACACTGTCTTATTTAATTCCTGACTGTGAATACCACTAACTTGCTGCTACACTGTAAGAAACAGAAAGTCAGGGGTTTTAGATAACTTGCTCAAGATCAAGGCCTGGTGTTCTGACCTGAAAGTGTCCTCCTGAGGTACACACACTCTTCTGTTTTTGTTTTTAATTAAGTTTTTATTTGAGATAATTGTAGACACACATGCAGCAGCAGGAAATAATACAAAGAAATCCCATACACTTTTTACTTAATTTTTCTAATGTAACATCTCCTCTGCTTCACCTACTTTACATATCTACCCACCTCCAAACCCTTGACAATCACTGATCTTTTTCTGTCTGTATATTTATGCCTTTTCTATAATGTCATATAATGGGAATAACAAAATATGCAGCCTTTGAAGACTAGGATCCATGTTCTTCAACTAGCAAAGAGTTTGAATTAGAGGGTTTCCTATAGCTTCTGATTTTTATAAAGTAATTTATTCTTCTAGCTTTGCCAGTTTTTGCTAAATGGGAATAAATTTTCTTTTGTTTGTTTTGTAGGGCAAACAATCTAACTTCAAGAAACCAGGATAACAATCAATAAACTCATAGTGTTATACAGAACTACCCCACTCCTTACATTAATTTACAAAGTCATTGTGATTCCCCGGGGTCAGTTCTTCTCTGCTGCCTCACTGTATCAGGCCTCAAGAGCTACATTTCAGAGTTGAACAGCAATTATCACCCAGGGAGTTTTCTTATTTAAAACTGCCTTCATTAATTAGTTCCTCTGAAACTTGTTTAGGAGTGAGGCAAATAATTTCTTTCAAGGTTAGTAATCGCCCATCTCTGAACACTCAATCAGTCTTAATAATGCCCAAAGCATCTTGTTAGACAGAAGATTAGTAAAAATGTTCGGATGAAAAACTTAAGTTAGTTTTCTGCTGTAGTAGCTTCTCTGAAGATTTAACTACTGATTGCTTAGGTTTGAAACTCATTCAAAGTTTTTTTGAATCCCAGAAGTGTTAGAAGTGAAAACTACCTTAGCAACAATCTGGGCTGATACTTCTGTTTGTGAGATGAGGGAACAAATAAATAAAGAATCGATTGGCTTAAGGTCATGGAGATAGAAGTGCAATATTAAGAACCTGGGCCTCCTGATGATTAGGGTGGTTACTCCTTGTAGGGTCCCATGCTACTTAAAAAAACAGAGGAAAGAAGCAAGGAGGGAAGAAAAGAAAGCTCAAATAACTAATCACACTGAAAGAGAATATTTAACATTTTATGATTAACTCATGACTAGTCCCAAAGGACATTCTATTAAAAAAGACAATCTTATTCTTTTGGAATTTTAGAAATATGTGATAGAGAAATAAAGGAGAATTTTTAAAAAAGAAAGTCAGAGCTTCCTGGTACTTTTTGACAGAGGCAGTAAGGGGAAGGAAATAGTCTTGAGCACTCAGGGAAATAATGACCCTTGCTCTCAATTAAATCAACCTTGCTTTTTTCTGGCCAGCTTTTTTTAAAAAAATAACTTGAATATTTTCTCAGAGATAGTTGATGGTATAATCTGCTGAATGGATATAGGAAATATATACAAATATACTTTATATATTTTCAATGCATGTAAACTTTGTATGTGTATATGCTGTATGCTGCTGCTGCTGCTGCTGCTGCTAAGTCACTTCAGTCGTGTCTGACTCTATGTGACCGCATAGACAGCAGCCCACCAGGCTCCCCAGTCCCTGGGATTCTTCAGGCAAGAACATTGGAGTGGGTTGCCGTTTCCTTCTCCAATGCATGAAAGTGAAAAGTGAAAGTGAAGTCGCTCAGTCGTGTCTGACACACACACATAAACACACTCAGAGCAAATATACAACACAGCAAGCATTCTACTAGCTTAGGGGGAGGTCCTGAATTGATAAAACAATTTTGAATAGGTATTACAAGGCATAACAATGCTAAGTTTTAAGATAAAAGTGAGAGGGTTGCAATAAAAGCCATGAGTAATCAAGCAAAAGAGAAATATGGGTAGGATCCTGCTGTTACAGCACATGCAATAGTCAACCCAAAATGGATTAGACACTTAAATGTAATACTTTATACTGTAAAAACTAGAAGAAAACATACAGGGAATTATCCTTGACATTGGCAATGATTTTTTGAATGTGGCACCAAAAGCCCAGAAATCAAAATATACAAAAATGTACAAGTGGACTATATCAAAATGCTTCTGCACAGCAAAGAAAACTGTTATCAGAATGAAAAGACAACTTGTGTTTGGGAAAATATTTGCAAATCATACATCTGATAAGGAGTTCATGTCCAAAACATGCAAGGATCTCAAACATCCTAGTAGTAAAAAGTATCAAAGAAGTTGATTTAAAAAATGGGAAAAGGACTTGAATAGGCATGTTTTTTCCCAAGGAAGACATACAAATGACCAACAGATATATAAAAATATACTCCACATCACTAGTCATCAGGAAAGTGCAAATTAAAACCATAATGAGGTATGGACTCTTACTTGTTGGAATGACTATTGTCAAAAAGACAAAAGATAACAAGTGCAGTCAAAGATGTAGAGAAAAAGGACCCTCATGCATTTTGGGGAAGGAAAATTGTCATAGGCTTTATGGAACAGAGTTTGCAGGTTTCTCTAAAAACTGAACTACCATATGATTCAGTAATTTTATTTCTGAATATGTATCCAAAGAAAATGAAATCAGTACATTGGACATTCTAAATGTCCATTGATGAATGAATGGATAAAGAAATTGTGATATATATTTATCTATACCTATAATTTTAGAATGAAGGGAATCCTGTGTTTTGCAACAACATGGGTGAATCTGGAGGATAGTGTGCTCAGTCACCGAGCACAACTGTGTCCAACTCATTGTGACCCCATCAGCCGTAGCCCGCCAGGCTCCTCTGTCCATGGGATTTCCCAGGCAAGAATACTGGAGTGGGTTACATTTCCTCCTTCAGGGGATCTTCCCATCCCAGAGCTTGAACCCGTATCTCTTGTGTCTCCGGTATTGGAAGTGGATTCTTTATCACTAGTGCCACCTGGTAAGCCCCCAGAGGACATTATCCAAAGCAAATGAGCCAGGCATAAAAAGAGAAACACTGCAGGACTCCACTCACATGTGAAATCTCAAAAAGTCAAATTCATAGAAATGGTGAGTAGAGCAGGGACAGGGAGGTGTGGGAAACAGGGAGATGTTGGTCAAAGTGTGTGAAGTTTCAGTTATGCAGGATGAATAAGTTTGAGAAACCCAAAGTGCTGCATGGTGATCATAGTTAATGATTATATTATATTGGAAACTTGCTGAGAGAGTAGATCTCAGGTGATCTCAACACAGGCCCACACACACACACACACACACACACACACACACGCACGATGATGATGTGAGAAGGTGGATGTGTTAATTAGCTTGGATATAGTACTCATTGCACTATATATCGGAGAAGGCAGTGGCACCCAACTCCAGTACTCTTGCCTGGAAAATCCCATGGGCAGAGGAGCCTGGTGGGCTTCAGTCCATGGGGTCGCGAAGAGTTGGACATGACTGAATGTCTTCAGTTTTACTTTTCACTTTCATGCATTGGAGAAGGAAATGGCAACCCACTCCAGTACTCTTGCCTGGAGAATTCCAGGGATGGGGGACCCTGGTGGGCTGCCGTCAATGGGGTCACACAGAGTCGGACACAACTGAAGCGACTCAGCATCATCAGCAGCACTATATATATATGTGTATCAAAACACTGTGTTTTACTTCTTGCATGCGTGCTCAGTCATATCTGACTCAGGGCAAAAATCACCCAGCGTTCTTGGGGGTTTGTGATTTACAGAGGATACAGGGAAATATACAACTGCAAATAAATGTAAATTATTCAGTATTATAAATACTACAAAGTTAGGATTCTAGATTATGGATACTTGGAAGGGTATGGATTCTATAAGTAACTAGGGTAGGAGAGCCTGGCTAAAGGACAGTGCTTCTTGTTGAACACATGTGTGAATACTTTAAGCATAGTATTATTTTTAGACACCACAAGGTGGCAAGATTTCTCCAAGAAAAGCATCTTTCCTTGTTATGCTGAAGTTGGACTGGGTTTTTTATGACTGTACACATATGGACAAAAATAATTGTATAGAAAAATAAAAAAATATCATTCATAAATGGCATTAATTGTATTTAATATGTTTATAAATAGAAATAAATGATTCTTTTAAGTTTTTATTAGAATGTTATATTAATTCATGTCTGTTATTAAAAAGAGTCAAAATCCCTAAAGTATGTAGAAAGAAAATGGAAACTCCACTCAACCTACCCCTTTACATTTAAACTGCCTCAGGTTCAACTTTCTTTTCAGATAACAATCACCTTCTTTCATCTTTTTAAATAGACTATTTAAGTTTAATTTCAGGATGAAATTTATTGAAAAGCACTAAAGATAAATCCTTTTAACAGATTTTTTTCCTTTTATATTTTCCTGCAAAAGACAGAGTATTATAATGTTGTTGTTTAGTCACTCAGCTGTGTCTGATTCTTTAGTGACCCCATAGTGAGCCCGCCAGGCTCCTCTGTCTATAGGATTGTCCAGGCAAGAATTCTGGGGTGAGTTGCCATTTCCCCCTCCAGGGGATCTTCTGACCAAGGGATGGAACCCGTGTCTTCTGCATTGGCAGGCAGATTCTTTACCACTGAGCCACTTGGGAACCCTGGTGTTATAATATTTGCTTTCAATTACATTTCCATGATTGATTATGTTATCTTTCTTGAAGGCAGGGACTACATGTTTGTTTGCTTTTGATTTTTAAAATCAGCAATGCCTATTTGTCTTACCATTCATATATCTCTAATATTCTTGTCAGAGCACTACTTGATAAAATTTATGGAATTAGATAGGAATTTCACATTACCAGAAAAACTGCCATTTCTCAGATTTTATGCCATCTTCCCTAAAGGATATGGAAAGCACCTCAGTGTTCAAAATAAATAAATCAAACAATATTAATATTGATTCTAAAATTATATATTATCTATATCTATCTATCTATCTATATATATATAACAAGGTTCTAAACACTTTGTGTATTTTAACTTATTTTGCAAATTATTCATAGAATGCTTAAATATAGTTGCTATTTGCTGTTTTTAAAAACAATTTTACTTCTTAGAGAAATGTATATCTTATACACTTTTTATTTTAGTTATCTGAGGTTTAAGAAAGTTTCCCACTACCCTAGGCAGGATTTTATCTCTTTCAGGTGTTTGAGGTTTGAGTGAGATGATATCCATAAAATTATCAACCCTGTGCCTGGAATTCAGCAAGAACTTGCCATAGTAACCATTCTTTTTATTAAGTTTTGAGAGTGGAGGACAGATGTGGAGGGAATCCTGAGTTCTTGGTGCTGATGGTGCTTTGCACATGTGTCTTTTGAATCATGGTTTTCTCAGTTATATGTTCAATAGTGGTGATTCTATTTTTAGAATTTTTTAAAGGAATCTCCGTACTGTTCTCCAAGTGGCTGTATCAATTTACATTCCCATCAACAATGCAAGGGAACTCCCTTCCCTCCACACCCTCTCCAGCATTTATTGTTTGTAGGTTTTTTGATGATGGCTGTTCTGATCAGTGTAGATTGGTACCTTATTGTAGCTTTGATTTGCCTTTCTCCTGTATGGATGTGAGAGTTGGACTATAAAGAAAGCTGAGAGCAGAAGAATTGATGCTTTTGAACTGGACAAGACTCTTGAGAGTCCCTTGGACTGCAAGGAGATCCACCCAGTCTATCCTGAAGGAGATCAGTCCTGGGTGTTCATTGGAAGCACTGATGTTGAAGCTGAAACTCCAGTACTTTGGCCACCTGATGTGAAGGACTGACTCATTTGAAAAGACCCTGATACTGGGAAAGATTGAAGGTGAGACGAGAAGGGGATGACAGAAGATGAGATGGTTGGATGGCCTCACTGACTCAATGGACATGAGTTTAAGGAAACTCCGGGAGTTGGTGATAGACAGGGAGGCCTGGTGTGCTGTAGTCCATGGGTTCACAAAGAATCAGACATGACTAAGCAACTGAACTGAACTGAACTGAACTGCAGTGATGCTGAGCATCTTTTCCTATGTCTCTTGGACATCTGTGTCTCTTAGACTTTTGGCCAATTTTTTGATGGGTTGTTTGTTTTTAGATAGTGAGTTGCATGAGTTCTTTGTATATATTGGAGATGAATCCTTGTCATTACCTTGTACGGAAGTGCACCTCATTGGGAATCACCATTACTAAGAACAGTGAGTGATTCATACTATTTTTGCAAGATGGTGGGGGAATGCCAAATGGTTTAGGCTAATTTTTGACTTGAATTATGTGGCGTGACTAGAACCATGCAAGGTGGAGTAGCTTGCAAAAATATTGCAAGCTCAAGGAACAACATGCTCAAATCCAAGGAGAGGTGCTCATGGTGGAGGCTTTTCCAGGTAATAAGACAGATTTCTAAGGGTCTGCGCCATTGAAAGCATGGTGGTGATGACTAGCAGAAGACATGACTGGGCAGGAAGGCCATAATTTATGAGCCTTTTTGTGTCATGTAGGGAAGCATGAACTATTATCTTGTCAAGTTCCAAGACTGGCCCGAGGTTACTTAGAGGGACTGTGATTTACAGTAGGGTCATAAACAGAACTGAAGCAACTTAGCAGCAGCAGCAGCAGCATAAACAGAAGTATTTTTCTGTGATTGAGGTTCTGTTTATAGAAGTGCAAATGACTCAGCCTTAATTTGTCCAGCCTTGTACAGGGATCTCCTCTATTATGCAGCTCAGTTGGTAAAGAATCCACGTGCAATGCAGGAGGCCCTGGTTCAATTTCTGGGTTGGGAAGACCCGCTGGAGAAGGGACAGGCTACCCACTCCAGTATTCTCAGGCTTCTGTCATGGCTTAGCTGGTAAAGAATCTGCCTGCAATGTGGGAGACCTGGGTTCAATCCCTGGATTGGGAGGGTCCCCTGGAGAAGGGAAAGGCTACCCACTCCAGTGTTCTGGCCTAGAGAGTTCCATGGACTAGTCTATGGGGTCTCAAAGAGTCTGACACAGCTGACCCACTTTCACTTTCCTCTATTTTGCAAGAGTATTTCATAAATTTAAAAACACAGTCAGTTATTATGACCTGTTCCTTTTTCCTCTCCTTCCAAAAAATGGCCCCTGTACCTGACATAATTACACTTAAGCAGCTTTGACCTCTTGCATTCTCTGAGTATATTGGTGTGACTTGCTTAGTTGTGTCTGACTCTGTGATCCCATAGATTGTAGCCCACCAGGCTCCTCTGTCCATGGAATTCTCCAGGCAAGAATACTGGAGCTGGTTGCCATTTCCTTCTCCAGGGGATCTTCCTAATCCATGGATAGAACATGGATCTCCTGCATTGGCAGGGATTCCTTATCATCTGAGCTACCAGGGAAGCCTCATTCTCAGAGTGGTCCTTAGGGATCCTAGACACACAGTGACATTTTCTGCCCCTTTGCCTTAGTTCCCCTCCATCTTTTGTTTCACGGTTGGGCATGTGTGGATGGCACTGAGCGGGTGTTTAGATAGAGGAGGGCTCTCCTATCTCACCTGCAGGTGGTGAAAGCCTCCAAGTCACAGGATAGGAGTGCCGGGGTCCATCCCCGGCAGATCCAGGGAATTCAAAGGGGAGACGGCGTCAGTGAAACAATAGCTTAATTAAGTATTAATTAGAAATATAAAGTGTGGTTAAATAGGGATAGCTCAGTAAGAAAATTCATTTGAGAAAAGAGGCTGAATAGCTTGGTTTACGTGGAAAACCAATAAAACTTCAAGCCAAGAAGCTTGCGCCACCTACGCAGGCCACAGGCATCTTCCCATTCTCCTGAGGGACAGGAGACACTAAGGCCTCCCCGGTCAGACCTTAGAAGCCCAGGCAAAATTAATAGGCTTGGCGGGCCTCTGCGCTCCAGATGGAAATTCAGCCAGAAGGTGAAAGAAAGAATGACATGGGGAGACCAAGCTTTGGTGAGCAAGGCCCGTAGCTTTATTTTCAACAGGGGCTTTTATACCCTAAGTTGCACATAGAGGATAACAGGGGGTGTGAAATCATGCAGTCAGTAGTCTTTGATCCTTATCTAAACCAGGGTTTCTTTTCCGCAAATTTATCATTTACAAATGGTTTAGGTGATTTACATCATCTTCTGGCCAGAAGGCCTGTTAACATTTTATGACTCTGATAAAGGTTTGTCAACCATAAGACTTATTTTTTGTAAGAGTAATTATTTTAAAGTTTGGTGCCATCCTCCGAAGGTGTTAGATAAAGTTGCATTCCTATAGGGCAGATGTGCAGTGGGTTTACAACAAAGGAAAGAATTTATTACCGTAAGGGTCTAAAGCTGCTAACACCAAGGCCACTACTTATTTTTTCTACATACCAACTATATTAATTAATACACATTCAAGGATACAATACAGGGGATGTGGAAACTTGGCAGCAAGCATTGGCTCATCAATGAAATCTTCTACTAGTTTTATTCTGACAGCTTCTAACTCTCCGAGAGGCTCTAAGCTATTTGAATATCTTAAGCTTCCCATGCCTCTCGAAGCGAAGCTGGGAGACTGTAAACAATCGTATGCATAGCTGTAGGAGTCCAGGTAAACTTGTCAGGCAAGTTAGAGAGCTATCTGAGAGCTTTGGATTTAAACACTCCTATTATGCCCAGGAACTTTATTAACTGGAGCTGTAAGTTAACTCCTTTTCAGAGAGAGCAAGATGGTGGTGGGGGACAGCCCCCCGTAAAGTCAGAGGTGAGAGCACAAAGCAGTAAAGTAGGCAGACTCTGGTTTTGGGGGTAGATGCTCGAGAATATCCAGGGGGACTCCTGAGGCTTGATCCCGCCTTTGCGTATGCCGAGCCTCCTTCCTCATGACCTTTGCCACGGGCGGAGTTCCTCACGCTGGGTCCTGGCATAGGAGTGACTCATAGGTTTTGTAGAGACTCTAAGACCACTTTGCCTGACCAAGTACTATTTCTTCCTTTTTCCTTCCAGGTCTCAGATGAGAATACTTGAGTACATCATCAAAAAGCATTTTTAAAAAATTGACAAAAAGTTTTATATATTTAAGATGTACGACATGATGCTTTGATATACATATACATTGGGAAATGATTATCACAATTAAGCTAATTAACACATTCATTACTTCATATAGTTACCATTTTTTGTGAGTGATAAAAGCACTAAAGATTTATTCTCTTAGCAAATTTCAAGTATATTATATACTTGTTTTCTACAGTACTTTTTAAAAATTAGTTTTAATTGGAGGATGATTGCTTTACAGTGTTGTTTGTTTCTGCCATAAATGGGCATGAAGCAGCCATAGATATGCCTCCATCCCCCTACTCTCGCACCTCCCTCTCCCTTCCCCACACCATTCCACCTCCCCACCCCATCACGTCTCCTCACCCCACTCTACCCTGTCCCTGTAGGTTGTCACAGAGCCCCATACCCCTTTAGCTTGTCACAGAGCACTGGGTTGAGCTGCCAATGTCATACAGCAGATTCCCACTGGCTGTCTATTTTGCCTATAGTAATGCATATGGTAATACATATGGTAATGTATATGCTTCGGTGCTCCCCTCTCAGTTCACCCCACCCCCTCCTGCCCCCACTGTGTCCACAGGTCTGTTCTCTATGCGTGTGTCTCTGCTGCTGCCTGCAGAGATGCAGAGGAGCCTGGCGGGCTCCAGTCCACGGAGTCACAAAAAGCTGGACATGGCTGAGCGTCTGAGCACAGAGGTTCATCAGTACCAGTTTTCTGGAGCCCATACATATGCATTAATATACAATGCTTGTTTTTCCCTTTCTGACTTACTTCACTCTGTTTAGAAGGTTTAGGTTCATTCAGCTCCTTAGAACTGACTCAAATGTGTTCCTTTTAGTGACTGAATAATATTCCATTGTGTATATGTACCACAGCCTCTTTATCCATTCATCTGTTGATGGGCATCTAGGTTGCTTCCATGTCCTGGCTATCGCAAATAGTGCTGCAATGAACACTGGGCCACGTGTGTACTTGCATTATTATTTATTACAGTCATCATGTTGTATATTGGATCCTCAAAGCTTCTGGATCTTTAAACTGAAAAGCTGTACTCTTGGACCAAAGTCCTCCCATTTGCAGCAATGCCCAGTCCATGACAACCACTCTTGAATTCTACTGTTTTGATTTAACATATAAGTGATATTCTGCAGTATTTTTTTCTGCATCTGGATCTTTCATTTTGCAATATGCCCTCCAGGTTCATCCAGATAGCAAGGTTTCCCTCTTTCTTATGGCTGAATAATAATAGACTTTATCTACAATGTTCTACAAATCACCTCTGTCTGCTCCCATTCTCTGGGATCAGATTTTCATGATTAATCTCTTTTCCCTCCAAGACTGAGTGTTGTCCAAGGACACTCTCTAGTTCTTTGTGTAAATTTGCATTTATGTGCCTACGTTTGTGTTATCCTTATACTTCGTGAAATAGCAAGAATTAAAATAGGCACACAGCCTAAGCTTACCCATAGCCATACCTGTTTCAATTCTGGAGGAAATGAGGAAACAATGTGATATGTTTTAAAGCACTGGAGTAAAAATATGACACAAGATTCTAGAGAATTATTAGAGCAGCTGTGAAGAGGAAGGATTCAAAGCAGAAGCAACCAGGAGCCAGAATTTTAGTGCCAGCACAGTAGTCTAAGCCTGAAGCAGGAGGCAGCCAGATGGGGAAGGTATTTTTGAGATAATGTGTTGCAGTAGGTTTAACAAGAGGTGTAGAAACTGAAAACTGAAAGAAAAAATAGATATAAGAGAAAATTCTGGGGAAAAATCAGACAAAACCTGCTGTTTTTGTGTAAATAGTCTACTTGGATTTCGATATAGGATATTGTATAAGCTGGCAAACGACAGCCCCTCCCCTCCAGTTGGGGAAGTAGAAGTAAAAACAGTTCCATTTATAAATTTTTAATATATTATTATAAGCTGTTATGAAATTATGAAAGCAATCTCCAGCAAGATTTTTTTTTTTTTAATTTGGAATGTCTACAGACACTGTGCATGTGTATGCTCTGTCATGTCTAACTCTTTGTTAGACAAAGACTAACAGTCTCCATGTTCTGTAGCCTGCCAGGCTCCCCTGTCCAGGGATTCTCCATGCAAGAATACTGGAATGGGTTGCCATTCCCTTCTCCAGGGATATTCCCAACTCAGGGATCGAACTTGTGTCCCTTACATTGGCATGCACATTTTGAGACCCATGTGGTCTTTTTTTTTAAATTTAATTATATTTTATTTTTTAACTTTACAATATTGTATTGGTTTTGCCATGTGGTCTTTTATTTAAAATTTATTTATTTTAATTGGAGGCTAATTACTTTACAAATTGTAGTGGATTGACATGAATCCACATATTTGAGGCTTTGTGTCTCTGAGGTGCTGAATTACGGCTGTTTCAACCAAGGTACTCTTGCCTGGCACATCCCATGGACGGAGGAGCCTGGTGGGCTGCAGTCCATGGGGTCGCTAAGAGTCGGACACGACTGAGCGACTTCCCTTTCACTTTTCACTTTCACGCATTGGAGAAGGAAATGGCAACCCACTCCAGTGTTCTTGCCTGGAGAATCCCAGGGACGGGGGAGCCTGGTGGGCTGCCGTCTATGGGGTTGCACAGAGTCGGACACGACTGAAGCAACTTAGCAGCAGCAGCAGCAGCAGCAACCAAGGTAGGAAAAGTTGCAAGCTGTAACCAAATGCAAAACTACTGGAATACAATTGCTAATTAAATGAAGAAGCGTTTCTAAGGTGACACTGACAGGGACAGGGAGTGAAAACAGAAAGGAACAAGGCTTTTACCCTCTTCTAGCTTGCTAGCCTCCTTCACCATGTGTTCAGCTCCCTTAGTATAACTTCCAGGCAAACTTCCCAGGTCTTGCATGAAAATTTGCATAATCCCACCGCTCTTCAGGTGTGTCCCAGAGTAGTCCTTGTACTCTCCCTCTGAGTTCTGCTTGGATATTATCTCTTGTACTTGCAAGCAAGGAAAGAAGTTGTATGATTTCTATTTCATTATTGTAATTGTTCTTCAGTAGCTAATTTGTGTGTAACTCTTTGCAACCCCATGGACTGCAGCAGCCAGGCTTCCCTTTCTTTCTCTATCTCCTGGAGTTTGCTCAGACTTGTGTCCATTGAGTTGGTGATGCCATGCAACCATCACACCCTCTATCACTGTGGTTGTGGTTGAGTCTCTAAGTCATGTCCGACTCTTGTGACCCCATGGACTGTAGCCCGCCAGGCTCCTCTGTCCATGGGATTCTCCAAGCAAGAATACTGGAGGGGGTTGCCATGCCCTTCTCCAGCGGATCTTCCCAACCCAGGAACCGAACCCGGGTCTCCTGCGTTGCAGGCAGTTTGTTAACCGGCTGAGCCATGGGCTACAAATAATTCTCAAGCATTGGTTGTGTGCTTTGGGCTACTCCTTTCTTCCAAACTCTTTTATCACAAATGGATGCACAAAAGTCACAAAGCTGAAGAGTTTTACAGATTAACGGGGCCAATTATATTGATTATGAGAGTTCTCTTCCTACTTCATCCCAGAGAGATAACTGGCATTAAAATTGGTCACTTGGCACCAGGACAGCATGTGGCATGTTCTTTGCTTGTAGCAGCAAATCCCAAAGGGATTCTCGGGCTTATATTTTCTCCCAGTATTGTTATCTTTGGAAACAGGATTCCTGTGGAGTGAATAGAAGGCACTTTTTATTCTAAGGTAATCTGAAAAAAATTGGGCTTTAGTTGAAATTAAAGTGAGAAAACTATTTATAATTCACAAAGCAACTACCTTGTTGAATTGACCAGGCAAAAAAGGTCAGTAAATCACCATATGGGCAAAACCAAAACACTTTACAATAGAATCAAATCATAATATAATTCCATTTCAAGAAATACAGTAAGGTTTTCTTTCCTATAGTTACAATTGATGAAGAAAGCTGAAAGAAAGAAGTGAAGTCACTCAGTTGTGTCCGACTCTTTGCAATCTCATGGACTGTAGCCTGCCAGCCTCCTTCATCCATGGAATTTTCCAGGCAAGAATACTGGAGTGGGTTGCCATTTCCTTCCCCAGGGCATCTTCCCGACCCAGGGATCAAACCCTGGCCTCCCACACTGCAGGCAGACTGAAATGCCTTCAAATGTCTTATCTTTCATTCTTGTTCTCCTTTTCAGTGAAACAGATAATTAGATGTATACTTTGTGGATGTTTTCATTCTCATAAACCCTGAGTACTTGCATGTAGCTCTGTGTGGCCCAATGTCTCCCTTTATCTTGTAGTAAGCTAATCTATCCTTAATGTTGGTAAGAGTATAGAAATACTAATATTGGTCAATATTTTCATGACTTTGAAATGTTTCTTTTTGTGTGTTGTGAAGTTCATTGGATAGAAGCTCTTTAAGAGAAAGAGAAAAATTTTATATGTCTATCAATCTAGCTCTATGTATACCTATATCTTTGTCTATATTTATATCTATTTCCATATATAATATATCCATCTATACTTATAGTTCTATATATATTTCACTTTTTTAACATCTAAGATTAACATATAAAATACAGATATAGATTAATATATTTAGGCATTTCTTTGGGATCGTATTGTGCTATTATGACTACAACTCAAGAAGTACCTGATTAAATTATCAAACTGAATGACACAGATTGCAAACACATTAACCCTGGCGAGGGCTGGGAGATCACAAAGACCTCAGATTCTTTTGGATAGCCACTCCCAGAACCATCTACCTCTTAAATGGGTCTCCTGATAATGAGAGATGTTTTAGAGATGAGGAGAGATATTCTGTGGGAAGAAAGTTTCTGAGTGTCCCTTCTAACAAGGCATGCAGCCAGCTTTAAGTCTAAGAATTAATGGCAAGTAAGGGTACCTCAAAAATCTCTCTCTTGTGTTTTTATATATAAGACTATTGTGTAATATATTATAAGGACTTCCCTGGTAGCACAGTGGTAAAGAATTGGCCTGCAGTGCAGGAGATGCAGGTTTGATTCCTGGGTTGGGAAGATCCCCTGGAGCGGGGCATGACAACTTGCACCAGTATTCTTGCCTGGAGAATTCCATGGACAGAGGAGCCTGGCAGGCTATAGTCTGTGGGGTCGCAAAGAGTTGGACACGATTGAGTGACTAACACTTTCACTAAAGTCTCACTGAATTGAGAAGGTAGGTGAGAAAATAAAGCTTTAGAGGTTATCATTTTACTTCAAATGGCAACAACCAACTCAGATCAGAATCCAGATTTATTGATTCTTGATCTTAAGCAACTTCCAGGAAGATGCTTTGTTAAAAAGGATCGTGGCTTCTGGCACTCCTGAAATTCTAAAAGAGCTGAAATATTACTTACTCCAATCCTCGTTTGCTTATTCTGAATAAATTCTACTTTGATAATAAAAGTAGCATTAACATTTTTAATTAAAATTATGATTCCATTCATCAAAAAGATACAGTTCCAAGAGAGTAATTATTTATATTTTTTAGCTTAAGTCCATCACCTAAAGTTTCCCAGGTGGTTCAGTGGTAACGAATCTGCCTGCCAATGCAGGAGATGTAAGATATGCACGTTCCATCCCTGGGTCAGGAAGATCTCCTGGAGAAGGAAATGGCAACCCATTCCAATATTCTTGCCTGGGAGATTCCATGGAAGAGGAGCCTGGCAGACTACACAGTACATGGGGTCACAAAGAGTCAAATGCAACTGAGTATGCACACTCATGCACACACACACATGCGCTCATCACCTAAAAAATATATATTTTATTTTTTCTTGAGTATAAGAGGTTTTGAAAGCTTTGGCTCTAATAGCAGAAATATATCCATGCCTGTTCAGAACCCTGAGAATCCTGATTTAGCCCTTTTTTGATTGTGCTATGTGGTGTTATGTTTTTTGCAAGTTGTACCATAGACAAGCCGAGATGGTTCTTCCCCCATTGCTGGCGGCAGAAATGCTTCTACTTTCGAAGGAAAGAAGACTATTAGAGGTTGAATTCCATAACTTCATGTATTAAATGATCATAAACTTGGTGGCCTAAAGCAGCAAAAATTTATTCTCTCATAGTTCTGGAGCTCAGAACTCAATGGCGATGGGTTTAAAGTCAGGGTGATGATCCACCCAGAGGCTCTAGTGGAGCTTCTCTTTCTTGTCTCTTAGGCTTTTTGAGGTTGCTGGCATTCCCTGTGGTCATATCACTCTGAACTCTGCTTCTCTGGTCACACTCTTCCTTCGCTGAGTCTGTAGTCAAACCTCCCTCTACCTCCTTTCTATAAGGATATTTGTCATTGGATTTAGGGCCCACCCTGATAACCTTCTTATTTCAAAATTCTTGATTTTTAACTTAATGATCCTTCCCCCATAAAGTACATCCCCATGTACTGGCAATTAGTAAAACACTAACTTGAAAAGATACGTGCATCCCAATGTTTCCAGCAGCACTATCTACAAAAGACAAGATATGGAAGCAATGCAAGTGCCCATCAACAGATGAATGGGTAGAGATGTAATATATGTATGTACATAGCAGAATATTTCTAGCTACAAAAATTAATGAAAGTCTGCCATTTACAACAATGTAGATTAATCTAGAAAATAGTGAAGTAAGATGAAGATAAATACTGTATGGCATCACATATGTAGAATTTAATAAGTAATACAAATGAATATATATGCAAAACAGAAATAGACTTACAGCTACAAGAAACAAACTAGTGGCTACCAATGGGGAAACGAAGGTAAAGGGACAAATTAGGGATATGGAATTAAGAGATACAAATTACTATATATAAAATAGATAAGCAACAAAGATACAATGTATAGCACAGAGAATCATAGCAAGTATCTTGTAATAACTTTAATAGCGTATAATCTGTAAAAATGCTGAATCATTATGCTGTACACTTGAAATTAATGTAATAATGCAAATCAACTAAACTTCAACTTTAAGAAAAAGAACTTGAACATCTTAATGGGCCCTATTCTGCCCACCACATTCCCCCAAATCATTCAGTTTGATAAGTTTAGTTTTCTGTTTTTAATTCTTATTTCTGTAGGAAATTAAACCACATTTTGAACACAATTATCCATTGATTAATATTTTAACTTCCTTTCAGCATGCATTTGATGTCATACATACATAGATATGGTTTCAAATTCCTATTATCTAAGTAAACCTATTGTATTATTCAAGTTATACATTTTATTATTAATTTTTTAAACTTTATTTTTAGCTGTTTTATTGGTTTTGTGGATAAAAAGTTAAATAAAATATAAGTATTGCCTTCAAAGAAACTAGCATAAATGCACTTTCAAGGTTATTCCAAAGTGTGGCCAGACTAATAAAAGTATGCTTCTTCTGGTAATTCATTAGAAAAAACAAAGATTTAAGAGCTTAAATGCAAACTCCCTTTTTTATGTCTTCCACGTGCTCCCCAATCACTCTAGCTGCAAACAGAAAAGAAGATGAACAAATTACCATCTCTCAAAAGGAGAATGATTAGAAAAAAGCATATGGTGACAAACTATATTATGTTCATAATCTGGTCTTTCAAGGCAGCATAGAAAGATTTCACAGTTTTCTAACAGGAATAATTTCCAGTTCAGCATAAACAATTTTTTAAAAAATGAACATGGTATATGTATCAGCTGAGTATTTAAACAATCTAAAATTACATATAACGGGGAAGCTGATAACATCAATACCTTAAATCATGACGTATTGATCATTTTTTTACAGAAAGGAATGAAAAAAAAAAACAACTCAGATTCAATGGATGAAAAAAATTATACCACAGTGAAGGAGTTCATACTTTTAGGATTTACGACAGACCCGTGTTTACAGAGAGTTCTCTTTTATATCTTCCTCATCATATATATCAGCAGTCTTTTAGGGAACATCACCCTGATTTCTCTGATCTGTGTTGATTCTTGGCTCCACACACCCATGTATTTCTTCATTGGGAATCTTTCGTACCTGGATCTCTGGTATGCTTCCGTCTATGCCCCCCAAATCCTGATGACCCGCATCTCTGACGACAAGCGCATCTCTTTTGCTGGCTGCCTAGCTCAGTTCTTCTTCTCCGCTGGACTGGCCTACAGCGAGTGTTACCTGTTGGCTGCCATGGCTTATGACCGTTATGTGGCCATCTCTAACCCACTGCTTTACTCCCAGGCCATGTCCCCAAATTTATGTGTCAGTCTTGCTGCAGCTTCCTACTTTAGTGGCTTTGTGAACTCAACCATCATCACCAGTGAGACATTTACCTTGAGCTTCTGCGGGAACAATGTCATTGATGATTTCTTCTGTGATCTGCCCCCTCTTGTCAAGTTGGCCTGTGATATGAAGGAAAGCTACCAGGCTGTGCTGTATTTCATACTTGCCTCCAACATCATCACTCCTGCTGTGCTTATCCTTGCCTCCTATTTCTTCATCATTGCTGCCCTCTTGAAGATCCGCTTCACCCAAGGCCGCTTGAAGGCCTTCTCCACCTGTGGCTCTCACCTGACAGCTGTCACCTTGTACTATGGGTCAATTCTCTTCATTTACTCCCGGCCAAGTATGAGCTATGCCCTGGAGAGGGATAAAGTGGTGTCTGTGTTCTACACAGTGGTGATTCCCTTGTTGAATCCCTTGATCTATAGCTTAAGAAATAAAGATGTTAAAGATGCCTTGAGGAAAATGTTAGATAGAGCAAAGTTTCTTTAGTAAAGGCTTTGGTAAACAGGAGGTATAATGGTCATCTGAGTTAAATTCACCCACTCCAGTCCATTTTAGTTCGCTGATTCCTAGAATGTCGACGTTCACTCTTGCCATCTCCTGATTTACCACTTCCAATTTGCCTTGATTCATGGACCTAACATTCCAGGTTCCTATGCAATATTGCTCTTTACAGCATCAGACCTTGCTTCTATCACCAGTCACATCCATAACTGGGTATTGTTTTTGCTTTGGCTCCATGTCTTAATTCTTTCTGGAGTTATTTCTCCACTGATCTCCAGTAGCATATTGGAAACCTACCAACCTGGGGAGTTCCTCTTTCAATATCCTATCATTTTGCCTTTTCATACTGTTCATGGGGTTCTCAAGGCAAGAATACCGAAGTGGTTTGCCATGGGAGAAGATACTTGAGAGTCCCTTGGACTGCAAGGAGATCCAACCAGTCCATCCTAAAGATCAGTCCTGGGTGTTCATTGGAAGGACTGATGCTGAAGCTGAAACTCCAATACTTTGGCCACCTGATGGGAAGAGTTGACTCATTGGAAAAGACTCTGATGCTGGGAGGGATTGGGGGCAGGAGGAGAAGGGGATGACAGAGGGTAACATGGCTGGATGGCATCACCGACTCGATGGACATGAGTTTGAGTGAACTCTGGGAGTTGGTGATGGACAGGGAGGCCTGGTGTGCTGCAGTTCATGGGGTCGCAAAGAGTCGGACACAACTGAGCGACTGAACTGAACTGAACTTGGTAAACAAAGTGTGTTTTTTTTTGCTTGTTTTGTGTTTTGCAGATTATTTTCTATTTTATTGATAACAGTCTGTAAATCTCAGAAATAAATAAATTAAGCAAAAGATAAAATCACTGAATAATGTAGAAATACCAGCCTGTATTTGTCTTTTTAAATCAGCACTGATGTTCTTGAATATTTTAAAAAATAAATCAGTCTGTGGCAACTGGAAATACTACCAGGCATGCTAGCTCCTAACAGAGTGTATAGTATTACTGGAATTCTGCGAGGTTTTTTTTTTTTTTTTATTACAATTGACAGCTTATTAATTAATTGTAAGTATAATATTATAATCTAATATAGAATAATAGTATTGGTTATGCAATCACTGTCATGACTAGACAGATGAAATCTCTTGGTTCCAGTCAGATAAATCATAGGTAAGATAAAAGAATGCAAACACAGATTTTTTGATTCCAGAGGTACTTATTCATGTTATGAGTTAGTGCTAGTTGAAAGTTCATAAGTACAATATCTACTGTAAAATGCCATCCAAAATAAATTTATTTTTCTTTTCTGATTTTCATATTTTTGCTTACTGTGAAACAAAGATTTCCTTGACAGCATATATAGGAAAGAACGACTATATTTAGAGTCACAGCAAGCTTCCAATAAAATAATATTTTCCCAAAGAAATAAAAGAATGAAGGGCAAAAGAAGAGCTGCTCTATGAAACAGAAATGGAGAAGAAGATAAAGATAGATAATTAGAGAGGTAAAAAGATTTCAAAAGCTTTACATCCAAGAGAGGATTTAGAGTTTGTCAGGGCTGCCATATCAAAATACCAGAGACTGTCATAAACAATTGAAATTTATTTCTCACAACTCTGGAGGCTGAAAGGCCAAGATCAATGAGCCAGCATGGTTGGTTTGTTCTGACGTCTTTTTCCTTTGCTGGCACTTGGTCACTTTCTTACTTTCTCCTGGCTTGGATCTGTGTGTGTGTGTGTGTGTGTGTGTGTGTGTGCGCGCGCACGCACGCGCAAAAGCATCCCTGGTATCTCTTTTCCTGTATCCATTTTTGTTTTTATAAAGATACAAGTCAGATTGCATTAAGGTTCATTCTAACCATCTCATTTTAACTGAATTTCCTTTATAAAGGCTCTATCTCCAAATTCAGTCACATTTGAATTTACTGGAGATTACATCTTCAATATATGAATTTTAGAGGGTTGCGATTCAAGTCATGGCCCCAAGAATGGGTAGTGTTTCCTGATGAATGAGACAAGGAAGTGTAGCCTGGACAGATAATGAAACATAGGAGAGGGAAAAACACTATGAATCACATGATAATATCTAGAAAAGTCCAATTAGTACAATTTGGAGAATTTTGTTTGTTTGTTTGTTTTTTATCACGCAAATGCTGTGTGTGCCTAGTCAATTCAGTCGTGTGCAACTCTGCAACCCTATGGACCATAGCCTGCCAGGCTCCTCTGTCCATGTGATGCTCCAGGCAAGAATACTGTGGGTTGCCATGCCCCTCTCCAGGTAATATTCCCAACCCAGGGGCTGAAACTGTGCCTCCAAGTCTCCCGCATTGGCAGGCAGGTTCTTTACCCTAGCGCCACCTGGGAAGCCCACACACACAATCACACACAGGTATGATTACATTTGACATACTCATTTTGAGAGTGGGCTTTTAATGAAATGCTCCTCATTTTACCATATCCTAATTAATATATTATCCCCATGCTCCAAATGAGCTCCAATTGGGTTTTTGGAGAGGGAGGCACATATTTCTGGGATACTCTGCAGAAGAGGTCCCAATGGGCCATTGAGGAAACAGTTATATTAGATCTAACACAGCTCCCCAAAGCATCAGAGGAGAGGGAAGAGGGTGTCGCTTCCAGGAGTGTCCTTCCTGATCAAGGGTAAGCAACCAGGGTCAGGGGCAGGTAAGTGCTCTGGCTTTCTGTGACCTCAGACAGAGTCTGGCCTGGCTCTCAAAGGGTCATTCTTATGCAAACACACACACACACACACACACACACACACACACAGAGTCTTCTAACTTGAATTTCGTTCGTGTTATATGTAACCCTCATTTAGAGTTCTAATTAAGTCTGGTAGCTATGCTGGGTCATCATATATTCATGTACACAGTAGAGAAAATAAGAGGCAAAAAAAGACATGCTTTTTTGACTTTAGTGGTTCTGAGAATGCTGTGCTGTTCAAACAGCTAGTGTGTGATATTTTCCTTCTTGGTCCTCATTTTCTGGTGCTAGAAGGATGCATTCTTCCCTCGAATTTTAAGTGCTCCAGTGAAGGGGGAAAGGGACAGAGGTTCTTCAGGGATCACACAACATATGAAGTCCTTTTATATGGGAGGCTCAACAGGACTGGCTCTGACGTTTTCTTTTTGCTTATTTTATTCATTTTTTTAATTGCAAATTATCTCAAATTCAGAAATTATTTTAGTCCATCTTGGTGGTTATGAATCTTCTCTTTATTTACTCTTCCTTTTCATGTGACGTAATACACCGACCACTTGAGGGAAGATGTGTCCTGGGGAGTTTGAGCAAGGTTAGAAAGGAGACACATTTAAATTATAAAGGTACTTACTCATTAATTAATTTCAGAAATATTAATCAAGTGCCAATTACATGCTAAGAACTGTTCTATACTTTGGAATTCAGCAGTAAACAAAACAGAAAAGTCCTTCTGACCTGTGTTGTTACATTCTGGTGAAGAAAGAGGGACAGTAAACTTAAGCAAAAGGAGAGGATTGCAGTTGTCCAGTCACTGACTGACTCTGTAAGTGACCCCATGGACTGCAGCACTCCAGACTCCCAGATCCTCCCCTGTCTCCTGGGTTTGCTCAAATCCATGTCCATTGAGCCAATGATGCTATCTAGCCATTTCAACCTCTGCCGTCCCCTTCTCCTTTTGCTTTCAGTCTTTCCCAGCATCAGAATCTTATGTCTGGGGAAAAAGGGCAGGATCTGAGCAGAATAAGAAGGATGGGGATTGTTGATGGGAAAGGAATATAAAATTTAAAATAGATTAATGAGCATGGGCAGAAATGCCAGAAAGTGTCATTTGATAGAAACTTAAAGAAGATGAGAGTGTGAGTCTTGAAAACATCTGGGGAATAGTGTTTACACTGGGGAGCAGATAGATCCAATATATCTGATGCTGGGCCGGGGCTGCTATTCTTAAGAAACATTGAGAAAGTCTATGAGGTTGAAGCAGAAATAAAGGAGGAGGGTGTCGTAGAAGGTAAGGATCTGTAGGTAATGGAGGGCCTGCTTGTGAAGGACATTAGGGCCACTGTACAGACTTTGAGTTTAGCTTTAAATAAATTGGTAAATTCATAGTTTTTTTTTTTAAGAACAAGAGTTACATGAATTCCCTTATTTTTGTAAACAATACTGACTGATACATTGAAAATAAACTATAGAGGAACAAATGTGTAGACCAGTTTGAAGGATTTTGCAATATTTTTGGCAAAAATGGTAGTAGTTTGACCAAGATGCTGCCAGTGGAGGTGGTGAGAAGGGCTCAATTCAGGGAATGTTTTGAAGACAGAGACATGAGGATTCCTTGGAATTTTGAAGAGGAGGCAGGAGAGAAGGAGAGTAGGTTGATTCTAAATGTGTGGCTTCAGTAGAATTACTAATAATAAGAGAAATGAGCAGTTCAATCTGCTTGGGGGAGTGAGGGCTAGGAATTCAGCTGTAAACATGTGAAGTTCAAAATATTTATCACTCATCTCGTAATTATAGAATATTAGCATTGCAAAGAACTTAAGAATCTTTTAGGAATTGAGTTTTTAACCTAATAATCATAACTACTGAATCAACTAATAGATATCTAGGCATTTGCATCTCTCAAAACTTTTGATTGTTTCAGTTCAATTCAGTGTCTGACTCTTTGAGACCTCATGGACTGCAGCACACTAGGCTTCGCCGTCCATCACCAACTCCTGAAGCTTGCTCAAAGCTGTGTCCATAAAATCAGTGATGCCATCCAACCATCTCATCCTCTGTCTTCCCCTTCTCCTCCTGCCTTCAATCTTTCCCAGCATCAGGGTCTTTTCCAATGAGTCAGTTTTCCACATAAAGTAGCCAAAGTATTAGAGTTTCAGCTTCAACATCAGTCCTTCCAAAGAATATTCAAGACTGATTTCCTTTAAGAGGGACTGATTGGGTCTTCTTGCAGTCCAAGGGACTCTCAAGGGTCTTCTCCAACACCACAGTACAAAGGCATCAATTCTTCAGTGCTCAGCTTTCTTTATAGTCCAACTCTCACATTCATACATGACTACTGGAAAAACCATAGCTTTGACTCTATGGACCTTTGTTGGCAAAGTAATATCCCTGCTTTTTAGCTTTCTATCCAGGTTGGTCATAGCTTTTCTTTAAAGAAGCAAGTGTCTTTTAATTTCATGGCTTCAGTCACTATTTGCAGTGAATTTGGAGCCCCCCCCCCCCCCCCCGCAAAAAAACAGTTTCTCATTGATTCCATTGTTTCCCCATCTATTTGCCACGAAGGGATGGGATCAGATGCCATTATTTCAGTTTTCTGAAGGTTGAGTTCTAAGCCAACTTTTTACTCTCCTCTTTCATTTTCACCAAGAGGCTCTTTAGTTCTTCTCTTTCTGCCATAAGGGTGGTGTCATCTGCGTTTCTGAGGTTACTGATATTCTCCTAGAAATCTTGATTTCAGCGTGCACTTCATCCATCCCAGCATTTCACATGATATAATCTGCATATTAGTTGAATAAACAGAATAACAATATACATCCTTGGATATTTCTTTCCCAGTTTGGAACCAGTCTGTTTTCTTCATTTTTAGTTCTAACTGTTACTTTCTTGACCTGCATACAGATTTCTTAGGAGGAAGGTGAGTTGGTCTGGTATTCCCATCTCTTTAAGAATTTTTCACAGTTTTTTGTGATCCACACAGTCAAAGGCTTTGGCATAGTCAATGAAGCAGAAGTAGATGTTTTTTTCTGGAACTCTCTTGCTTTTTTGATGATCCAGTGGGTGTTGGCATTTTGATCTCTGGTTCCTCTGCCTTTTCTAAATCCAGCTTGAACATCTGAAAGTTAACAGTCCATGTACTGTTGAAGCCTGGTTTGGAGAATTGTGAGCATTACTTTGATAGCATTGTGAGATGAGTGCAGTTGTGCGATAGTATGAACTTTCTTTGACATCGTCTTTCTTAGGGATTGGAATGAAAACTGACCTTTTCCAGTCCTGTGACCACTGCTGAGTTTTCCAAATTTGCTGGCATATTGCGTGCAGCACTTTCAGAGCATTATCTTTCAGGATTTGAAATAGCTCAACTGGAATTCCATCAACTCCACTAGCTTTGTTCATAGTGATGCTTTCTAAGGTCCACTTGACTTCACATTCCAGGATGTCTGGCTCTAGGTGAGTGATCACACCATCATGATTATCTGGGTCATGAAGATCTTTTTTGTACAGTTCTGTGTACTCTTGCCACCTCTTCTTAATATCTTCTGATTCTGTTAGGTTCATGCCATTTCTGTCCTTTATGTGGCCATCTTTGCATGAAATATCCCCTTGGTATCTCTAATTTTCTTGAAGAGATCTCTAGTCTTTCCCATTCTATTGTTTTCCTCTATTTCTTTGCATTGATTACTGAGGAAGGCTTTCTTATCTGTCTTTGCTATTCTCTGGAACTCTGCATTCAGATGGGTATATCTTTCCTTTTCCCCATTGCCTTTTGCTTGTCTTCTTTTCACAGCTATTTGTAAGGCCTTCTCAGACAACCATTTTATCTTTTTGTGTTTCCTTTTCTTGGGGATGATCTTGATCACTGCCTCCTGTACAATGTCACAAACCTTTGTCTATAGTTCTTCAGGTACTCTGTCTATCAGATCTAATCCCTTGATTCTGTTTGTCCCTTCCACTGTATAATCATAAGGGATTTGATTTAGGTCATACCTTAATGGTCTAGTGGTTTTCCCTACTTTCTTCAGTTTAAGTCTGAATTTGGCAATAAGGGCTCATGGTCTGAGCCACAGTCAGCTCCCAGTTGTTTGTTTAAACACAGGAAATTTTGGATGCTGGGAAGAAGATAATAGTCCTTTTAATGTGTTCTCAAAGGGATCCACGAGTCTTCAAATTTAATCCAAGTCAGGTAAAGAACCAGGAAGTGGCAATTAGAATAAACAAGCTCACATGATTGATATTTAGGGAAACAAGAATGTGAGAATCTTAAAGTGAAAAGAGGAGTGCTCTTCTTCTGTGGTGCATCACATCTGTCTCTTCAATCAAGATGATGAGAATGGCCCATGTATCCAAAGTGAAGTTCAACTCTTTGCGACCCCATGGACTGTAGCCTACCACGATCTTCCGTCCATGGGATTTTCCAGGCAAGAGTACTGGAGTGGGTTGCCATTTCCTTCTCCAAAACTACATTTTAATTTAAGGATTGTTAATCTGTTCTTCTGGAGAAGGGAATGGCAACCCATTCCAGTATTCTTTCCTAGAGAATTCCATTAACAGAGGAACCTGGTGGGCTACTGTCCATGGGGTCACAAAGGAGTCGGACAAGACTGAGGACTAACTCTAATCTGTTCTTATACATGATATTGTAGACAACCTTTCTACTCTTATCTTTATGATAGATTCTATAAGGGATGTTAATAAATGGAATCTTAGGAACTGAATGCTGGAAAAGGATCAGCTAATTTTTCCTGGGGTGAAATTGTGCTCCAGGAAGGACACTGGCATTCTTAAAAGCACACATGTTTGTATCTGTTGATCCCATAGTCCTATTAGGTAAGCAAAAGTATACACTGTACAGAACAGGAAATTATATATTGTAATAACCTTGGAATATAGGCAGAAAGAGAACTGAATCACTGTGCTATACTCCTGAAACTAACACACTACTGCAAACCAGCTCTACCTCCATAAAAAAGAAAAAAGCAAAACACACACACAGACACACGCATGGGTGATTAGCATCAGGCTCTGCATGTTCAAAAGCAGAGATATTACTTTGCCAACAAAGGTCCGTCTAGTCAAGGCTATGGTTTTTCCTGTGGTCATGTATGGATGTGAGAGTTGGACTGTGAAGAAGGCTGAGCGCCGAAGAATTGATGCTTTTGAACTGTGGTGTTGGAGAAGACTCTTGAGAGTCCCTTGGACTGCAAGGAGGTCCAACCAGTCCATTCTGAAGGAGATCAGCCCTGGGATTTCTTTGGAAGGAATGATGCTAAAGCTGAAACTCCAGTACTTTGGCCACCTGATGCGAAGTGTTGACTCATTGGAAAAGACTCTGATGCTGGGAGGGATTGGAGGCAGGAGGAGAAGGGGACGACAGAGGATGAGATGGCTGGATGGCATCACTGACTCGATGGACGTGAGTCTGGGTGAACTCCGGGAATTGGTGATGGACAGGGAGGCCTGGCGTGCTGCGGTTCATGGGGTCGCAAAGAGTCGGACACGACTGAGCGACTGATCTGATCTGCCCCTATCAAGTCAAGGCACTAAAATGTGTGTTTCAAAGCCTGCCAGTCCTTTGCTGAGTGCATGTGAATAGGCAAATATATATATATATATATATATAAAACTATTCCAGGTTTTAGAAAGATTTGGGGGGACACCACTATTCTGGCTTAAATTGTTTCCTTGTGGGAACTTAGCCACATTGTTTTTTCTTCAGGTCAGATTTAAAAGATAAGTCAAGCGTTACTCATTTTTCTCAGAACCAAAATAGCTGTTACTTTATGATATTTTCTGGTGACATTTTAATGTACATATCATTCATATTTTCCTCATTTCCTAAACATGAAAAAGTGTGGGTTGGAGGTTATTAAAAGACTTGCTCACGACTACAGACCCATCAAGGGACCCAATCAGGATATGAACTCAGGTGCCATTCCAACTGTGCAGCTATGCAAAGCTGACTATACCAGCCCTGTCTCTTCCTAGCTAGGCTTGCTGATGGTCTCTGCTCAGCTGTTATGTTGGCGAGGGCTAGGTGAGGAAGAATGGACCCGCTCATATGACTGGGGTCCAGCTTGCTGTGAGAAAGGAGGTCCAAAAGAGAATGTAACCAGATGTCTCATCTTTCAGCAATCTAACTGAGGCTTATTTATATGGTGGTGTCAGAATTTTAAAAGTGAGAATAGAAGCAGGTAATGTTTCTTGTATGTATGTTGCTCAGTCATGTCTGACTCTTTGTGACCCCATGGACTGTAGCTTGCCAGGCTCCTCTGTCCATGGAACTCTTCAGGCAAGAATGATGGAGTGGGTAGCCTTCCCTTCCCCAGGGGATCTTCCTGACCCAGGGATCGAACCTGGGTCTCCTGCATAGCAGGTGGATGCTTTACTGTCTGAGCCACTAGGGAAGCCCAGTGTTTCTTGAGATCGGTGCTTAATATCTACATGGTGCTGCAAATGTGGCAAACTATTTATCAGTGCAAACCACAAGATCACCCCAGATCAAAGGGTAGATTAACAGAATCTACTCTTGATTTCATGAAATAAAATTTTAAAAGTCATTAAAATATTAGTCACATAGATCATTGGTTTGTGGTTAATTTACCTCTCTAATTTAGAGACTGACCCTGGGTCTCCTGCATTGACGGTGAGTTCTTTACCATCTGAACCACCAGGGAAGCCCATTAGAGAGTTCATTTCGTGGGCTACAGTCCATAGCATCGCAAAGAGTCAGACTGAAGTGACTTAGCACACTGCACACACGCACTACGTATAACATGATTAATCTGTGATCTCAGAATGATGACTACATGATTTGGTCTTTTAATAGAATGTCCTAAAAGTTCCACCAAATTTATTTATTCACTCTTTCCAAGATTTTGGAGCTTCTTGTATAAAAATACAGAAAAGATGCTTCCACTGTTAACTAATAACTTGAAAAGATCTTGTCTTTAAGACTTTCCTAGTCTTTGGAGGTTAAATTGCTATATTAATACACATTCCTGGTTAAAAGAGGAATTGAAACTGAGAGTCATTTGTTACCATAAGTTCCCAGTTTATGCAAGCTGTAGTAATTTTCCTAAGACTTCTGAGTGCCTCTTTCCTACCTTTATCGGAGGGTAGCCTTAGCAGGTAATAAAGAACGAAGGATTTCAGAGAAATTTCTGTTAGAGGGAACTTTTCCTCTCTTTCAGTCCATTCTCTGATTTGCAGTCAAGATGAACCTTGAAAATATACTTCTGACCATGTTACTTCCTTATGATGGCAGTGTTCCCATTTGTGTTGGTTTCAAGACCTCAATTCCCAATATGGCTTCCAGTAAGCTTAGTGAATAGATAACTCTTACGACTCATTGCTGATTTCTCTCTCCACCCCTTTCTTAAGTTAACCATTCTTAGTTTCTTAGCTCACCAGACTCTCATGTTAAGGATCTGATATATATATATATATATATCATATTTATATATATATATATTTCTTTTGGTCGTGAAAATCCTCTCCTCTCTCACATTACCCTTGACAAGGGGCCAGAACTGGATTCATTTTACAGGGTCATATAAATATCTCTTCTTCTGGGAACACTTTTGGCATAGACCAGAATGTTTTTTTTTTCCAGTTATATTCCTCTTTAGAGGGCAGTCATAGAAGAGTAGTAATTGGTCTGTGCAGAAATTTTAGTTTTGTTCCCCAGATTATATTCTATTAAAAATGAATATTTTGTTTATGGTGGTACCTGTATAATATTATTCAATCATAAAAATTATAAAATAATAGCATTTGCAGCCACATGGATGGATCTAGGCACTTCCCAGGTGGTGCTAGTGGTAAGAACCCTCCTGCCAATGCAGGAGATGTAACAGACATGGGTTTGATCCCTGGGTAAGGAAGATCCCCTGAAGGAGGAAATGGAAAACCACTCAAGTATTCTTGTTGGAAAATCCCATGGACAGAGGAGTCTGATGGGCTATAGTTCATAGGATCACAAAGAACTGGACAGGACTGAGCAAGCTTGCATGCACATTATAAAATCTATAAATAATGAGAACATGTTGTATAGCACAGGAAACCCTATTCAATACTCTACAATGGCCTATGGGAAAGGAATCTAAGAAAAAGTGGACATATATGTAATGAATTTTCTTTACTGTACATCTGAAACTAACACAACATTGTAAATGAACTGTACTCTGATATAAACTTTTTTTTAAATGAGGCTTGATGTCTCAGATATTTTTTATTCTTTAATTAAGTGATAATGTAGTAGAGAAAATTTATAGTAACTATTGAGATGGTGTCTATAGCCTTCTTATTCATTTATTTTTTGCATTGTGTTACTTTTTCTTCTTTTAACATTTATGTTTATTAATTTTTTTTGGCTGCATCAAGTCTTAGTTTCATTGTGAGACATCTTTGATGTTCGTTGTAGCATGCAGGATCTATTAGTTGCAGCATGCCAACTCTTAGTGGCAGCACACGGGATCTAGTTTCCTGAACAGGGATTGAACCTGGGCCTCTTGCATTGGGAGAGTGGAGTCTTAGCCACTGGACCTAAAAGGAAGAACCTATAATGCACCCTTTTATACATTATCAATGTAAAGAAAGCTGAGCACTGAAGAACTGATGCTTTTGAACTGTGTTGGAGAAGACTCTTGAGAGTCCCTTGGACTGCAAGGAAATCCAAGCAGTCCATCCTAGAGGAAATCAGTCCTGAATATTCATTGGAAGGACTGGTGCTGAAGCTGAAACTCCAGTACTTTGACTACCTGGTGTTGAAGGACTGACTCATTTGAAAAGACTGTGATGCTGGAAAAGATTGAAGGCTGGAGAAGGGGATGACAGAGGATGAGATGGTTGGATGGCATCACCGACTCTATGGACATGAGTGAGTAAACTCCAGGAGTTGGTGATGGACAAGGAGGCCTGGCATGCTGCAGTCCATGGGGTCACTAAGAGTTGGACACGACTGAGCAACTGAACTGAATATAATAACAAAAAACTCCACCCAAGATAATTCTATTAAGTTTGAGTATGTTTAGAAAGTTGTATTGTACAACTGAATAACAATGGCACTATAACTGTGAAGCTCCCAGGATGTACGGGAATCAGTCACATAACTAATACACTTTGGTTGAAGTTCTAATAGATGAAGAGAAGTGGTAAGAGGGAGGATTATAAAAATTTAAGTTAAAGCAAGTTTACAGAACCTAGGATATATGACTAAAGCATCTGTGCTTTGGGTATTAATGAGAAGAAATCCATTATATGCTGAAAAGAAATGGAACGGCCTTCAGGACTCCAAAGTTGCTTTTACCATCATGTCATCAGTCAAGTCACATCCTCTCTGAACCCTCAGCTACATTGGAAAGGTTAGGATAACAAGTCATTGAAAGATTAAGTTACTTCACTAAGTAACAAGTGGAACCAATATATCTTGAGGTAGAATATTTGGATTTGCATTCTAGGTATAGAACTGCCTCTGATTTACCTCAAAGATGAGTATTTTAACATTAAAGTAAATCACGGTTCTCTTAGTTTTAGCTTTCTCTCACTGCCTAATGGGGGCTTCGCAGGTGGAGTTAGTGGTTAAGAATCTGCCTGTCAATGCAGGAGATGTAAGAGATGCAAGTTCAATCTCTGAGAGCTCTGGAAGTTCAAGATATAAACCTGGAATGATTCATACTTTTTCAATGGAGCTTTGACACCAAAAAATTGGTTCTTTGTAATATTCAACATTACTGAATCCAAATGTGCTTCAACTATGTATATAAATCTCACATGAACTAGAGAAAAGTGCAGAATATTTTTCCCACTTTGAAGGCAAAGAAATTCAAGTTGTCAGAGAATTATAGGATTGTCTTAGCTGGAAGAAGAAGAGAAAAATATATTTATAAGAGAGGTCAATGGCTTAACAGTTGAGAACATGAGGTCTTGGTACAGAAAATTCTAGGTTCAAATACTATCTCTCCTGTTAATCAGTTCTAGGCCCTTGGAAACATTTCTTAAACTACATGAAGATTATAATAATATCTTTAAAAACTGTGGAAAGTATTAAGTGGGTTAAGTATAGGATTTAGGACACTGTCCAAACAAAGTGAAATGTGTGTGTGTGTGCGTGTGTATATGTATGTATGTGTATTTCTATGTGTGCTAATAGTGACAGGAGCAGTACAGTGTATTGATATTTGTTGAACTATCAGCATCATGCTAGACACATAGATTCTCAATAATACATGCAGAATACTCAAAATTTTTGACCACTCATCATGTACCAGATATTTGGCTGACATATCTCTATGTATCTGCTTAACTCAATCAGACAACCTGTCAGTGTCCTCATTTTGTTCATTCATTTGATGAGACTCAGATACCCACCCTGCATTAAGCAAATAGCAAGTGAAAGCCTTAATTCTAAAATCAGTTATTTTCCCCAATTCTAGTGGTCTTCCCAAGTGACAGACTGAAGATGCGGTATTTTACTGACAGTGTAAGGGATTAATACACCTCCTAGCAGTTGTTAATTGATACCTCTATTTCTTTATTCCAAAAGAAAAATCAGCAATTTTTTCTCGTTATCTTATCAAGCTTTCTCCTAGTGGACATGGATGTTGGAAATCACACCATCCTGACTGAATTCATCTTACTGGGTCTCTCAACAGACCCCCAGTGGCAACTAATACTATTTGGAGTATTTCTGACTGTCTATTTGGTAACCTTGTCAGGGAACATGACCTTGGTTATCTTAATTCGTATTGATTCCCACCTGCACACACCTATGTATTTTTTCATTGGCAATCTGTCTTTCTTGGATTTCTGGTACACTCGGTGTACACTCCCAGAATCCTGGCTACTTGTATTTCAGAAGACAAGCACTTTTCCTTGGCTGAATGTGGAGCCCAGCTATTCTTTTCTTGTGTTGTGGCCTACACTGAGTGTTTTCTCCTAGCAGCCATGGCATATGACCGCCACATGGCGATCTGTAACCCGCTACTTTATTCAAGTTCTATGTCTCATTCTCTCTGTACCAGACTTGTTGCTGGCTCCTATATAGGAGGGTTCTTGAATGCCATAGCCCATACTGCCAACACTTTTCGCCTAAGTTTCTGTGGCAAAAATATCATCGACTACATTTGTGATGCACCGCCACTGGTGAAGATGTCATGTACAGACACCAAGGTCTATGAGCAGGTCCTCCTGGGTCTCGTGGGTTTCACGGTCCTCTCGAGCATTCTTGTCATAATCATTTCCTATTTCCGCATCCTTCTTGCTATTCTGAGGATCCGCACGGCTTCAGGAAGGCGCAAAGCCTTCTCCACCTGTGCCTCACACCTGGTCTCGGTCACGCTCTTCTATGGATCCTTGCTCTTCATGTACTCAAGGCCGAGCTCCACCTACTCCCTGAAGAGAGACAAAGTGGCTGCCCTGTTCTACACTGTGGTCAACCCACTGCTCAACCCTCTCATCTATAGCCTGAGAAACAAAGACGTCAAAGAGGCCTTCTGGAAAGCGGCAAAGACCATAAGACCTCAGAGATGATGGTGATCTTTTTTGCAGAATGTTCTCATTGCATTTCCTAGGTTATTGGCTTATTAACACATTTGTAAACATTACCATATTTCAAGTAAATGCAGCATGTTATACTTAAAAGAAGAAACACAGATTAAACCATGTTGTTGTTGTTACTCCCTTTTTGTGATTAAACTATTTTAAACATACAATATTAGTGTGTTTGATGTTTTAAGATACTGTAGTATGCTTGATTCTGTAGTTGTGATTTAGATGCTTAGTCATGCTGGACTGTTGCAACTCCATGAACTGTAGCCTATCAGGCTCCTCTGTCTTTGAGTTTCTCCAGACAAGAAGGTTAAAGTGGTTTACCATTTCTTTCTGCAGGGGATCTTCCTGACCCAGGCATCAGACCCGTGTCTCCTAAACTGCAAGTGGATTCTTTACCACTAAGCCACGATGGAAAATTTACTATGCTTCTTAGCAATACTATATTTTCCATAGCATTTGTCTGCCTGATTATCTTTGGAAAGTCTTAGAGATAGAAAGGAACTTGATAGATTTTTGTATAAAGTTTGATTTTGAATCATAGTGCACAAACTTCATTCTGTGGGGAAAATATTTGGAGTGGCTAAATTTTTGGAAATTGACTCAAGATTTTATACACATTTATTTTAGGAAGTAATTCCACCATATTTATTCAAGAGTCCTAAATGAGTACATAGAAAATATCATTGTAAATTTATGTCTTTGTAAAATTGATGTATTCTACATTAATTTAATATAGGGTCAAATATTTGGCAAAATATTAAATTGATGTAGACAAAATGCTAGGTCCATGAATCAAGGCAAATTGGAAGTGGTCAAACAGGAGATGACAAAAGTGATCATCGACATTTTAGGAATCAGTGAGCTAAAATGGACTGGAATGGGTGAATTTAACTCAGATGACCATTATCTACTACTGTGGCCACGAATCCCTTAGAAGAAATGGAGTAGCCATCATAGTCAACAAAAGAGCCTGAAATGCAGTATTTGTATTCAATTTCAAAAATGACAGAATGATCTCTGTTTGTTTCCAAGGCAAACCATTCAAAATCACAGTAATCCAAGTCTATGCCCTGACCAGTAATGCTAAAGAAGCTGAAGTTGAATGGTTCTATGAAGACCTAGAAGATGTTCTAGAAATAACACCCCAAAAAGATGTCTTTTTCATTTTAGGGAAGTGGAACACAAAAGTAGGAAGTCAAGAAATACCTAGAGTAGCAAGTAAATTTGGCCTTGGAGTACAGAATGAAGCAGGCAAAGGCTAATAGAGTTTTTCCAAGAGAACGCACTGGTCATAGCAAACACCCTCTTCCAACAACACAAGAGAAAACTCTACACATGGACATCACCATATGATCAATACCAAAATCAGACTGATTATATTATTTGCAGTCAAAGAGGGAGAAGCTTTATACAGTCCACAAAACAAGACTGGGAGCTGACTGTGGCTCAGATCATGAACTCCTTATTGCCAAATTCAGACTTAAATTGAAGAAAGTTAAGGAAAACAACTAGACCATTCAGGTCTGACATAAATCAAACCCCTTATGATTATGCAGTGACAGTGCAAAATAGATTGAAGGGATTAGATCTGATGGACAGAGTGCCTGAAGAACTATGGATGGAGATTTGTGACATTGTACAGGAGGCAGTGATCAAGACCACCCCCAAGAAAAAGAAATGCACAAAAGCAAAATGGTTGTCTGACGAGGCCTTACAAATAACTGAGAAAAGAAGAGAAGCTAAAGGCAAAGGAGAAAAGGAAAGATTTGCCCATTTGAATGCAGGGTTCCAAAGAATAGCAAGGAGAGATAAGAAAGCCTTCCTCAGTGATAGATGCAGAGAAATAGAGGAAAATAATAAAATGGGAAAGACTAGAATGCCTTTCTCAGAATCATTTCAATCAGTTTCTGCACCCCCAGGATTGTAGATTCCTACAATCCCTTAGGATTTGATGGCAATTAAATAAAACTGTGTTTTGAGAAATTGGGAATTAGTAAGATGGAAAAGCAGAGAAGGCAATGGCACCCCACTCCAGTATTCTTGCCTGAAAAATCCCATGGACGGAGGAGCCTGGTAGGCTGCAGTCCATGGGGTCGAGAAGAGTTGGACACGACTGAACGACTTTGCTTTCACTTTTCACTTTCATGCTTTGGAGAAGGAAATGGCAACCCAATCCAGTGTTCTTGCCTGGAGAATCCCAGGGACGGGGGAGCCTGGTGGGCTGCCTTCTCTGAGGTTGCACAGAATCGGACACGACTGAAACGACTTAGCAGCAGCAGCAACAAGATGGAAAAGGGGACGACAGAGGATGAGATGGTTGGATGGCATCACCGACTGGATGAGTTTTACATAGAGTTTGAGCAAGCTCCAGGAGTTGGTGATAGATACAGAAGCCTGGTGTGCTGCAGTCCACGGAGTCACAAAGAGTTGGACATGACTGAGTGACTGAACTGAAGATGGAGAAATTTATTTTTGAGACTAAGTTTTCCTAGTGAGAATTTTCATTCTCATTTTTCTTTAGTTATGTAGAAGCCAAATTAAACTTATGTGTATACATATGCATACCATATATATATATATGTTCAGAACATGCATATATATGCATATGTTATTCAAATCATGTGCACATTAAAGTCACATGTTGATTAACATTATTTTTTAAACATTTTAATTTATCTATTTTTAGTTGAGGGAGAGTTTCTTTCCAGTATTGTGCTGGTTTCTGCCATACAGCAATATGAATCAGCCATAGGTATATATATATGTGTGTCTCTCTCTCCTGAACCTCCCTTCCACTTCCCACCTGATCCCACATCTCTAGGTTTGTCACAGAACCCCAGTTTGGGCTCCCTGAGTCTTACAGCACATTCTGTTTTACATATGATAATGTACGTGTTCCTGTGCTACTCTTTCCATTCGTCCCATGGTCTCCTTCTATCCCAAGTCTGTTCTCCATGTCTTTGTCTCTATTGCTGCCTTTGTTACATGTTGAATACATTTCCTCTGTTCTTCCAAATCCATGCTCCATCCTTTTAATCTCATTTCTTCTACAGGATGCTCAGCTGTACTAACTGCATCAGTCAGCTCATTTGTTCTCTGCATACTTAGTGTGTTTAGAACATACCAGTGGTTGTGACTAGAAGGGGAGAGAGTAGGGTCAGAGTATTTTTTCCCAGCCTTCTTTCTTGCAAAATGTCATAGCTGGCTTCATCCATGGACCTAAACCATAGATCCTGATGGATGGCCCATTTCAAAGCTTCCCGTTCAGTGCTCATAACCTCTTTCTTTTCTTATACTGATTCCTCCAGGAACAGAGGAGGTAACAGCTCTCAGAAGTTATTAGTTCTAGATTTATCACACTAGTCTGGAAATTCTGCAAGCCTTAGATATCCCTTTGTATTTAGTTCAGTTCAGTTGCTCAGTCGTGTCTGACTCTTTGCAACCCTGTGAATTGCAGCACACCAGGCCTCCCTGTCCATTACCAACTCATGAAGTTCACTCAAACTCATGTCCATTGAGTCGGTGATGCCATCCAGCCATCTCATCCTCTGTTGTCCCCTTCTCCTTCTGCCCCCAATCCCTCCCAGCATCAGGGTCTTTTCCAATGAGTCAACTCTTCGCATGAAGTGGCCAAAGTACTGGAGTTTCAGCTTTAGAATCATTCCTTCCAAAGAACACCCAGGGCTGATCTCCTTTAGAATGGACTGGTTGGATCTCCCTGCAGTCCAAGGGACTCTCAAGAGTCTTCTCCAACACCACAGTTCAAAAGAATCAATTCTTTGGTGCTCAGCTTTCTTCACAGTCCAACTCTCACATCCATACATGACTACTGGAAAACCATAGCATTGACTAGATGGACCTTTGTTGGCAAAGTAATGTCCCTGCTTTTGAATACTTTGTATTAATACCTTTATTAAACCCTCACCGAATTAACCAGTTTGTGTGGCCTTCCGCTACCTGCCAGGTTCATAACTGATATTGGTGTTAGAGCAGTCTCAGGAGACAAACATTCAAATATAATTGAATTGTTCACTTATTTGAAGATTAGACATTTAAACTCATCCTGGTGGGAAATGGCACAGTGATAATATATAGCATCTTGGAGTGGCTTACCATGCCCTTCTCCAGTGGATCTTCCTGACCCAAGGATCAAACCCATGTCTCTTATGTCTCCTGCACTGGCAGGTGGGTTCTTTTCCACTAGCCCACCTGAGATGCCCCTGTAGTAGTATCAGACTTACTTAAATGATCACCAGTGGCATCGTGGAGTGAAAGCTAGGTGGAAACAAAGCACCAAGGGATCGCTTTCTGTAGCAGAGAAGCATGCAGATGGAGATTATAAACATCATGGTGGGAGTTGGCTTCTGCTGCAGTTTAAACCCGAGACTAACCAACTGATAAAACAAACAGGTGGCATCAAGCTTAAACTATGTATTTGAAGAAGTCTCTCACTTCCTCTGGTCCTTGGGAAACTATATTTGAGGACAGATGCTATGACCCTATTGTAGCAGTGCAGAGTTACCTCCCTAAATAAACTTGTTTGGTATTTAAGGAAATATAGGAATATGATTAAAGTAAAGAAAGTAGGGGAAATCACTAGACCATTCAGGTATGACCTAAATCAAATCCCTTATGATTATACAGTGGAAGTGAGAAAAAGATTTAAGGGCCTAGATCTGATAGATAGAGTGCCTGATGAACTATGGAATGAGATTCATGACGTTGTACAGGAGACAGGGATCAAGACCATCCCCATGGGAAAGAAATGCAAAAAAGCAAAATGGGTATCTGTGGAGGCCTTAAAATAGCTGTGAAAAGAAGAGAAGCAAAAAGCAAAGGAGACAGTCCTAAGGGGAAAGTTCATAGCAATACAGGCATACCTCAAGAAACAAGAAAAAAGTCAAGTAAATAACTTAACTCTACACCTAAAGCAACTAGAAAAGGAAGAAATGAAGAACCCCAGCGTTAGTAGAAGGAAAGAAATCTTAAAAATTAGGGCAGAAATAAATGCAAAAGAAACCATAGCAAAAATCAACAAAGCCAAAAGCTGGTTCTTTGAAAGGATAAATAAAATTGACAAACCATTAGCCAGACTCATCAAGAAACAAAGGGAGAAAAATCAAATCAATAAAATTAGAAATGAAAATGGAGAGATCACAACAGACAACACAGAAATACAAAGGATCATAAGAGACTACTATCAGCAATTATATGGCAATAAAATGGACAACAGGGAAGAAATGGACAAATTCTTAGAAAAGTACAACTTTCCAAAACGGGACCAGGAAGAAATAGAAAATCCTAACAGACCCATCACAAGCATGGAAATTGAAACTGTAATCAGAAATCTTCCAGCAAACAAAAGCCCAGGTCCAGACGGCTTCACAGCTGAATTCTACCAAAAATTTAGAGAAGAGCTAATACTTATCCTACTCAAAACCTTCCAGAAAATTTCAGAGGATGGTAAACTTCCAAACTCATTCTATGAGGCCACCATCACCCTAATACCAAATCCTGACAAAGATGCCACAAAAAAAGAAAACTACAGGCCAATATCACTGATGAACATAGATGCAAAAATCCTTAACAAAATTCTAGCAATCAGAATCCAACAACACATTAAAAAGATCATACACCATGACCAATGGGCTTTATCCCAGAGATACAAGGATTCTTCAATATCCGCTAATCAATCAATGTAATACACCACATTAACAAATTGAAAAATAAAAACCGTATGATTATCTCAATAGATGCAGAGAAGCCTTTGACAACATTCAACATCCATGTATGATAAAAACTCTCCAAAAAGCAGGAATAGAAGGAACATACCTCAACATAATAAAAGCTATATATGACAAATCCACAGCAAACATTATCCTCAATGGTGAAAAATTGAAAGCATTCCTTCTAAAGTCAGGAACAAGACAAGGGTGCCCACTTTCACCACTACTAGTCAACATAGTTTTGGAAGTTTTGGCCACAGCAATCAGAGCAGAAAAATAAATAAATGTAACCCAAATTGGAAAAGAAGAAGTAAAAGTCTCACTGTTTGCAGATGACATGATCCTCTACATAGAAAACCCTAAAGACTCCACCAGAAAATTACTAGAACTAATCAATGAATATAGTAAAGTTTCAGGATATAAAATCAACACACAGAAATCCCTTGTATTCCTATACACTAATAATTAGAAAATAGAAAGAGAAATTAAGGAAACAATTCCATTCACCATTGCAGCGAAAAGAATAAAGTACTTAGGTATATATATACCTAAAGAAACTAACAACCTATATATAGAAAACTATAAAACACTGGTGAAAGAAATCAAAGAGGACACTAACAGATGAAGAAATATACCATGTTCATGGATTGGAAGAATCAATATAGTGAAAATGAGTATACTACCCAAAGCAATTTATAGATTCAATGCAATCCCTATCAAGCTACCAATGGTATTCTTCACAGAGCTAGAACAAATAATTTCAGAGTTTATGTGAAAATACAAAAAACCTCGAATAGCCAAAGCAATCTTGAGAAAGAAAAATGGAACTGGAGGAATCAACCTGCCTGACTTCAGGTTCTACTACAAAGCCACAGTCATCAAGACAGTATGGTACTGGCACAAAGACAGAAATATAGATCAATGGAACAAAATAGAAATCCCAGAGATAAATCCACGCACATATGGACACCTTATCTTTGACAAAGGAGGCAAGAATATACAATGGATTAAAGACAATCTCTTTAACAAGTGGTGCTGGGAAAACTGGTCAACCACATGTAAAAGAATGAAACTAGAACACTTTCTAACACCATACACAAAAATAAACTCAAAATGGATTAAAGACCTAAACGTAAGATCAGAAACTATAAAACTCCTAGAGGAGAACATAGGCAAAACACTCTCCGACATATATCACAGCAGGATCCTCTATGACCCACCTCCCAGAATATTGGAAATAAATGCAAAAATAAACAAATGGGACCTAATGAAACTTAAAAGCTTCTGCACAACTAAGGAAACTATAAGCAAGGTGAAAAGACAGACTTCAGAATTCGAGAAAATAATAGCAAAGGAAGCAACTGACAAACAACTAATCTCAAAAATATACAAGCAACTCCTACAGCTCAATTCCAGAAAAATAAATGACCCAATCAAAAAATGGGGCAAAGAACTAAATAGACATTTCTCCAAAGAAGACATACAGATGGCTAACAAACACATGAAAAGATGCTCAACATCACTCATTATCAGAGAAATACAAATCAAAACCACAATGAAGTACCATTTCATGCCAGTCAGAATGGCTGCGATCCAAAAGTCTATAAGCAATAAATGCTGGAGAGGGTGTGGAGAAAAGGGAACCCTCTTACACTGTTGGTGGGAATGCAAACTAGTACAGCCAATATGGAGAACAGTGTGGAGATTCCCTAAAAAACTGGAAATAGAACTGTCTTATGATCCAGCAATCCCACTGCTGGGCATACACACTGAGGAAACCAGAAGGGAAAGAGACACGTGTACCCCAATGTTCATCGCAGCACTGTTTATGATAGCCAGGACATGGAAGCAACCTAGATGTCCATCAGCAGACGAATGGATAAGAAAGCAGTGGTACATATCCACAATGGAGTATTACTCAGCCATTAAAAAGAATACATTTGAATCAGTTCTAATGAGGTGGATGAAACTGCAGTCTATTATACAGAGTGAAGTAAGCCAGAAAGAAAAACACCAATACAGTATACTAACGCATATATATGGAATTTAGAAAGATGGTAACAAAAACCCTGTATACGAGACAGCAAAAGAGACACTGATGTATAGAACAGTCTTTTGGACTCTGTGGGAGTGGGGGAGGATGGGTGATTTGGGAGAATGGCATTGAAACATGTATAATATCATATAGGAAATGAGTCACCAGTCCAGGTTTGATGCATGATACTGGATGCTTGGGGCTGGTGCAGTGGGAAGACCCAGAGGGATGTTATGGGGAGGGAGGAGGGAGAAGGGTTCAGGATGGGGAAAACATGTATACCTGTGGCAGATTCATTTTGACATATGGCAAAACCAATACAATATTGTAAATTTAAAAAATAAAATAAAATAAAAAAAGCAAAGGAAACATATAAGCATCTGAACGTATAGTTCCAAAAAATAGCAAGAAGAGATAAGAAAGCCTTCCTCAGTGATCAATGCAAAGAAATAGAGGAAAACAACAGAATGGGAAAGACTAGAGATCTCTTCAAGAAGATTAGAGATACCAAGGGAACATTTCATGCAAAGATGGGCTCGATAAAGGACAGAAATGGCATGGACCTAACAGATGCAGAAGATATTAAGAAGAGGTGGCAAGAATACATAGAATAACTGTACAAAAAAGATCTTCACGACCCAGATAATCATGATGGGGTGATCACTGACCTAGAGCCAGACATCCTGGAATGTGAAGTCAAGTGGACCTTAGAAAGTATCCCTACGAACGAAGCTAGTGGAGGTGATGGAATTCCAGTTGAGTTATTTCAAATCCTGAAAGATGATGCTGTGAAAGTGCTGCACTCAGTATGCCAGCAAATTTGGAAAACTCAACAGAAGCCACAGGACAGGAAAAGGTCAGTTTTCATTCCAATCCCAAAGAAAGGCCATGCCAAAGAATGCTCAAACTACCGCACAATTGTACTCATCTCACACGCTAGTAAAGTAATGCTCAAAATTCTCCAAGCCAGGCTTGAGCAATACGTGGAGCGTGAACTTCCTGATGTTCAAGCTCGTTTTAGAAAATGCAGAGGAACCAGAGATCAAATTTCCAATATCTGCTGGATCAATGAAAAAGCAAGAGATTTCCAGAAAAACATCTATTTCTGCTGTATTGACTATGCCAAAGCCTTTGCCTGTGTGGATCACAATAAACTGTGGAAAATTCTGAAAGAGATGTGAATACCAGACCACCTGACCTGCCTCTTGAGAAATCTGTATGCAGGTCAGGAAGCAACAGTTAGAATTGGACATGAAACAACAGACTGGTTCCAAATAGGAAAAGGAGTACATCAATGCTGTATATCGTCACCCTGCTTATTTAACTTATATGCGGAGTACATCATGAGAAACGCTGGGCTGGAAGAAGCACAAGCTGGAATCAAGATTGCTGGGAGAAATATCAATAACCTCAGATATGCAGATGACACTGCCCTTATGGCAGAAAGTGAAGAGGAACTAAGAAGCCTCTTGTTGAAAGTGAAAGGGGAGAGTGAAAAAGTTGGCTTAAAGCTCAACATTCAGAAAACGAAGATCATGGCATCCCGTCCCAGCACTTCACAGGAAATAGATGGGGAAACAGTGGAAACAGTGTCAGACTTTATTTTTCTGGGCTCCAAAATCCCTGCAGATGGTGACTGCAGCCAAGAAATTAAAAGACGCTTACTCCTTGGAAGGAAAGTTATGAACAACCTAGATAGCATATTGAAAAGCACAGACTTTACTTTGCCAACAAAGGTTCATCTAGTCAAGGCTATGGTTTTTCCAGTGGTCATGTATAGATGTGAGAGTTGGACTGTGAAGAAAGCTGGGTGCCAAAGAATTGATGCTTTTGAACTGTGGTGTTGGAGAAGACTCTTGAGAGTCCCTTGGACTGCAAGGAGATTCAAACAGTCCATTTTGAAGGAGATCAGCCCTTGGATTTCTTTGGAAGGAATGATGCTAAAGCTGAAACTCCAGTAATTTGGCCACCTCATGCGAAGTGTTGACTCATTGGAAAAGACTCTGATGCTGGGAGGGATTGGGGGCAAGAGGAGAAGGGGACAACAGAGGATGAGATGGCTGGCTGGCATCACTGACACAATGGATGTGAGTCTTAGTGAACCCCGGGAGTTGGTGGTGGACAAGGAGGCCTGGCGTGCTCTGATTCTTGGGGTTGCAAAGAGTTGGGCTCGATTGAGCAACTGAACTGAACTGAACTGAAAAATATGAGCAGAAAGGAGTGAGGTTCTGAGGCAGAGAATAGGGTATTTGGGCAGAAAGGTAAAAATCTGAGAATTCTCATCTCAAGTCCTTAAGTTTCATTTAAAAAACCAATAGTTTCCCCCTTTATCTAGGGAATAAGAACTTTCATAGCACTGTCTCATTATTGTCTGTACCTGGAGGGTTGAACACATGCAGAAACAAGTCTCCCTTACACTCAGCCCCATCATCCTTCCTTTCCTCTGTGTTTGGTGTGAAACTTCAAAACCCACATAGCCCAGATGGTGAAATGCCAAATCCAATCGCTAATAATTTCAGGACATCACCAATCAAGGTTGGCAAGAATCTGGAGAATATATATAGGAATGGATTCCAAGAGAATGAGGCCAAGGACAACGGAACTCTAAGTTTAGTGTGGCTAACTGTATTGACACAGGAACACTAAGCAAGGGTTTGGGATTTGAAATCAGAATGTCAGACCAACCTGGCATGGTATTGAAGATGGATGACAGAATTATTTTAAATAACCTTTTAGGTATAATCTACTCCACTGCTGCCTAAAGGTCACCCTCCTCACCTCTCACCTGGCTTCTCCAAGGGCTCCAAAACATTCACTTTTCCAAGGTATTCATTGGAAGGTCTGATGCTGAAGCTGAAACTCCAATACTTTGGTCACCTGATGAGAAGAACTGACTCATTTGAAAAGACCCCGATGCTGGGAAAGATTGAAGGCAGGAGGAGAAGGGGATGACAGAGGATGAGATGGTTGGATGGCATCACCGACTCAGTGGACATGCATTTGAGTAAACTCCGGGAGCTGGTGATGACAGGGAGGCCTGGCGTGCTGCAGTCCATGGGGTCTCAGAGTCAGACACGTCTGAACGACTGAACTGAACTGAACTGAAGAAACACATTGTTTAGGGAGTCATTAGCACCCTTGTAAAGCTCGGCAGGAGCTACCATCAGTATGCTATGGGTGATGGCAAGAGAAGCTGCTGTGGGTTTGGACTCCAGAACATTAGAAGCTAGGTTGCAGTGCATAGCTGTCAGTCTCACACTAGAAAGAAATGTTTAAGTGAATATTTTTCTGTCATAGTTTCTCTGAAGAGTTAGCTACCGATTGCTGAGGGTCAAGGTACATGTATACACATATTTGTTTACTTACAGAGATGTTATATATATAAAAACCACCTTAGAGGTGAATGGGCTCCGTTCCTTGTCAGATGAAGGAACTAGCAACTGTAATGGAAACCTGATGTGCTCAAAGTCACATAGGTAAAAGCACAATTTTGTCAAGAACCTGGTCCCCCTGATAGATTCTAGGGTACCGTGATATCTGTTCATAGAAAAAGGACAAAAAGAAAGACAAGAGGGAGAAATGAAGAAGAAAAACTCCAATAGCTATCACACTGAAAGGGAATATTAAGCATTGTGATAATCCATTAACTCATGACCCTTCCCCAAAGACCTTCCATTAAAGAAAAAAGAAGATAATTGCCTTTTTGTGGGATTTTAGAAATCACAATAAAGTAGCATAGGAATTTTACCCTTTAGTTACTTATTTTTACAGAGAGTCAGTGTTTTCTGGTACTTCCTGATGAAGCTTTAAAGGGAAGGAAATAGTGTTGAGCACTCAGGAAATAATGACACTTGATCTCCTTTACCTTTACTTTGTCCTCTTTTCTTTCTTTTTTAAGGAGCTTGTTTTCTTTGGATGTGGACTCTTTTTAAAGTCTTTATTGAACCTGTTGCAATATTGCTTCTATTTTATGTTTTGTTTTTTTGGCCATGAGGTGTGTGGGGTTTTAGCTTTCTCATCAGAGATTGAACCCACACCCCCTGCATTGGCAGATGAAGTCTTAACCACTGGGAAATCAGGGAAGTCCCTGGAAGGTGCTTCTTGTTGAGCACATACCTCTATAAACAGATGGTGTTGCTTTCACACACATTCGGTAAAAATTCTTCAAGAAAGGTAACTTTCCCTACTAAGCTCACTTTGGAATATATTGCTTGGCTGTCCACATATGGATAAATGGTAATATAAAAATGCAAAAGTTTTAAGTATATTATAAAAATGTCAATATTTATATACAATATATTTATAAACACTGGCAAAACCACACTAAATCTTTTTAAAGTTCTATTACATAGAAGTGAAATAAAATTCATATTTTATGATGACACCAGAAAAATTTAGAGATAATAAAAGAGTTTTGATGTCCTTTGTTCTCCTTGCTCCTCTGTGCTGTGCATGGTGCATTGTGCATCAGCAATACGCATCAACCCATCAACAGAAATGCACTCTCAACCATAAAGACCAACCTTCTCCCAGTGTCAACAGCTCCTTAAAAGAAAACTTTGCTTCTTGATCCTGTAAGGAGCCATGGCATATTTAGATTTGGATTGTGTAACCTGTCGATGGGCTTCCCTGATTGCTCAGTTGGTAAAGAATCTGCCTGCAACGCAGGAGACCTGGGCTCAGTCCCTGTGTTGGGAAGATCCCCTGGAGAAGGGAAAGGCTACCCACTCCAGTATTCTGGCCCGGAGAATCCCATGGACTGTATAGTCCATGGGGTCGCAAAGAGTCAGACATGACTGAGTGACTTTCACTTTTTTCAGCCTGTCAATAATCCATCATTTAATGTACATCCCTCTGTCTCAAAAAACCTTTATAACTGTCCCTTGACTTCTTGCTGCAGTTAATGGGGTTGCAAAGAGTCAAACATAACTTAGCAACTGAACAACACACAACAATAATGACTTCTAAAGTGCAGAAGGCTTCTCAGAGTTTTCTGAGATGTTATAATTCTCAATTTGGCTTGAATAAAATTTTTCTTTTCTTTCTCAGATTGACTAATTTTTCATTGGCATAGGTAATATATTAATTCATGCCTGCTTGCTACTAAAAGGAGTTATAAAGAAAGTGAAGTAGCTCAGTCGTGTCTGACTTTTTGAGACCCCTTGGACTGTAGCCCATCAGGCTCCTCCATTCATGGGATTTTCCAGGGAAGAGTACTGGAGTGGGTTGACATTTCCTTCTCCAAGGAATCTTCCCTACACAGGGATCGAATCTGGATCTTCCACATTGTAGGCAGACACTTTACCATCTGAGCCACCAGGGAAGTTAAAAGGAGTTAAGTCATGCTGAAATATAAAGATGAAAAATGATGAAAGTCCCCTTTAACCTTTTACTTCATAATCTTCAAATCCAACTTTCTTCTCATGAAATAACAATCTTGCCTCTTAACTTTTTAAATGGATTTCTTTTCTTTTTTTTTTTTTTTAAGAATTTTTGCTTCCCAGAAAAATTGAATGGAAAGACTTGAAATAAATTATTAGTCCCAAGATGGAATCTCTTTTGCCTTGGGTGCCTGTCAGTAAAACCGAACTTTTATGTTCAGGTAAATGTTCCACTTGACCAGAAGCTTTGTATATCTGATCTACCAGTCCCCAAAGGTCAATTCAACTGTGAGCTGTAATGTAAGAGAGAGCCTGATGAGCACAGAAGCTGAGAGTGATTAACTTAAGATGGTTTGGAGAGAGCATCCAGAAATGAACCATGAATGTTATCAGCTCATCAAGCTTACTGGAAGCCATATAAGGTGTTTGGACTTGAAAACAACAGAAATGGAAACAATACCATCATGAGGATGTAACATGATCAGATTTACATTTTCAAGGTTTACTCTGGAAGTTGATCAGAGAATGGATTGAAATGAAGGAAAAGTTTCCTCTTAACTTGAATTTCTCTGAAATCCTTAGTCCTCCATTCCCTGCTGTGGCCAGTCCTCTGATAAAGGCAGGAAAAAGGTAACTAAAAGACTTGGAGAAATTACTAGGAATTGTATAAACTGTGAACTTATCCAATAAACAACACACAAAGACTCTCAGTTTCATTTTCTCTTCTAACCAGGAACGTGTATTTATATAGTAATTTTACCTCGAAAGACTAGGAAAGACTTAAAGACAATATACTTTAAAGTACTAGTTGGTAATGAAAGTATCTCTTCTGTAGTTTTACACAAGAAACTACAAAATCTTTTAAAGAGTGAATAAATAAATTTGGTGGAAACTTTAAAACATTTTACAAAAACACCAAATCATATATTCACCAGTCTGACTCTTTAAGTCTTGATAGGTTACAGCTCAAAATAATCTACATGCCAGAGGGCCACGTCTTGGAGAAGCCTGCCCTTAGGCCCATCAAGGTCAAATATGAAAACCCCACCAATCATGCCCTCTTTCTGCATTGCTGCTTCTCAGTCAGTTCAGTTGCTCAACTGTGTCTGACTCTTTGAGACCCCATGGACAGCTGCACAACAGGCTTCCCTGCCCATCACTAACTCCTGGAGCTTGCTGCTTCTAATACTCTATAAAATTTGCTGTTATCCAAAATCCCTAAGAAAGAGTTTGCACTGCCTGTGAGGCACTGTAGTCCACCATTCATGCATTGTTTTCCTTTGAATAAAGATATCAAACCTGGTGCTAATTTTTCCTTTTTTTTTTTCATTTGACAAAAGTACACATGATAAAATTCTCTAACAGTCTTTTCTTGTTTGTTTGTTATTATACTTCTGTGGAAGAGATATTGTATTCTAATAACTTGCTTGGAATTACATTTTCCATGATTAAATGATCTTTCTTAAAAGCAGGAACTGTGTGTTTGTTCATTTTTAATTGTAAGCAATTGCAATGCCTATTTAGTTGTTGGGGTTTCCATATGTATTTGTTTGATTTTGAAATAAATGACCAAAACCTTTGGAGTTGGGGATAGGCTAGACTACATTGCAGTTCAAGTTCTTGGGAAGCATCATCTTCCTAATAATCAGTGACTCTCAGGTCTGGTTCTTTTCTGCTTTTGAGGTCACCATCACCAACAGATGGTTTGGCAAAAGGTAAATATAGACTATGCTATTCATGGGGTTCTCAAGGCAAGAATACTTGAGTGTCTTTCCCTTCTCCAGTGGACCACATTTTGTCAGAACTCTCCACCATGACCCACCCATCTTGGGTGACCCTACACGGCATGGCTCAAAGTTTCATTGAGTTAGACAAGGCTGTAGTCCATGTGATCAGATTGGTTAGTTTTCTGTGATTGCGGTGTTCAGTCTGTCTGCCCTCTGATGGAGAAAGATAAGAGGCTTATGGAAACTTCCTGATGGGAGAGAGAACACTAGGTCTTGTTCCCATCAGGGTCATGTTCAGTAAATCTTTAATCTGATTTTCTGTTGAAGGGAGGGGCTGTGTTCCCTTCTTGTTACTTGACCTGAGGCCAAATTATGGTGGGCGTAATGAAGATAATTGTGACCTCCTTCAAAAGGTCCCATGGACGAACTGTTACACTTATTGCCCCCAACCCTGCAGTACCACCACCAACCCACAGCTCCACCAGAGACAACTGGACACTCACCAGCAAGTCTGGGTCAGTCTTTGGGTTCACTTCTCCTTTCCCCTGGATCCTGGTTCACAAGGTTCTGTTTGTGTCCTCCCACAGTCTGTTTCCAAATCCTGTGTAAGTTCTTGCGGCTCTATGGTAGCATTAATGGCGACCTCCTCCAGGAGGGCTTATGCCATACCCAGAACCCCTGCCACTGTGGCAGTACACTGCTGACCTGTACCTCCACAGGAGACACTCAAACACAGTTCTGTCTCAGTATCTGTGGGATCTCTGGGTACTGGTGTGCACAAGATATGTTTGAGCCCATTGAGTGTCTCTGGCAGGTATGGGGTTTGATTCTAAACACAATTTTGCCCCTTCTACCATCTTGCTGGGGCTTGACCTTTGCCCTTGGAGAGTAAGGAAAATCACTAGACCATTCAGGTATGACCTAAATCAAATCCCTTATGATTATATGGTGGAAGTGACAAATAGACTCAATGAATTAGATTTGATAGACAGAGTGCCTGAAGAACTATGGAGAGAGGTTCATGACATTACACAGGAGGCAGGGATCAAGACCATCTCCAAGAAAAAGGAATGCAAAAAGGCAAGATGGTTGTCAGAGGAGACCTTACAAATAGCTCCGAAAAGAAGAGACACTAAAGGCAAAGGAGAAAAGGAAAGATAATCCTATTTGAATGCAGAGATCCAAAAAATAGCAAGGAGAGATAAGAAAGCCTTCCTCAGTAACCAGTGCAAAGAAATAGAGGAAAACAATAGAATGGGAAAGATTAGAGATCTCTTCATGAAAATTAGAGATACTGAGGGAACATTTCATGCAAAGATGGCCACATAAAGGACAGAAATGGTATGGACCTAACAGAAGCAGAAGATATTAAGAAGAGGTGGCAAGAATACATAGAAGAAATGTACAAAAAAGATCTTCACGACCCATATAATCACGATGGTGTGATCTCTGACCTAGAGCCAGATGTCCTGGAATGTGAAGTCAAGTGGGCCTTAGAAAGCATCACTACGAACAAAGCTAGTGGAGATGATGGAATTTCAGTTGAGCTATTTCAAATCCTGAAAGAGGATGCTGTGAAAGTGCAGCACTCAATATGCCAGAAATTTGGAAAACTCAGCAGTGGCCACAGGACTGGAAAAGGTCACTTTTCATTCCAATCCCAAAGAAAGGCAATGCCAAAGAATGCTCAAACTACCACACAATTGCACTCATCTCACATGCTAGTAAAGTAATGCTCAAAATTCTCCAAGCCAGGCTTCAGCAATACATGAAGCATGAACCTCCTGATGTTCAAGCTGGTTTTAGAAAAGGCAGAGGAACCAGAGACCAAATTGCCAACATCCACTGGATCATCAAAAAAGCAAGAGAGTTCCAGAAAAACATCTATTTCTGCTGTATTGACTATGCCAAAGCCTTTGCCTGTGTGGATCACAATAAACTATGGACAATTCTGAAAGAGATGGGAATACCAGACCACCTGACCTGCCTCTTGAGAAATCTGTATACAGGTCAGGAAGCAACAGTTAGAACTGGACATGGAACAACATACTGATTCCAAATAGGAAAAGGAGTACATCAATGCTGTATATTGTTACCCTGCTTATTTAACTCATATGCAGAGTACATCACTAGAAACACCGGGCTGGAAAAAGCACAAGCTAGAATCAAGATTGCCGGGAGAAATATCAATAACCTCAGATATGCAGATGACACCACCCTTATGGCAGAAAGTGAAGAGGAACTCAAAAGCCTCTTGATGAAAGTGAAAGAGGAGAGTGAAAAAGTTGGCCTAAAGCTCAACATTCAGAAAACGAAGATCGTGGTATCCAGTCCCATGACTTCATGGGAAATAGATGGGGAAACAGTGGAAACAGTGTCAGACTTTATTTTTGGGGGCTCCAAAATCACTACAGATGGTGACTGCAGCCATGAAATTAAAAGACGCTTACTCCTTGGGAGGAAAGTTATGACCAACCTAGATAGCATATTGAAAATCAGAGACATTGCTTTGCCAACAAAGGACTGTATAGTCAAGGCTATGGTTTTTCCTGTGGTCATGTATAGATGTGAGAGTTGGACCGTGAAGAAAGCTGAGTGCAGAAGAATTAATGCTTTTGAACTGTGGTGTTGGAGAAAACTCTTGAGAGTCCCTTAGACTGCAAGGAGATCCAACCAGTCCATTCTGAAGGAGATCAGCCCTGGGATTTCTTTGGAAGGAATGATGCTAAAGCTGAAACTCCAGTCCTTTGGCCACCTCATGTGAAGAGTTGACTCATTGGAAAAGACCCTGATGCTGGGAGGGATTGGGGGCAGGAGGAGAAGGGGACGACAGAGGATGAGATGGCTGGATGGCATCACTGACACAGTGGATGTGAGTCTGAGTGAACTCCGGGAGTTGGTGACGGACAGGGAGGCCTGGTGTGCTAGGATTCATGGGGTCGCAAAGAGTCAGACATGACTGAGCGACTGAACTGAACTGAACACACACTAGCATGAACTTTCCAGGTGGCTCCGAGGTAAAGCATCTGCCTGCAATGCAGGAAACCCGGGCTTGATCCCTGGGTCAGGAAGATTCCCTGGAGCAGGAAATGGCAACCCACTCCAGTATTCTCGGCTGGAAAATTCCATGGACGGAGGAGGCTGGTGGCTACAGTCCATGGGGTTGCAAAGGGTGGGACACAACTGAGCGACTTCACTTTCACTTTCACATGCTAGCAAGGTAGTGCTCAAGATTCTCCAAGCCAGTACATGAACCGTGAACTTCCAGATGTTCAAGCTGGTTGCAGAAAAGGCAGAGGAACCAGAGATCAAATTGCCAACATCTGTTGGCTCATCAAAAAAACAAGAGAGTTCCAGAAAAACATCTATTTTTGCTTTATTGACTATGCCAAAGCCTTTAACTGTGTGGATCACAGCAAACTATGGAAAATTCTTCAAGAGATGGGAATAGAAGATCAGCTTACCTGCCTCCTGAGAAATCTGTATGCAGGTCAAGAAGCAACAGTTAGAACTGGACATGAAACAACAGACTGGTTCCAAATGGGGAAAAGAGTATGTCACGGCCATATATTGTCACTGTTTATTTAACTTATTTGCAAAGTACATCGTGAGAAATGCTGGACCAGATGAAACACAATCTGGAATTAAGATTGCCTGGAGAAATATCAGTAACCTCAGATGTGCAGATGACACCACACTTATGGCAGAAAGTGAAGAACTAAAGAGCCTCTTGATGAAAGTGAAAGAGGAGACTGAAAAAGTTGGCCTAAAGCTCAACATCCAGAAAGCTAAGATTATGGCATCTGGTCCCATCACTTCATGGCAAATAGATGGGGAAACAATGGAAACAGGGAGAGACTTCATTTTGGGGGGCTCCAAAGTCACTGTAGATGGTGACTGCAGCCATGAAATTAAAAGACGCTTGCTCGTTTAAGGAAAAGTTATGGCCAACCTAGACCATAGTAAAGCAGAGATATTACTTTTCCAACAAAGGTCCATCTAGTCAAAGTTACGATTTTTCCTGTTGTCATGTGTGGATGTGAGAGTTGGACTATAATGAAAGCTGAGTGTTGAAGAATTGATGCTTTTGAACCATGGTATTGGAGAGTCCCTTGGATAGCTATGACACCCAACCAGTCCATCCTAAAGGAGATCAGTCCTGAATATTCATTGGAAGGACTGATACTGAAGCTGAAACTCCAATATTTTGTCCACCTGATGCGAAGACCCTGATGCTGGACAAAACCCTGATGCTGGGAAAGATTGAAGGCAGGAGGAGAAGGGGAAGATAGAGGATGACATGGTTAGATGGCATCACCAACTCAATGGGCAGGAGCTTGAGTAAACCCCAGCAGTTGACAATGGATAGGGAGGCCTGGTGTGCTGCAGTCCATGGGGTCGCCAAGATTCGGATATGACTGAGTGACTGAACTGAACTGAACTGAAGACTTCAAACATAAATGGAGATGTAGATAGAAATAGATAAGTAGAGGGACAAAAAAGAAAGATTTTAAACAGCTCTATATCTAAGAGAGATTCAGAATGAAAGTCTCAATGAAAGTGAAAGTGAAAACTGCTCAGTCATGTCCAAATCTTTGCAACCTCAGGGACTATACTGTCCATAGAATTCTCTAGGCCAGAATACTGGAGTCTATAGCCTTTCCCTTCTCCAGGGAATCTTCCCAACCCAGGGATTGAACCCAGGGCTCCCGAATTGCAGTTAGATTCTTTACTAGCTGAGCCACAAGGGAAGCCCAAGAATACTGGAGTAGGTAGCCTATCCCTTCTCCAGTGGATCTTCCCAACCCAGGAATCAAACTGGGGTCTCCTGCATTGCAGGCAGATTCTTTACCAATTGAGCTATCAGGGAAGGCCTGAAAAATCTCTATATGATGAATGAATGACTGATATCAGTTAAGATCCCACCAATTTTTGTATTTATTTACATGTTCAGCTTTATGTATACATTAATTAAAACTTAGAGAATGTTTTATTATGGTCATCTCATTCCCTAACTTAAGTAGTCTTTGCACATGTAAAAAGTGATGTTTACCAGCATAAAGAAGCCCTACTGTTGATAAGAAAGTATATTACTTTCATAGGTTATAACAAAATATCATGGACTGGGTGACATAAACAACAGCAATTTATTTTATCACATTTCTGTATGATAAAAGGCCAAGGTTAAAATGCCATCAGGGTTGCTGTCTTCTGTTTGTAGATGGCCACTCTCACAACAGAGGAGCAAATGGTTGGATGGTATCACAGTGGACATGAGTTTGAGCAAAATCTGGGAGATGGTGAAGGACAGGGAAACCTGGTGTGCTGCAGTCAATGGGGTCACAAACAGTCGGACATGACTGAGCGACTGAAAAACAACAACCCTCTTGCGTTTTCCACACATCAGTTTTTCCTCTGTGTACAAGCAATCCTGGTATCTCTTTTTATGTGTCCAAATCTCAATTTTCTCTTTAATAAAGATATTTAGAAAAAGCAAGAGAGTTCCAGAAAAACATCTACTTCTTCTTTATTGACTATGCCAAAGCTTTTGACTATGTGGATCACAACAAACTGTGGAAAAATCTTAAAGACATTGGAACATCAGACCACCTGACCTGCCTCCTAAGAAATCTGTATGCAGGTAAAGAAGCAACAGTTAGAATTGTACATGGCATAACAGACTGGTTCCAAGTCAGGAAAGGAGTACATCAAAGCCATATATTGTCACCCTGCTTATTTAACATCTATGCAGCATACATCATGAGAAATGCCTAACTGGATGAAGCACAAGCTGCAATCAAGATTCCTGGGATAAATATCAATAACCTTAGATGTGCAGATGATACCACCTTTATGGAAGAAAGTGAAAATGAACTCAAAAGCCTCTTGATGAAAGTGAAAGAGGAGAGTAAAAAGTTGGCTTAAAACTCAACATTCAGAAAACTAAGATCATGGCATCTGGTTGCATTACTTCATGGCAAATAGATGAGGAAACAGTGACAGACTATCTTTTTGACCTCCAAAATCACTGCAGATGGTGATTCTAGCCATGAAATTAAAGGATGCTTACTCCTTGGAAGGAAAGTTGTGCCCAACCTAGACAGCATATTCAGAGAAGGCAATGGTACCCAACTCCAGTACTCTAGCCTGGAAAATCCCATGGATGGAGGAGCCTGGTAGGCTGCAGTCCATGGGGTCGTGAAGAGTCAGACACTACTGAGCGACTTCACCTTCACTTTTCACTTTCGTGCATTGGAGAAGGAAATGGCAATCCACTCCAGTGTTCTTGCCTGGAGAATCCCAGGGATGGGGGAGCCTGGTGGGCTGCTGTGTATGGGGTCGCACAGAGTTGGACACAACTGAAGTGACTTAGCAGCAGAAACAGCAGCAGACAGCATATTAAAAAGCAGAGATATTACTTTGCCAACAAAGGTCCATAGAGTCAAAGCTATGTCCAGTAGTCATGTACGGGTGTGAGAGTTGGACTATAAAGAAAGCTGAGCATGGAAGAATTAATGCTTTTGAACTGTGGTGTTGGAAAAGACTCTTAAGAGTCCCTTGGACACCTAGGAGATCCAACCAGTCCATCCTAAAGGAGATCAGTCATGAATATTCAATGGAAGGACTAGTGCTGATGCTGAAACTCCAATACTTTGGCCACTGATGTGAAGAGCTGACTCATTTGAAAAGACCCTACTGCTGGGAAAGATTAAAGGCAGGAGGAGAAGGGAAGGAAAGAGGATGAGATGATTGGATGGCTTCACCGACTCAATGGACATTTGTCTGAGAAGACTCCAGAAGTTGGTGATGCACAGGAAAGCCTGGGTGTTTCAGTCCTTGGGGTAGCAAAGATTTGGACATGACTGAGCCACTGAACTGACTGACTGACAAGTAATATTGGATTAAGGCTTATCCTAGTCACCTCATTTTAACTTAATCATGTCTCTTAAGGCCCTACCTGCTTCTCTGGTGGCTCTGTAGTAAAGAATCCACCTGAAATGCAGGAGATGTGGGTTCAATCCTTAGGTTGGGAAGATCCCTGGGGAAGGAAATGGCAACCCACTCCAGTATTCTTGCTCTGAAAATCCCAAGGACAGAGAAGCCTGGAAGTCTTCAGTCTACAGGGTCGCAAGGAACCAGACGTGACTATCACCACCATCTACAAATGCAGTCATATTCTGAGTTAGTAAGCCAGGTGAGGTTAGGGCTCCAACAAAAGAGTTTTGAAGGGATACAATTCAAACCATAACAACAATGGTGGGTAGGAATTGTCTAATGAATCAGAAAAGGAAGTGTGGCCTTGACAGAGAGAAGAGCATATGGCAAAGAAGAAAATTATGGATTGCATGATTCATTTTGGAGAAGTCTAATTAATACAATTTGGAGAGTTTCAATTATAAGACATATTTAATAGTAAGATTGTGACTTAAATCCATTTAAAGAACCAATTTTTAATAAAGTACTCATCATATTCTTATATTCTAATTAACACATTATCCCCATACTTCAAGTGAACTCTAATTATGTCTTTGGAGACCATGGTACATATTTCTGGGCTTCTGTGTGGAAGGAATCCCAAAGGGCTCCTGAAGAAATAAATATATCAGGTCTTACAAAGCAGGCTGAAACTTTGGAGGAGACAGAAAAGAGTATCACTCCCAGGAGTGTCCTTCTGGTCAAAGGTAAGCATCTCAGATCAGAGGCAGTTAAGTGATTTGGCTTCTCTTTGACCTCAGTTGGGCTTCCCTGGTAACACAGACAATAAGGAACCTCCCTGCAGTTCAGGAGATCTGAGTTTTATCCCTGGGTTGGGAAGATCCCCTGGAAAAGAGAATGGCTACCCATTCCAGTGGTCTTGCCTGGATAATTCCATGGTCAGAAGAGCTACAGTCCATGGGTCACAAAGAGTCAGACACAACTGAGAGACTTACACGTTCACTCGACTTCAGTTGAAATCAGAAGAGAAGTACAAAGTGTGCCTTATGCCAAATGCACACATGTGCATGCACACACACATACACACACACTTCTAAGCAGAGGTCCATTAATGATATACGTTAACTCCCATCTAGAATTCGAATTCAGTGTGACAGTTATGCTGACTCATCACATATTATTTTACACAGTGGAGAAAACAAGAGGACATACAAGGTGACATGCTTTTTGACTCTAGTGATTCTGATACTCCGTGTTGACTCAACTATAGGTGTAATATTTTAACTTCTTGGTGCTCATTTTTTAGGTGCAAACTTCAGAGGGAAGTTTGAGGAGGAAATAGGAGGAAAAAGAAAGTAGACTGATTCCAAATTTGTAGTGTGAGAAGCTAGAATAATAGAATTTGCTACCTGATATAACAAATGAACAGAGAGATCACTTTGGAGGACTGAAGGTTAGGAATTCAATTGCAAAATTCTGAAGTTTGAATTATTTGTTACTCATCTCTTAGGATGGAGAAGGCAATGGCACCCCACTCCAGTACTCTTGCCTGGAAAATCCCATGGACGGAGGAGCCTGGTAGGCTGCAGTCCATGGGGTCGCTAAGGGTTGGACACGACTGAGCAACTTCACTTTCACTTTTCACTTTCCTGCATTGGAGAAGGAAATGGCAACCCACTCCAGTGTTCTTTGCCTTGAGAATCCCAGGGACGGGCGAGCCTGGTGGGCTGCCATCTATGGGGTCGCACAGGGTCCGACACAACTGGAGTGACTTAGCAGCAGCAGCAGCAGCATTTCTTAGGAGTATAGAATATTAGCATTAGATATCTTTTACTGGGTGTGTGAGTCACTCAGTCTTGTCTGACTCTGACCTCATGGACTGTGGCCTGCCAGACTCCTCTGTCCATGGAATTCCTCTGGCAAGAATATTGGCATGGGTTGACTTCCCTTCTCCAGAGGATCTTCCTGCCCCGGGGATTGAATCCGGGTCTCTTCCATGGCAGGCAGATTCTTTAACGCCTGAGCTACCAGGTAAGCCCCTTTTACAGGTAGACTTTTTAATTTAGAATCATGACCACAAAATCTATGGGTAGATTTATAGGGATTCTTGAACCCTCTAAAATTTTGTTTGTTTAAACATACATGCAGTTTTGGAATTTGGGGAGAACATACATTGCTTTTGTTAGGTTTTCAAAGAGGTTTAACATTTCAAAAATTTAAGAGCAGTTAATTATTTTCCTGATAAAGAAATTAAGGAATGTACACAAGTTCAAATTATTGATTATTATAGAAACAAGTATGACAATGCAAATCTTCATGTCAAAATAAGGATATATTTCATCTCTCACTTAAGCCAAGATGATGATATGCTTAATGTCTACAAAGATATATGCATAGCATAAAGGTTGTTAATCTCTTCTCCACACTGTATCATTGCAGGTGAGGTTACATGTTCTTATATTTATGATAGATTTTATAGAGGTTATAAGAGGTTTTAACAAACTGGAATCACAGAAAGTTGGTTCTAGAAAAGGATCAACATATTTCTTCATGTGATAAACTTGTGTTCCAGGGAGGACAGGTGACTCGCTTAAAATTATACAGGCATTATGTCATTGTGTCTGTTAAACCAGAATTAAAAAAAAAAAATCACACAAATGGTAAGCTTCAGGCCCTGTCCCTATCACAGGATTCCTTCATCCAAGGCCATTGAACTTTGCACACTGAACGTGATGCTCCTTTGTCAAATTACATGCAAATAGGTAACAAAGATATTTACTCAAAGTTTTAAAAAAAGTTCTGAAGGACATCACCAGTCTAAATCTTACTCTTACCAGCTTCTACTGGGTTTACTTTTTGTCCATAGCCTGGGCTGCTCATTTAATCTATAAAACTGACATTTTCCTACCTTTTAAAAGTTATAGAGATGTGAGATGGTGGATATTAAGTACTTTCCCAAGATTGCAGAAATATCAAGGGATGAAATCAGGATTTGAACTCAGGTGCCAGTTCAACCTGGTGGTTTTGCAAGGCTGACCACACCAGCCCTGTCTTCTCAGAGCTAGGCTGGCTGACATGCCTGTGCCCAGCTGCTAATTCAGTGAGAGCTAGATGAGGATGAATGGACCCACTCACAAGTCTGGGGTCCAGCTTGCTGTCAGCTAGAGTCAAAAAGAGAATGAAGTCAGATGTCTTATTATCCAGAAAGCTAACCTAGGTTTATTTACATGGTTCAGTTTAGTTCAGTCACTCAGTCATGTTTGACTCTTTGTGACCCCATGGACTCTAGCACACCAGGTCTCCCAACTCCTGGAGTTTACTCAAACGTATGTCCATTGAGTCAGTGATGCCATCCAACCATCTCTTCCTCTGTCATCTCCATCTCCTCCCACCTTCAATCTCTCCCAGCATCAGGGTCTTTTCAAATGAGTCAGCTCTTCCCATCAGCTCTTCCAATACTGGCCACAGTATTGGAGTTTAGGCTTCAGCATCAGTCTTTCCAATGAATAATCAGGACGCATTTCCTCTAGGATGGACTGGTTGGATATCGTTGAAGGGACTCTCAAGAGTCTTCAACACCATATTTCAAAAGCATAAATTCTTTGGCACTCAGCTTTCTTTATATTCCAACTCTCACATCCATGCATGTCTACTAGAAAAGCCATAGCTTTGACTCTATGGACCTTTGTTGGCAAAATAATGTCCCTGCTTTTTAATATGCTGTCTAGGTTGGTCATAACTTTCCTACCAAGGAATAAGTGTCTTTTAATTTCATGGCTGCAGTCACCATCTACAGTGATTTTGGAGCTCCCAAAATAAAGTCTGCCACCATTTCCACTGTTTCCCCATCTATTTGCCATGAAGTGATGCGACTGAATGTCATGATCTTTGTTTTCTGAATGTTGAGTTTTAAGCCAACTTTTTCACTCTCCTCTTTCACTTTCATCAAGAGGCTCTTTAGTTCCTCCTCACTTTTTGCCATAAAGGTTGTGTCATCTGCATATCTGCGGTTCTTGATATTTATCCTGGCAATCTTGATCCAGCTTGTTCTTCATCTAGCCCAGTGTTTCTCATGATGTACACTGCATATAAGTTAAATAAGCAGGGTGACAATATACAGCCTGGACATACTCCTTTTCCTATTTGGAACCAGTCTGTTGTTCCATGTCCAGTTCTAATTGTTGTTTCCTGACCTGCATCGGAGAAGGTGATGGCACCGCACTCCAATACTCTTGCCTGGAAAATCCCATGGATGGAGGAGCCTGGTGGGCTGCAGTCCATGGGGTCGCTAAGAGTCAGACATGACTGAGCGACTTCACTTTCACTTTTCACTTTCATGTATTGGAGAAGGAAACGGCAACCCGCTCCAATGTTCTTGCCTGGAGAATCCCATGGACGGGGGAGCCTGATGGGCTGCCGTCTATGGGGTCGCAGAGAGTTGGACACGACTGAAGCGACTTAGCAGCAGCAGCACCAGTAGCAGTAGCAGACCTGCATACAGATTTCTCAAGAAGCAGGTCTGGTGGTCTGGTATTCCCATCTCTTGAAGAATTTCCCACAGTTTGTTGTGATTCACACAGTCAAAGGCTTTGGCATAGTCAATAAAGCAAAAATAGATGTTTTTCTGGAACTCTCATGCTTTTTCAATGATCTAGCAGATGTTGGCAATATAAAATCATAAAACCAGCTTTAGTAGCTGGTAGTTCACAGTTCACGTATTGTTGAAGAGTGGCTTGGAGAATTCTAAGCATTACTTTACTAGTGTGTGAGATCAGTGCAATTGTGTGGTAGTTTCAGCATTCTTTGGCATTGCCTTTCTTTGGGACTAAATGAAACTGACCTTTTCCAGTCCTGTGGCCACTGCTGAGTTTTCCAAAATTGCTGGCACATTGAGTGCAGCACTTTCACAGCATTATCTTTTAGGATTTGAAATCATCAACTGGAATTCCATCACCTTCACTAGCTTTGTTCATTGTGATATTTCCTAAGGCCCACTTGACTTCACATTCCAGGATGTCTGGCTCTAGGTGATTGATCACACCATAGTGATTATCTGGGTCATGAAGAACTTTTTCGTATAACTCTTCTGTGTATTCTTGCCACCTCTTCTTAGTATCTTCTGCTTCTGTTAGGTCCATACCACTTCTGTCCTTTATTGAGCCCATATTTGCATGAAATGTTTCCTTGGTATCTCTAATTTTCTTGAAGAGATCTCTAGTCTTTCCCATTTTATTGTTTTCCTCTATTTCTTTTTACTGATCACTGGTTTACATAGTAGTCACATTTCAAAAGTAAGAAAAGAAACATGCAAAGCCTCTTGAGACCCAGGCTTGGCATATAGTATATGGTATAAATTGTTGACCTAAACAAATGACAAGGCCATCCCAGACACCAAGGATAGAATCTTGACACCAAGAGAATCTATTTTTGAAATCAGAAAATCAGTAAAAAATTCTATCTCTTTTGCAGTATATAACATAGATCATTGGTTTGTGGTTTATTTTTACCTTCTTTCTCTTTTAAAAGTTAGAGCATTAATTGAAGTATAACTACCAACAATGTTTATTTCCAACATTTTTATTTTTATACATTACAAAATGATCACCATGATGATTCTAGGTATCATCTGCCACCATTCAAAGTTATTACATCTTGACAGTATTCAGTTGTCACTCAATTGTTTCTGACTCTTTGCAACCCCATGGACTAAGCATGCCAGTCTCCCATTCCATCACCAACTCCCGGAGCTAGCTCAAACACATGTCCATCAATTTGATGATGGCCATCCAACCATCTCATCCTCTGTCATCCCTTTCTCATCCTGCCCTCAATCTTTCCCAGCATCAGGGTCTTTTCCAATGAGTCAGTTCTTCACATCAGGTGGCCAAATTATTGGAGCTTCAGATTCAGCATCAGCCCTTCCAATGTATATTCAGAATTGACTGCCTTTAGGATTGACTGTTTTGATCTCGTTGCAGTCCAAGGAACTCTCAAGAGTCTTCTCCAACACCACAGTTAGAAAGCATCAGTTCTTCGGCACTCAGCTTTCTTCATATTCCAACTCTCACATCTATACATGACTACTAGAAAAACCATAGCTTTGACTAGGCAGACATTTGTCGGCAAAGTAGTCTCTGCTTTTCAATATCCTGTCTAGGTTGGTCATACCTTTTCTTCCAAACTATTGTCATACCTCTTCTTCTTAACAATACTGTTGGCTGTATTTACCATGGTGTACATTTCATTTCCATGACTTATTTATTTTGAAACCAGAAGTTTGTTCCTCACCTATTTTATTCACCACCCCCCCCCCCCAATCCTCCTTTCCTTTGGCCATCACATCTTTGTTCTTTGTACCCCTGAGCCTGATTCTGTTTTGTTATGTTTTTCCACTTGGTCTGGTTATTAGACAACACATATAAATGAGATCACACAGTATTTGTCTTTCCCTGTTGTCTCAGTGGTAAAGAATCTGCCTGCAATGCAGGAGACCCAGGTTTGATCCTTGGGTTGGGAAGATCCCCTGGAGGAGGGCATGGCAACCCACTCAAGTACTCTTGCCTGGAGAAATCCATGGACAGAGAAGCCTGGAGGCTGCAGTCCACAGGGTTGCAAAGAGTTGGACACAACTGAAGCAACTAAGCAGCAGCAGTTGATTTACTCCCTTGGTATAATATCCTCTAGATCCTTCCATGTGGTTGCAAATCATACAATTTCATCTGGTCCCAGGTTTGTTTATTGGAAGATTTTTTGATTGGGTTTTTTTCCAATCTCATTACCAATAACAGGTTGGCCCATATTTTCTATTTCTTCCTTATTTGGTCTTTAAATATTGCATATTTCTAAGAATTTATCCATTTCCTCCAGGTTTTCTAATTTGTTGGCACTTATCTGTTTTTAGTATTCTCTTATGATTGCCTGCATTTCTGTTAAATAGGTTGTAACTACGTGAGTCTGAGTGAACTCCGGGAGTTGGTGATGGACAGGGAGGTCTGGTGTGCTGCAATTCATGGGGTCACAAAGAGTTGGACACGACTGAGCGACTGAACTGAACTGAACTTCTATTTTATTTCTAATTTTATTTATTTGGCCATTCTCTCTTTTGTTAATGAATATGGCTGAAGATTTATCTTTTTTTTAACTTTTCAAAGAACTAGTTTTTAGTTACACTGATATCTTCTATTGTTTTTCTAATGTACCTATCACTTATTTCTACTCTGATATTTATTATTTCTACTAACTTTGATTTGTTCTTCTTTTTCTGGTTTCTTTAAGTGTACTGGGAAGTTGTTTATTTGAGATTATTCTTGTTTCTTGAGTTTAACATTATAGACTTAACTCTTGCGAATGACTGCTTTTGCAATGTTCTGTGGAAATTAGAGTTTTGTTTCTTTTTGAATTATTTTTCCAATTTTTAAACTTTTCTCTTTGAAGTTTTTAGTAACCATTGGTTGGTTGTTGTTCAGTTGCTAAGTCATGTCCTACTCTTTGTGATCCCATGAACTATAGTCACCAGGCTTCTTTGTCCTTCACTATAACCTAGAGTTTCCTCAAACTCATATACATTGAGTCAATGATGCCATCCAACCATCTTATCCTCTGTCACACCCTTCTCCTCTTGCCCACAGTCTTTCCCAAAATCACGGTCTTTTCCAGGGTGTCAGCTCTTCGCATCAGGTGGTCAAGGTTTTGGAGCTTCAGTCTCAGCATCTGTCCTTCCAATGAATGAATAGTCAGGGCTGATTTCTTTTAAGATTGACTGGTTTGATGACCTTGCTGTCCAAGGGACTCTCAAGAGTCTTCTCCAGTGCTACAATTCAAAGGCATCAATTACTTGGCACTGAGCCTTTTTCATGGTCCGACTCCTCACATCCTACATGACTACTGGAAAAATCATAGCTTTGACTCTACCCTCAAAATGATGTCTCTGCTCTTTAACACACTTTCTAGTTTTGTCATAGCTTTTCTTCTGAAGAGTGAGTGTCTTTTAATTTCATGGCTACAGTCACCATCCACAGTGATTCTGGAATCCAAGAAAATAAAATCTGTCACTGTTTCCAATTTTTACCCATCTATTTGCCATGAAGTGGTGGAACCAGATGCCATGGACTTCCTTTTTTGAATGTTGAATTTTAAGCCAGCCTTTTCATTCTCTTCTTTCACCCTCATCAGGATTTTTTAAGTTAATCTTCACTTTCTGCCATTCAAGTGGTAGCATATGTATATTTGAGGTTGTTGATATTTTTTTTGGCAATCTTGACTCCAGTTGTGAGTCTAGGGCTTCTCAGGTTTCTCAGTAGTAAAGAATCTGCCTGCCAATGGAAAAGCTTTGGGAGACACAGGTTAGATCCCCGGGTTGGGAAGGTCCCCTGGAGGAGGAAGTGGCAACTCATGCCAGTATTCTTTCTGGGATAGGCTCGTGGACACAGGAGTGTCTTGAGGGTTACAGTACATGGGTTTGCAAAGAGCTGGACAGAACCAAGCATGCACACATTATATATGTGTATATATATATTCACTTTGTTAGATTGATGTCTTTATTATTTTGTAATGTCTTTGTCTATCACTGTCTTTGTTTTAAAGTTGATTTTGTCTGATAAAAGTATTGTTACCCCACATTCTTTCCAGTTACATTTAATACCTTTTTTCTATCCCTTAACTTTCAGTATGTGTGCATCTTTAGATCTGGAATATCTTCTAGGCGGTACATGTGTGTGTATGTACTAAGTCACTTCAGTTGTGTCTGACGCTTTGCAAACCTATCAACTGTAGCCCTCGAGGCTCCTCTGCCCAAGGGATTTTCCAGGCAAGAATACTGGAGTGAATTTCCATGCCCTCCTATTGAGGATCTTCCTGACCCAAGGATTGAACCTGCCCCTCTTATGTCTTCTGCATTGGCAGTGGTTCTTTACCACCAGTGCCACCTGGGAAGCCCAGTTAGTACATACATGGGTCTTATTTTCTTATTCATTTAGCCACTCTATATTTTTTGATTTGCTAATATATTCCATTTATATTTAAAATAAGTATTCATATGTATTTCTTAATGCCATTTTGTTATTTTTTTGATAATTCTTTTAAAAATTCCTTTTTTGTTGTCTTCTCTTGTGATTTTTTGACTATCTTTAGTGTTGTGTTTGGATTCTTCTCTCTTCTCTTTTTGTGACTACCGTGAAATGTAAATATAGTTATCTTTCTATCTATATATGCAAGGTGTCAACTTATCTGTATCATCATATCTCCTATTTATCTCACAGTTTCTTCTTTATGTATTCAGTTTCTTCAGTTGTGGAAAGTCTTCAGATGATACTAATCAATAGTTGCTCTGTAAATAGTTATATTTTAGGTGTGCTCAAGGGAGGAGGTGAGCTTAGTGTTCTACTCTGTCATCTGGGCCACTTCCTGCCCACATTTACAAGCAAATATCACCAATTAAAGAGCTTTTATTTATTTATTTTTTGTTGGTGTTCAGTGCTGGAAATTTCCTTGTAAGTGCTGCTTTACTATTTCCCACTTATTAATATGTTGTGTTTTATTTTCACTTTCTTAAAAATAATTTCTATATGTACTTTTAAGTTTTGCTTATAAATATTTAGAAGTGTTTTAAATATTCTTTCAAATATTTGGGAATTTTTCATAGATCTATTTTCTACTTCTGGTTTCTAATGTAATTATCAACACGTGGGGGTCAGAAAATATACTTCCAATAGCTTGAATTATTTTAAAATTATTGAGTGTTTTTATGGCCCCAAATATGGTCTATTGGAATCAGGTTTTTCTCATTGATAGTTGCTCTGTAAAGTAATTTTGGGGTGCCTATGGGAGGAAGTGTTCTACATTAAACAATTAGGAAGTGAAAGACCAAATTTCAAAATGAGATTCTAACTTGAATTCCAGTGGCCCCTAAGTCACAGACTGATGTTCTGTCATTCTAAGCAATAAGAGATAAAAGTCCATAAGCTTCCTAGGAATTGCTGGTTTAATATACAGTTTATTTCTTTCAATAGAAAATCATTAAATCATTTAGCAACTTTTTCTTATCAGACTTTCTCCTAGTGGACATGGAAGTTGGAAATCGTACCCTCCTGAATGAATTCATCTTACTGGGCCTCTCAACAGACCCCCGGTGGAAACTGACCCTATTTGGAATATTTCTGATATTTTATTTGATCACCTTGTCAGGTAACATGTCCTTAGTTATCTTAATCCATATTGATTCTTGCCTGCACACACCTATGTATTTTTTCATTGGCAATCTGTCTTTCTTGGATTTCTGGTACACCTCTGTGTACACCCCCAAAATCCTGGCGACTTGTGTCTCAGAGGATAAGCACATGTCATTGGCTGGATGTGGAGCCCAGTTTTTCTTTTCCTGTGCTGTAACCTACACTGAGTGCTATCTCCTAGCAGCCATGGCCTATGACCGCCACATGGCAATCTGTAACCCACTACTTTATTCAAGTTCTATGTCCCCTTCTCTCTGTACTAGGCTTGTTGCTGGCTCCTACATAGGAGGGTTCTTGAATGCCATAGCACATACTGCCAACACTTTTCGCCTGAGTTTCTGTGGCAAAAATATTATTGACCACTATTTCTGTGATGTACCACCACTGGTGACGATGTCATGTACAGACACCAAGGTCTATGAGCAGGTCCTCCTGGGTCTCGTGGGTTTCACGGTCCTCTCAAATATTCTTGTCATCATCATTTCCTATTTCCACATCCTTCTCGCTATTTTGAGGATCCGCACGGCTTCAGGAAGGCGCAAAGCCTTCTCCACCTGTGCCTCACACCTGGTCTCGGTCATGCTCTTCTATGGATCGTTGCTCTTCACATATTCAAGGCCAAGTTCCACCTACTCCCTTGGGAAGGACAAAGTGGCATCTCTGTTTTACACGGTGGTCAATCCATTGCTCAACCCTCTCATCTATAGCCTGAGAAACAAAGATGTTAAAGCGGCCTTCTGGAAAGCAACACAGACTATAAGACCTCAAAGATGAAGGTGATCTTTTTGCAGGATGCTGGCATTGCATTTTCCAAATTATTGTCTTATAAACATGCTTGTGCACATTGCCATATTTCAAGTAAATACAACACATTTTGCTTAAAAGATGAATAATTGATTGAACCATTTTCTGTCAATTATTCTTTTGTTGTGATTAAACTTTTAAAACTAACATTGAGTTGTTTGATGCTCTACAATATTGCATTCTGCTACTTTGCAGTACTCAATTTTCATAAAAACTCATCCTCTTTGATTTTGTGGGACCTCTTTGAAAAAGAAAGTAGATTTGGATGGCTTTCAAATACATAGTTTGAGTTGGAATCTTGGTGAGCAAACTTTATTGATTGGGAAGTAGATTTTAAATAGTGAAAAGCTGGAAACAAAATTTGACAAATATTTGTTCTTTCAAACTCCTTCATAAAACTCTAATTGTGTATATTGATTATTTCTTTGTCATCCTTGTGCCTTCAACTTCAATGAAATATTAAGCAATGTGTTTGAATTGTTTAGATTATGAAGAAAACACTTTTCTAAATATAGAGAAACATATGTTATTAGGATTACTACCTTAAGTGTGATCTCTTCCAGATAGAATGAGTAGTCTGCCATGCCATCCATCTGATGATGAACTGCATATTCCCCATGAAGGAAAATAACAACATCACATGGGGCAAATAGAAACAAACAAACAAACAAACAAACAAACAAAACACCAAATCCCCAACAAATTAAAGCTCTGCTGTATTATAGATTCAGTGTTTGTTCCCACCCTCACAGACAATGATGGGACTTTTTAATTACCTAGAACCTTACAGGTCAATATTTAGTACAAGGCAGGTTTAGTTGTTTTTCTTCCTGTGATTTGCTTGCAATATATAGCTATTTTTGAAAACTGATTCTGCATTTTATGTTTAACATTTTAAAAAGTTCATTGTAAGCAATAATAATCTCTATTGCTTTTGGAAGAGTACTGATCCTTTCACTATCATCAATATTCATAACAAAGGTAATTAACAGTAACTCTCCAGATACTCTTTTTGTTCATAATCTGATATTATATATTTGACTCTCAAAAATACTTTCATGCCTATAAAAACAGATTATAGAAACTGTGAACTATAAAAGTGAAGATAATGGTTCCAAACATTTGTTGTAGGTGATCCTTCAAGATATGTTTTAATTTCCACACATATGCATAAATGATAGCTAGGCAAGTGCAAAACAATGGATCTATGATTTTAATCTGGAATTATAAGTTTCTGACACAGGTGATTAAGTTAAAAACTTATCTTGTTATTCCCCCCTCCCCCATTTTTGTAATATGTATTAGGCAGTTTACATTTTACCTTTAAAAAGAGGCTAAATTCAAATCAGGCTACAATCCCCAAATGTGAATTTGCATGGCAAGGGAAAGCTAAATGCTTAGTAGTACCCATGTCTGGTTATTACCCTAAAAGTGAGTACATCCTGGTATTGGTTCTATCTCTGTTTGACTTGTCTACCACCTGCCAAGTCTCTTCAGCAAGTAGCTTTTGAAATACTTTGAACATAATATGTATAGATTATATATTTATGGACTATATATGATATCATTGGCTAGTGGGATATGTCCAAATCAGCTAGAGATTAGATGGAGAAAGATGGAAGAAAACCAGAAGAAAGCAGAGGAACTCATTTCTTATGAAAAAAAGTTAAAATCATTCATTGATAAACATTGAAAGGAAGGTATTTTAGAACAACATTTAAAATCTTCAGGTCAACTTTACTTAATTTTTAATAATTTTAATAATTATTTTCTTTTTACTTCTTGACCACCTGATATGACTAATTAAAAAAATGTTCTTTACAACAACACTGCAAATTACAGAATGTCGGTTACATTTGACAAATGAGGAGTTTGCACATCAGAAGTTACAATTTTTTGTTGAAAGAGTATAGCTATTGTTGTAATGGGTACATTTATAAAATACAGTTAAATAAAAGCTTTAGAACCAATAGTTGAGGTCAATTCATTATTTGTACTAGTTCTGATATTTCTGATTTTTCTTTTTATCTGTGTTTATTATCTAACACCTCATTGCCTCCTCTTTCCATCAAAAAATTCTTCACAGTGCTTACTCTTTCATTACCACAGAAGCACTGTATCAGACAAGAAGATTTTGGGATATATTCCACAAATGTCAAGAATCCATTTAATGGTTTCTTCACAATCCCTTAATACTCATCAAGTAGGTGGAAAATGGGTCTATCCCAAGGAAATAGTAAAATTTAATCATTTGGAATTTCAGAAGTGATATATACTCTTGTATTGCATTAAATTTTGATATCATTTTAAAAAGTTATATTAAGTTGAATTTATTAAGTTGTAGAATAGATTATAGCAGAATTATTAAACAAAACAAACTAAAGCAAAGAAAAAGACTTTTTCACTGAATTTTTTTGAGTAAAGAAACAGATGTGTGTGTGTGTGTTTTAATATTCCTTCCCAAACTTCCCCTGAAGCAGTCTGTTTTCACTGAGCAATGTTTCAAGAAATTTATGTCAGTTTAGACTTCAGATTATGTGAACCTGGAGAGTTTTTTCAGAGCAGCTTTAACATCTTTATTCCTCAGACTGTAGATCATGGGGTTCAACATGGGGAACACCACGGTGTAAAATGTAGACACCATCTTGTCCCTCTCAAGGGAATAGCTGGAACTTGGACGGGAGTAGATGTAGAGAATGGAGCCATAGTATAAGGTGACAGAGATCAGGTGGGAGGAACAGGTGGAAAAGGCTTTGAGGCGGCCCTGGGTGGAGCGAATTCGCAAGATGGCAGCAATGATGAAGGCGTAGGAAGCCAGGATGAGCACAGTGGGCGTGATGACGTTGGAGGCCAGGAGGAAGTACAGCACATCCTGGTACGTCTCTTTTACATCACAAGCCAAGTTCACGAGAGGGGGGACATCACAGAAAAAGTCATCAATAATGTTACCACCACAAAAATTCAATGTGAATGTGTTGCTGGTGAGTATTATTGCATTGACAAAACCCCCAGTATAGGAATATATAACCAAACAGATACAGAGTCTCCTCGACATGACCTGAGCATAGAGCAGGGGACTGGAAATGGCCGCATAGCGGTCATAAGCCATGGCAGCCAGCAGGTAGCACTCGCTGTAGGCCAGCCCCACCGAGAAGAAGAACTGGACTGCACAGCCAGTGAAGGAGATGCTTTTGTCTTCAGAAATGCAGGTCACTAGGATCTTTGGGGTGTACACAGAGGAGTACCAGACATCCAGAAAAGACAGATTCCCAATGAGAAAATACATGGGTGTGTGCAGTCGAGAGTCATTACAGATCAACGCTATGAGGGTGGTATTTCCTACCAGGGTCATGGAGTACACACCAAGGAACACCACAAACAGGACCAGCTGCATCTTGGGGTCTGTTGTGAATCCCACAAGGATGAACTCAGTCACCGTATGATTGTTCTTCTCCATGGTTTAAAGAGACCTCACCTGCAAATGAAGGAATTAAGAGTTTAATTACCTCAACCCATACCAAAGGAAAACATTCTTTTATACAAATCTATGAAATATAGTCAAGACTATGGTTATTAAGGTAAGGAAGAGCTGAACAGGAATCTTGGTGTATTTGGGAAGATGAGGGAAGCTTTCTGAGCCTCAACATATTTATTTCAACAATGTGACTTGACTACTAGAAAGTCTTAATGCTATTTGGGTCTTACTCATTTATTAGGAAAATATTTCTTGAGTGCTTGGGGCTGTCTGGGCATTAGGATACAGCAGTGAAGCTAACGGCACTGACCATTATTCTGTGGAGGCTTTATTTAGAAAAGAGAGATACATAGGTGATGCAGGGATAAAGAATCCACCTGCCAATGACGGAGCTGCTGGAGATGCAGGTTTGATCGAGTCAAGAAGATACCCTGGAGGAGGAAATGCTAACCCACTCCAGTACTCTTGCTTGGAAAATCCCGTGGACAGAGGGGCATGGTGGACTACAGTCCACGGGGTCACAAAGAGTCAGACACGACTTAGTGACTGAGCATGTACATGCTATCAGATCAGATCAGATCAGTTGCTCAGTCCTGTCCGACTCTTTGCAACCCCATGAATTGCAGCACGCCAGGCCTCCCTGTCCATCACCAACTCCCGGAGTTCACTCAGACTCACATCCATCGAGTCAGCGATGCCATCCAGCCATCTCATCCTCTGTTGTCCCCTTCTCCTCCTGCCCCAAATCCCTCCCAGCATCAGAATCTTTTTCAATGAGTCAACTCTTCGCATGAGGTGGCCAAAGTACTGGAGTTTCAGCTTTAGCATCATTCCTTCCAAAGAAATCCCAGGGCTGATCTCCTTCAGAATGGACTGGTTGGATCTCCTTGTAGTCCAAGGGACTCTCAAGAGTCTTCTCCAACACCACAGTTCAAAAGCATCAATTCTTCAGCGCTTAGCATTCTTCACAATCCAACTTTCACATCCATACATGACCACAGGAAAAACCATAGCCTTGACTAGATGAACCTTTGTTGGCCAAGTAATGTCTCTGCTTTTGAATATGCTATCTAGGTTGGTCATAACCTTCCTTCCAAGAAGTAAGCGTCTTTTAATTTCATGGCTGCAATCACCATCTGTAGTGATTTTGGAGCCCAGAAAAATAAAGTCTGACACTGTTTCCACTGTTTCCCCATCTATTTCCCAAGAAGTGGTGGGACCGGATGCCATGATCTTCGTTTTCTGAATGTTGAATTTTAAGCCAACTCTTTCACTCTCCACTTTCACTTTCATCAAAGGCTTTTGAGTTCCTCTTCACTTTCTGCCATAAGGGTGGTGTCCTCTGCATATCTGAGGTTATTGATATTTCTCCCGGCAATCTTGATTCCAGTTTGTGTTTCTTCCAGTTCAGCGTTTCTCATGATGTACTCTGCATAGAAGTTAAATAAACAGGGTGACAATATACAGCCTTGATGTACTCCTTTTCCTATTTGGAACCAGTCTGTTGTTCCATGTCCAGTTCTAACTGTTGCTTCCTGACCTGCATACAAATTTCTCAAGAGGCAGATCAGGTGGTCTGGTATTCCCATCTCTTTGAGAATTTTCCAAATTTTATTGTGATCCACATAGTCAATAAAGCAGAAATAGATGTTTTTCTGGAACTCTTTTGCTTTTTCTATGATCCAGCGGATGCTGGCAATTTGGTCTCTGGTTCCTCTGCCTTTTCTAAAACCAGCTTGAACATCAGGAAGTTCATGGTTCACATATTGCTGAAGCCTGGCTTGGAGAATTTTGAGCATTACTTTACTAGCGTGTGAGATGAGTGCAATTGTGCGGTAGTTTGAGCATTCTTTGGCATTGCCTTTCTTTGGAATTGGAATGAAAACTGACCTTTTCCAGTCCTGTGGCCACTGCTGAGTTTTCCAACTTTGCTGGCATATTGAGTGCAGCACTTTCATAGGATCATCTTTCAGGATTTGGAATAGTTCAACTGGAATTCCATCACTTCCACTAGCTTTGTTTATAGTGATGCTTTCTAAGGCCCACTTGACTTCACATTCCAGGATGTCTGGCTCTAGATCAGTTATCACACCATTGTGATTATCTGGGTCGTGAAGATCTTTTTTGTACAGTTCTTCTGTGTATTCCCGCCATCTCTTCTTAATATCTTCTGCTTCTGTTAGGTCCATACCATTTCTGTCCTTTATCGAGCCCATCTTTGCATGAAATGTTCCTTTGGTATCTCTGATTTTCTTGAAGAGATCCCTAGTCTTTCCCATTCTGTTGTTTTCCTCTATTTCTTTGCATTGATCGCTGAAGAAGGCTTTCTTATCTCTTCTTGCTATTCTTTGGAACTCTGCATTCAGATGTTTATACCTTACCTTTTCTCCTTTGCTTTTCACTTCTCTTCTTTCACAGCTATTTGTAAGGCCTCCCCAGACAGCCATTTTACAAGGAAACAAATAAGAAATTTTTTCATTTAATGATAGATGATATTAAAAAGAACAAACTGAATGATTTTGTGAAGAGGAACTGGGAAAGGAGCTAATTTAATTTTTGCCCTGAGAGAGAGAGAGAAAAAAAATCTGTTTTATATTTCCCAGCTACAAACGAACAAGTTGTTCAAAGCTCATAAGACATGGTAAAGTCCCCATGGCTTAGGAGATAGTGACATATGAAGGGTGGTAGGTATTGCCACCCCCAGATATGCCACTTTGACAGAAGAATTATTTCATTAGCATTTAAAAAACAGCAGAAACCTAAGGGAGACTCTGATATCCCCTTCTCTTATGAAAGCAGGAGATAAAACTCACGTGAGAACTGCATTCTCAATACCTGTGTTGTGTGCTGAGTTATGTCTGACTCTTTACGACCCCATGGGCTGTAGCCCACCAGTCTCCCCTGTCGATGGGTTTCTCCAGGCAATAATACTGGAGCAGGTTGCCATTTCCTACTCCAGAAGATCTTCCTGACCCAGGGATAGAACTCATGTCTCTTGCATCTCCTGCATTGGCAGGCAGATTCTTCACCACTAACGCCACCTGGGAAGTCCAATACCCCAACAAAAAAGAAATATTCCTATGATCATTATTATACACAGGAGTTTGAGATCAAAAGAATTATATAGAAAGAGACCTTATTGAAATAATTTTTCCTTTATTATCCATGTTGTAGTATATATCATTATTTTATTTTACATTGTTTTTTTTTCACATTCCTTGTCAGTTTTTGGTAATATTGCTTGCTCTTTTTTGTCTCTAATAATGAGAAATGCTACTTTCTCTTGTGAACTCTGAGCAGGTTCAGAAACTTCAATAGGAGGATGGAGAGATATTTGAAAAGAGGCCCTCTTACTAGCACATATATGTCTTAGGATGTAAATGACCTTAGGATTGGTTGGAGGAATAAGTAAAATTTTCCATCTAATTCTAATATCTCAGTTAGATAACTTACCTAAAATTCTCAGCCACACCACCACCTCAACAGAATTCAAATCTGAGTGTTCCAGAATCCTCTATACTAGTTTCTGAATCCCCAGGATGATAGATTCTGCAGTCCCTTAGGTTTTCATGGTCATGGGAAATGACTAACAAGACAATTAAATAAAATTGTGTGTTGACGAATTGGGCATTATTCAATGATGAAAAAATGTTTTTAAGACTACAATTCTCAGCTGAAATGTAATCAATCAGAATTTTCATTCTCATTCTCTCCAGTTGTATAGAAGCCAAAATAAGCATGTGTGACACTTATTAAGTAAGTGTACTATATATTCATATTTGTATATTTGGATATTAAAACACATATGTTCAATGATACTGATATCTTTATTATCTGTTGAATACCTTTCCTTTGTTCTTCCCAATCCATTCTCCATTCTTTTAAGCTCATCTTCTTTCCAAAATGCTCAGCTCCATAAACTGTATCCATGAGTTCCTTTGCTGCCTGTTTACTTAATGGGTTTAGCCAGTGGCTATAAATAGCAGGACAGGAAGTGAGGTCAGAGTGGTTTTCTCTTCCCTATTTCTTGCAAAGATGCCACAGCTGGCTTCATCCCTGAACCTAGACCATGGAACCTGCCAGGTGACCCATTTCCCAGCATTCCTTTCAACTCATAAGCTGTTCTTTGTCTTGCTCCTTCAGGAATAGAGGAGATAATTGCTCTCAGAAGTTACAAGTTCTAAAGTTATTAAAATTGTTTGGTATGCAATAGAAATTATAAGTGTAGTGTGGTAAATTGACATTTGTTGAAAATTAAACCTGGAGTGTTCAACCAAACAGAAAAAAAAAAAAAAAGAATCCAAGAAGCCAGAAAGCCATATCTTAATGGGTAACTCTGAGAGACAAGATGGAAGCAATTTTCCAATATGTCACAAACTCTAGATCTTAACCAAGTATTCTGTTGTTCACACATTCATGGCAGTGTCTCATGGATCAGGGATTCTAATGGAATGAAGTAGATGGGAAAATAGCCACAGTAATATTTTATTTTTACTTGGATAAAAATCAGCACAAAATGTTCCAGTAGGCAAATACCATCTCATGTAATTCTCTGACCTAAGCTAGTTTACAGCCACTGAAACCTGAGACTTGTGGAGAAGCATGGAGCCTTTGATAAAGGATCTTGACATTTAGCCAACATATATTCTATACATATTCCTCCAAGCCTTCTTGTAGATGGCCAGAAACCACTTATGAGAATAATCATACCCTGGGCAAAGGGAAGTACCCAGCTCTTCTGTGGGTTATTGGATTTTGACTCTGAGTTAATACTAACCTTAAGTGACAGAAAAACACCCAAGGTACACTCTTGCCACTGGGTCTAATGAAATAATTTAAATATAGCTTTGATCTACTTTCTTCTTTCATCGGGTCTGAGACTAGATATACAGGTGATCATTATTTACCCATACTCAGAAATCATACTGGGTATCAGTTCAGTTCAGTTCAGTTCAATTCAGTCGCTCAGTCGTGTCCGACTCTTTGCGACCCCATGAATCACAGCACACCAGGCCTCCCTGTCCATCACCAACTCCCGGACATACAGAATAAAACAGAATCCTAATTTTAGTTTCCTGTCCCTGGTCTCTGGACACAGTGTTATAATTATTGGAATTTTCAAATGGATGTCTGTGAATTTACTCCCCCAATACATTTTCTGCTCAGACAGTAAACAGAAAACCATATTGCATCACTGGAGAGAAGTGCAAAGTTTAGTGTTTTTATAGAGACTTGAAAGATGCAATGGTGAAGATCCCAATTTATCACCGTTAACTCCTCTGTCTGAGGGGAAAAGAATTGAAGATCTTCTAAGTGGAGATCATGAATGAACAACTTTTACAGGTAGAGAAGTTGAAGAAAGGATGCAGAACTAATAAAATTTGTTTTGAGAAGTAAAATTGAGGAAGTCAGTTTGGAATAAAAATAGATTTATATACCCCTTGAAACAGTACAGTTGAACAACATCACACTAGCATTCAGTGGTTGTAGACTTTGAGGAATACCCAATGCATTGTGAGGTCATTAAATTTGCTAGAGAGGCTGAGAGATTGTCACATTTCATTGAATCTTCAAAGTCATAGACTAATCAGAAACTGAAACTCCACTACTTTGGCCACCTGATGCTAAGAACTGACTCAGTTGAAAAGACCCTGATGCTGGGAAAGATTGAAGGTGGGAGGAGAAGGGAACGACAGAGGATGAGATGGTTGGATGGCATCACTGACTCAATGGACATGAGTTTGAGTAAACTCTGGGAGTTAGTGATGGACAGGGAGGCCTGGCATGCTGCAGTCCATGGGGTGGCAGAGTCGGACATGACTGAGTGACTGAACTGAATCAGAAGATATCCTAAACCCCTTATGCTCACACATATGCACAGAACTCTAGCCACACATACATAAACTGGAGGCTTCACGAATGAGGTGGATGAAGTGACCTTCCTCCTGAGTATTAGTCAGCCTCCTTCCCCCCACACCAGACTTCATGTTCACAGGGCCCTTGTACAAAATGGCCATAGCAGTTGAAATGAGCTCAACATGACCATCTTCTCACTAAGGCTAATTTGGTTAATATCGTTGTGAGTTGTCAAAACGCACAGAGGGGCCTGGCAGATGGTTATGGCCATAGAGCCACAAAGAGTTGGACATGACTGAAGTGAGTTAGCATGCATGCATGAGGTGTCAACAAGGCAAAAAGAAAAATAAAAATTTCTGGTAAACCACTGGGTAACAGGATGGTTAGATCAGACAGCTTCCTAAGAGTTGAAAAGGTAATGACTTTCCTCTCATGAGTTATCACATACTAGGGGAATTATTTGCCTTATATTTCTTACTGGCTTTTTCTTGTCATGACCTATCAGTTCAGTTCAGTTTAGTCGCTCAGTCGTGTCTGACTCTTTGCGACCCCATGAATCACAGCACTCCAGGCCTCCCTGTCCATCACCAACTCCCGGAGTTCACTCAGACTCACGTCCATTGTGTCAGTGATGCCATCCAGCCATCTCATCCTCTGTCGTCCCCTTCTCCTCCTGCCCCCAACCCCTCCCAGCATCAGAGTCTTTTCCAATGAGTCAACTCTTCACATGAGGTGGCCAAAATACTGGAGTTTCAGCTTTAGCATCATTCTTTCCAAAGAAATCCCAGGGCTGATCTCCTTCAGAATACACTGGTTGGATCTCCTTGTAGTCCAAGGGACTCTCAGGAGTCTTCTCCAACACCACAGTTCAAAATAATCAATTCTTCTGCACTCAGCTTTCTTCACAGTCCAACTCTCACATCCATACATGACCACAGGAAAAACCACAGCCTTGACTAGATGGACCGTTGTTGGCAAAGTAATGTCTCTGCTTTTCAATATGCTATCTAGGTTGGTCATAACTTTCCTTCCAAGGAGTAAGCGTCTTTTAATTTCATGGCTCCTGTGGTTAGAATGCCCTTATTCAGATATCTTTGTAAGAAACACCCTCCCTTATTACAGTGTCAATTGCTGGTACTATCACCCCTTTTCAGGTGTTCCCTGATCAAAGTACTGTAATCCACTTCCTTGACATTTTTTGATATCATTTTTATACTCTATTATTCTCCTTAGAGCTGTTCGTTATCTAATATTATATACATATAATTGGGGCTTCTCTGATGGCTAAGATGGTGAAGAATCTGCCTGCAATGTTGGAGACCTAGGTTTGATCCCTTGGTTGGGAAGATCCCCTGGAGAAGGGAATAACAACCTGCTCCACTATTCTTGCCTGGGAAGTCTCTTGGACAGATGACCTGGTGGGCTATAGTCCATGGGGTCACAGCATGAGACACAACTGAGCAACACACACACACTTATACATTTTATTAGGTTAACTTTTTCTCTTTTCCTCCATTAGAATATATTCCTTCCTGTATGCTTTAAATGGAAAACACATAGAGTTCCATGTTTATCTCATCTTAATTCATAAGCTTATTAGGAGGTTTTATGGGTTGCTTATTTTACATGAAACACAATACAAATTTAGAACTATATTGTGGCTGGGGAAGATGTTTGAAAGCTTGGATCCATGACTACTAAAAGTGGTTTCTATTTCTTTGGGGAAAAAAATTGAAAATCCCCGGACTCAATATTCTCTATTTTGTTCTCTGGTTCTCAAGATGATATTAAAATTTTATTATCTATAAAGTGATAGTTAATTTTGAATGCTTTACTCTGAGTCAAGTACTGTGCTTATTGTTCCACAGCATTTTAAAATTTATTTCTGCCACATCAATTACACATATGTTTAAAAATTATTCCAGAGACCTGGTACTTAACCACTGAGTCACCTCCTTTCATACCTGATACTAGGCTAAGAGTTCCTTGCAGGATTCATGGGTCCCTGTCCTTTTGGTTATAACACCTGAACTCAACACCAGTAAGATGATGCTGAGAGAATCAGATGCTGTCAGCAGGAGTACCTCATGCATGCGGTTTCAGATAAATAGTTCTAAGTGGTGTGTCCAAGTCATTTTTGGCAAAGTCCTATGTCTCTTATAGTTTCAGCCACATTGACTGTGAGTACAGAAACACTATACTCACCTCACCCAGGTCCAGGTCACTTACCTATAACTCACAGTCACAGCCAACAAAAGACCACATGATGGATCCAGATAAGTTATACTTGCTCAGGGTCCCCTGTGCATATGATTCTTGAAGTACCTCAGGACTTAATTGCCTTTGAAAGGCAATTAACCAAAAAGTCTGTCAATTTCTGTAGAGGTGAAAAAAATGGAATATTTTCTGCCATTTCAGTAAACAAAGGATGTCACAGTAACTGGCAATTGCAGCCACCAGGATGGTTAACTGTTGAGCCCTGAGGGAACTCAGGAAAGAAAAGAATACCTGCCATCCAGCAGCCATGAGA